>NC_137817.1:32486381-32938881 GCF_963921795.1 Nannobrachium achirus
GGGCCAGTCTCACCCCATGGTACACCTTGTCGAGGGCCATTAGGTTAACTGTATGGCCCTTTGTTGTGTGCTATAGGACACAACAATGGTCATATTATGTCCATTATGGCAACGTATTAGGGCCTGCTTCATACTGCATTCATGCCTTTTGATGTTTGATAGAATCATTTCAAGCGGGCCTGCCAGTTGAATATCACTGCTCTATACTGTAGATCAGTGGTTCTCAGAGTGGATTTCAGGGATTCTCTAGGTTCCTTTATGGGGGTCTAAATTGTACAAGTCTGTAACTCTGATAGTATACAAATGAAACCAAATGGCCCTTAACTGGTCCATTTGGTTCCATTTGTACACCGTCAGAGTTAAGGGGAGAACTTGACATTTAAAAGTTTGAGAAACGGGGCGCCCGCTGGCCTGGTGGTCAAGGCGCATACCACATACTAGGCTATGATGCCTCCTGGCGTCGCTGGTTCGATTCCCGATCCGGACGACCTTTGCCGCATGTCATTCCCCATCTCTCCCCATTTCCTGTCAGTCTACTGTCCTGTCAATAAAAAAAAATTGAGAAACATTGCTGTAGATCTCAGTGCGCTCCATCGGTGGGAGCCAGGGATGATGACATTGTGAGTGTACATTTATGTCTGCAAATGGAAAAAGGTCCAATACAGTTTCAGTGTTGTGCTGTGTGGCTGTCAGCAGGGGCTTGTGGCCTCTTCAGCAGTCTCTCCATTCGTCCTCCCTGCCTCTTCAGACCCTCCAAACTTCCATCCATGAAAACACAGTGTGACTTCAGCAGCAGACAGCAGAGGACTCGGTCCCTTGGCTCAGACAGACGTCCAGAGCCGTACAGAGCGACAGGCGGACAGAAAGACATACTGGCTCAGAGGACAGCCTGATAGATGGATGGCTCCTGAGAGACAGACAGGAAGCATAGGGACTCTGGACAGCAGAGAAACACACACACACACACACACACACACACATTCTTGCACTGTTACTGTATACTTGTGAGAACTTAAGACTGATTTACCTTCACTACTTTAAAGGAGTAGTTCACCCCCAAAAGGATTTTTTTTCTATTGATTACGCCATGGAGATTTGAGTTCAATCATATTTTTTGATTTTTGTCGCATTCCTAAGACAAAAATTTGATTATAGTAAACTTACCCTGACGGTTTCCCCATCCAGTGCCATTCATTTGGGTCCCCATCCAGGGCCAGGTATTTGCCATTTGGGTCTCCATCTGGAATCAATGGGGCTAAATTTACTATAATCACATTTTTGTCTTGGGAATGCGACAAATACAAATATTTTGATTGAACTCAAGTCTCCATGGCATGAGTAATCAATAGAAAAAAAGTCATTTTGGGGGTGAACTACTCCTTTAATACCTACCGGTAAATCCAAACCCCAAAACGGCATCCTCTAATGTGAGAACCAGCTAATTGTCCTGACTATCCATAATGTCCCTCATCTTGCTATCATAGTGACAACATCTTGGTTCTCCCAAACATAGCAGCACGGACATGCAGAAGCGCACGTGCGCGCTTGCGCACACGCGCAAAGGTGATGGAAAAAAGGAGGGTGGGGAGGAGTAGTAGTAGAGGAGTGACAAGCAAGGGTGCAGCATTAAAGGATGAGAGACAGGAAGGAGATGGATGGAGACAAGGCTAGTGAACAGACAGAAACACATGATGATAAAGTAGTCAGAGAGAGAGAGAGAGAGAGAGAGAGAGAGAGAGAGAGAGAGAGAGAGAGAGAGAGAGAGAGAGAGAGAGAGAAGAAAAAACAAAGTGGTGCCCCTGTCCTAGTCTGTCTCTGCCCTGTCTGAGAGGGTTAATATAAGCTGCACACCACTACTTAAATAATACACCAGTCTCTTGCACTTAAAGTGGATAAACATATAAAAGATTCAGCAACCCGTCATAGAGGAAGGCTGTGTGCGTGCGTGTGTGTGTGCGTGCGTGCGTGCGCGCGGCAGCGCGCGTGCACACTGTAAATGATAACATCTACAGTATCTGTCCATGTGTGTATTACTTATAGCCTAGTTTTAAACATTATGGAAATCAAATCTACATGATACAGAGAAAGGTAGTAATGTTCAGTACTTTAAAAGAGCCTTTCCTGCGTTTCCTCTGTCATATCTCAGAGTTTCACAGGGGTTCAGTAAAGTCAAGCATTGAGTCTGCTGATAAATAACAAATGGCATACTGACTTAAGCAGGAGTCGTCCATGCTGTGTCAGGGGGGCCTCAGCGAAAACCTGTCACAGGCAATTTACACGACAGAGGAAAAATCTCACTTACCGTATGTTCCTGAACCGCAGCAATACCACACATACTAATAGCAGTGTAGCTGTGCTATTTCATTATTGCACTTATTCAGCAGCAGCGACACATAAAATAATAAAGCCACTCAAGTCAAGTGCACGCACGTTCGCAATTGTATGCACACGCACGCAGGCACACACCTTCCCTTAAGTGGGGATACAGCTCAGGCGTGCTTCTTTGAAAGCTTCAGTGCTCGCACAGTTCAATTAGTGGAGCCACATCCATCTCTGGGCCAACTCCCAGTGCGCCTGTCAATCACACCGTCAGAATCTGTCACCGTCCTGCTTCCAGCCTGACAGCTCCGGACACACTTAAGCACACACATCAAGCTCGCACATCAACACTCACATCACACACAGGCACACACACTCTGCGGTCAAATGCATGTGCATGCCCACACAAACACACACATGCGCGACGCACACACACACACACACACACACACACACACACACACACACACACACACACACACACACACACACACACACACACACACACACACACACACACACACACACACACACCAACTCATTCACTCAATTCTGGGAGAGACACAATGAGACGCAGGCCTAGTGACAGCCTTTCTGTCCTCAGTGAAATGTCCTGATAGCATCCTGCCAGATATGGACAGTTACAGGACCACGCCCCGCTGGCTAAGAGCTGCTCCCAGACCACACAATAACTCAGCGGGGCTTACAGCTCAAGAAAGAGGAAAGGCGTAGCCAAGTGGTCTTCCTGCACTGCTTTTATAAACTGTGCGTTTTGCTCCTAACACCATCTCCCAGCGTCAATGAAGAGAGGAGAGAAAATGACTGTTGGTAAAAGGCGATAGTTCATGGAGATGTATTTGAAGGGGTGTAAACTGGATGGTGGCTATAAATGTTATTGTGCCATTAATCAAAGTGACAGTTTTCTGGCTGGTGCGCCCATCACACGCTGGGAATTCTCCCCAGTGACATAAGTAGGTGGAACAGGCCTACAGTGAGCCGCTACTGTCCATGAACGACAAAAGTGTAACTGACCTCTTGTCTCTTGTCTATTTTGGGAAGCGCTCATTGCGGCCGCTGGCTGTAATCTAACCAGAGTCGTCCATCTGCAGTTTCATACCCAGTGAAATCCTCAGTGTTCATTTATCAATTTGCAACTCCAAGAGAGTACAAATGGAACCAAATGGATCCTTACGGGTCCATTTGGTTACATTTGTAAAATACATTTGTACAGTAACATGAACACTGAGAATTTGACTTCTGAGAACAACGTAGGCAAATATAAAAAGATTGATTAGACGGAGACCTATGTCACCACAGCTTGCTTCTGTGGTTCTATGCAGGGAAAGGTCTCGCTGACTACCAAAACAATTTGCTAGAAATAAAATCAGTGAACCTTGAATACAAAGCACAAGATGGGGTCTAATTACTGCATGGCTTCCATGTGCTCTTAGACGTAATACTGATGTCATATTGACACTGTGATGTTATATCACACTGTGATGCTGACTTCCAAATATGGAGTTATTTGCCTATCCATTGACTTCCAAAATAAAATTAAAGTCATTTTAAAAAAGTGTAATATTTCTTTGGCCTACAGTACTGGCAGCAACCAGTGGTGGAAAGGGTACTCAAATGTTTTACTTGAGTAAAAGTATCAATACCTCAGTGTAGAAATAAGTAAAGGTCCGGAATTCAAGATGTACTTAAGTAAAAGTACAAAAGTACTGGCATCAAACTATACTTAAAGTACCAAAAGTAAAAGTACAAATCACACCAATGTGACACGTTGTGAGCTTGTAGGTCGTCTATTTTCAAAAAGCCTATAGGTATAAAATATGGCTAAAGTGGATTAATATATGTTTTATAATACAATCATTTATATCTGCAAAGTAACTAGTAACTAAAGCTTTCAAATAATTGTAGTAATTGTGTAAAAGTACAATATTTGGATCCGAGATGTAGTGGAGTAGTAGTAAACGTATTGGAAATTGGACATTTACCTCAAAATTAAAGTAAATCTACTAAGTTACTTTACACCACTGGCAGCGACATAGTGTGCACAGGAAAACACAGACCCTCTTCTAGATGCCTTGGCCCCTCCAGTGCTATTCTGTGAGAATGAGAATCACACAGAATAATTCATACATTTCCAAGTCTTGTAGCAAGCAAAATCGCTGTGTACGGTACATGATGCAAACAGTGCCATCATTGTTGTCATTGTAATGGATTTTTTGTGTGCAGTTGTGTCGGTGTGATGCATTTTGAGGGACAAAACAGCTCTCCCTGATATTTTCAAAGTCAGCAATTAAGGGTGGGAAGTTAGACAACAAGATCTATAGTGCACATAACATCTAATGGCTTTAATTTAGCAATTCTCCATAGTTCCACAGTTGATATAGGGCACTGCAGTCAGTTTTCCACCGGGCTCTATTGCTAGGGGTTCACCAAATGCCAAAGGCATACATCAGAGAGAAGAAAGGCGCAGTGAAATGTCTATTTGAAGAATCCTTAATATGGGAAAGATAAAATGGAAAAAGCCTCATTCATTGGAACTAGCTAGACTGTCTCACCGCTCAATAGAACAACACTTGCGCATACTTTCTTATTAAACCGGTACTAACATAAAAGCATGGCCATTTTGTGTCCCTAAGAAATACATAATGTTTTGTGTTCCTGCTGCCCCAGAAGAGAGTTCCTTTACATCCCTTCAGTGTTCTACCATGCAGAAAACACTAAAATAACAATAAAACAAATACTAAACTATACTAAAATATATTGATTACACACACGCACACGCACACGCGCACACACACACACACACACACACACACACACACACACACACACACACACACACACACACACACACACACACACACACACACACACACACACACTCACACACACACACACACACACACACACACACACACACACACACACACACACACACACACACACACACTCATTCACACACAGACCTCTTTAACACATTTACTGTAACTCGGATCAAAACACAATTGATGTTGATTCACACTGTGGATGTATTTGTGTGATTTATGAGCATTTTAGTAGGCTACATGAAGATGTACTGTACCTGCAACTGTATAATGTTGTACATGTACTGTAGCTGTTATCTGTACAGACTGGAAGCTAACTTTCAACCGCAGAATACATAATCTATTTCTGAAATCTGATTACTCTAAAGAATGCATGTAACTTGCATGTATTGAGTGATTGATTGTATAAGCCATAAAACTGCTTTTATCACAATTGTGATGCAAAATGTAATCATTGGCTCATTGCTATTTGATCATCATAGAAATGTATAGAGCAGTTATTATGAATAAAGAATGAAACATATTCAAGCCGCTCTAGTTTCTCAAGGGGACATACAGTATGTGCTCTCCATCCACAACTGGATCAAATGTAAATGTCCAGCCAGTCGCCATCGATGCTTGCCAAGCAACTACCCAATTCACTCCCCTCACGCACTTTCATTCTCTCCCAGAATCACTCAACCTTGTATCATGCTCATTCACTGTATCCACAAGCTGGAGCGATTTCAGCAATGCAGAGCTGCACTTGAGCATGTCATTTACAAATATTAGCATTCATACTAAATTCATGTGGAATAAACATAGGAAGAGGGGTGAGGTTGTGTTGTTATTGCCTTCGCACCCTGAACTCCTGGCTATAGACACACCGTGATGTGGAGGTTGAGTAGAGACAAGGCCTGTGCTATTTCTGAGAAACCTAAAAATACGTGCCAAAAATGAAAGTAATAGCTCTGCGAATGTACTGGAAGGTCTAGATGAACAATTGTGTATATACATAGATAACACCTGGGAAAAATGTAGATCAAGTGGGAAGTTTTATTGTTGCACCCACAAGGCCACGGTGACAGCTAATAAACTACAGCATAAACTGCAGACATTTTTGTAACTCCACCTAAAGCAAAACTTTTAGTTTCAGAGTGAATAAAATCACTATACCAATTAGTGAAGCACAATGATTCTATAAGCTCGCAGCGCGGCAATAGCTAAAGTATAAAATAAATAAGGCCCCTCCACCTTGGGCCCTAGTAACTCAGTCCCACTCCCCCCCCCTGTGATGCCCCTGATTCCCAATGTTGCTGGGACCATTCTGGAGGACAATGTGGAGGCCAGTGATGCAGGCAGAACCGCCCGAGAGGCCAGAAATACAGCCTGTGCCACTCAAAGGCTGCCCAGGAGACTGGGAACAAGGAAGGCAGGCAGAGGCAAAAACTAGGAAGATAGACAACACAGGCAAACAATTCTAAATGGATAGGAAAAAGTCCTCAGACAGGGTTGTTATTGTTAACTAAAACTAACAAAATAACACCTTAGTTAACTGAAAAATAGGAAAGAAATACATGTTACAATAAAACGATAATAACTAACTGTACTGTGTTTACACAAAAAAAGAAGAAGAAAAAAGCGGGGGACCTTTTCTTTACCTAAGCCCATATACTTCTTTGTATGACAAATATGAGAGTAGCCAATCTACAAGCTCCACGGTATCTTTATGAATTTACAGATCTGCTAACATAATTTTGTTATTGTTAAAGATGGGGTGGCATGATGGCTAGAGTCTACATTTCCCAAAAGGAAATGCATGCATTTAATTCAGTCTGACCAGAAGCAGGGATAAACCATATCTCCATAAAAATGAATGACCAGAGGGGGATGTCACAGACAGAGGCATGGATTGAGAGGAAAAGTTGCATTCTCCTCTGAGTCTGCTTACTAATAGCCTACAGTATCTGTCTCAGACATGCCAAATAAAACCAACAGAATAAACTAGCTACATTTGTCTTACCTTTTGTCAGATACAGAGTTGCAGCTTAATTCCATACACTGCATTTACACCGCCACAGAAAAGACAATGCATTTCCGTGGAGGGATTCAATGCAGATGATACTAATTAATTGAATTAGATGAAATAGCTCCTCTTTTGATATTCGTTTGGACAATGTGCTCTGTATGTAATGGGATGACATTCATAGTAGCACCAACAAACCCATGTGATCCTCCTTCAATCAATATACACATGCACCATATTTCAATGAAGGCATACAGTATATGGGACACACAAATTGACATGTGCGTCACGGTTGGTAGACTCTAACAATTAGAATGCTGCCGAGACGAATCCCTCACATTACATTACAATTGACTGTTCATATGGCTGTGTATGGAATGCATGCAATAATATCCAGCTGCTGTATCACAACAGCCTATTATCACCATAAAACCAATCCGACACACTTTGGTGTTGTGATTGTATTAGGCTATTGTTATTCCAATTTAATTACATTCATTCTCCATATTCATCTGGACTGAGGGGGCCAGACAGTCCAGGTGAGGGGGACTGCCCCCCCCCCCATGGTGCCAGGCCTGGTGAGGAGGCTTGTGTCGAGAGGATAAGTAGAGGTTATACATGAAAGGGCTTTTCTCTGAGGGAGATGTGAAAAAACCTCACAAGGGGACATACTGTCACACAGGTCATTCTCTGATTCCCTATCCAATCAATGTAAAAGGACTATCAAGGCTTTACATGTCTTTATCCTGCTATATTACAACCTCTTGAGTACTTATTCTACAGAAAGCGCTTCTTATACAATCTGTGCAAATAGAACGGTCGCATAAAATATCCCTCCTTGCCTTTGAGGATAGGATAGGATATATTGTCGCTGAAATTGAAATGAAAAAAGGACCCGTGTTCCAGTGGATCCAATATAATTATTTAGTCCCAATACTTTTGATTGGTTAAATATTTCTAAAACCCACAGACTGACTTGATCATTTTCAACCTTGCGTCTGTGAATATTTGCAGAAGGCATTGATTTATGGGGGATTTCATTATTTAAAAATGTGGAGCAATGGTGAAAGATGCTCATAGCTGTCCACTATTATCTGACCAGCCTAATTTATCCATTTTACACACCAAATAATTCTGTGTCCAAGGACAGCATAGAATGCTCAAATCCTAGCAAATAAACATTGGTAGCCACTTTGTCTGCAATCTGACTAATTCCTAATTCCGATAAGCCTCACTCACCTCCATGTTTTGAGCAAAGGCCATGGAGAAAACAAACTAACACCCAAACTATCAAATGCTGTGGAGATTGAAGCGGCCTACAAAAGCTGAAGAAAAGAAACCGTAGCAGCTTGCTGTCAGTGTGATTCGGCTGATGAATCTGATGTCTGAACGCAGGTTTACTGTTACTGAGCCTTAAAACTATTGTGATTAGGCTGTCTGTGCGTGCATTCTTATATTTTGCAGGTAATGATTATAGTTGAGAGGGTTTGATGGTCAAGAACAGGGGTCTTCAACGTTTTCAGGCCAAGGACCCCTTAGTCGAGAGAGATGAAGCAGGGACCCCCACAACCCATAGATACCATATCGTTTCATCGTTTGACAGCACAATCATCAGTGTATTTTGGATTCATGTCAATTTGTGTTTTCAGATATTTAACCACTTGAACCGTCAATACAAAACCTGACCTTTCACTCTGTACTTATCTGCTCTTTTTCTCCTCTACACCAAAGCTCTTTGCTGAAAATAGCCGATCTACCGGTACAAGCTCTCGCTTGTACTGGGATCCGGAACCAGAGGAACCGAAGGAACCGGAACCAACACTGAGGAACCGATATCGGTTCCATCACACTTGGAACCGGTTCTATCACACAGTCAGAGCTGGTTATGTGGACTTAACATCTGCTATACAATTACAATACCAGTGGTTCTCAAACGTTTTAATTTCAAGGACCACCATAACTCTGAGAGGGTACAAATGGAACGAAATAGACCCGTAGAGGTCCATTTGGTTTCATTTGTACACTATCAGAGTTACAGACTTCTAAGGGTCCATTTAGAACCCCCTATCCACAAGTTTCCAACGTCCCATCGTGCATTGTGCAAAAGGCGTGCGGCAGTTCCGGCGTCGCAGCCGAGAGTGATCTACAAGCTCACAACGGTTGCATCTGCGACGTGAGCTTGTATGTCTGCAGTTCTCCAGCTGTGTCCCACACAATTCTACAGTAAATTCTCACGAAAACAGGTGGATAGGAATCGTTAAAGGGAACCGTTAAGGAATCAGACAGTTAAGAAGGAATCGGAATGGTTAAAATCCTAAAGGATCTCAACCCTACTCATATATATACTGTACAAGCATTGAAATGTTGGTGGGACATATTCTGCAAAAGACGGTGTTTATAGTTTACTGTTCATGTGGACCCCAATTAGCTAGTACCTTAGCAGCAGGCAGCTACTATTCCTGGGTTCCACACAGAAATAACACAAACGAAACAATCCAATATAAAAATGTCAAGATAAAAATAAAATGGTATTGTCTCTGTTGTTCTTATTTGTCTCTATATATTTTCTTTCTCTCTGTGTCTCTCTCTGCTTGTTTCTTTCTGTATTTCCACTTCTGTCACTCCCACATCCCAATCCATCTCATATCAGTCCTAACAAAGATCTCTAACGTATTACTATGATATCCCACACATCGCCGCCTACTGCAAGTGGGCGTGGTTTTGATGTCAGATCTCGCAAATGTCCTATGATCACAGTTGCTAGATCACACCAGAGTGTGTTGCAGAGATGGTCTCAAGCTAAGATCATTTTATCCTGATTTGTCTGTCTGCAGAACACAATGTTCTGAACATTGTGGCTTGTGAAGAATGGGTCCAATATTTAGTACTTTAGTGACACAAACACAATTGGGTTTGCTGTTGATGAAAAGGTTATTTACAGTGGTGTCCTGTCCTGAGCCCAAAAGGTTTGAGAACCACTGCTCTGGTCTAGCTTACCCTTGTTTCCTACCGTTGTTCCTATCATGGATGGTTAACATAGCAAACTGACATCATGTTAGTGAGGGCTAATAAAAACAAAGGGAGGGGGAAATGAATTCAGCTTATTTAAATTAATGGTTAGATAACAGCGCACTCTGAGAAAGATATTTGGCCTAACCTATGAGTACAAATTAAATCTCAAAGGCCAAACAAAGAAAAGTAATAAGCAATTATGAACTAATACCACTGTTTAAGGGGAAGCACAGATTGCTGTTTTGATGATAATGAGATGTAGAAAGAAATGCAGATGCAGGGGAGGCAGTGGAGGGCAGAATCCTACTAATCAGTTGCTTTGTTCAAAGCTCCTGTGATCATTTAGCTTTCCTAGATATGTGTAGAACAAAACCCCACTCTTCTTCTACTACGTCATGTCTCTATGTACCTTTAGACACAGTATGATATCTGAAGCATATCACCATGCAGGGACGTGCTGGCCATTGGGAAAAGCGGGACAACTCCCGAACGGCCGGTTCATTCCCGGCCGGTCCAGGACGGCCATTAGGAAAAAAAATTAAATAAAATGTCGGCCTTCGTTCCATTTTGGGGGCTGGGCGGCCAACAAAGTAAATCGTCACTGTCGGGCAGAAAACCTCGTATCTCCAAGTTTCAAATTTGTACATTTTTTCGCAAAGCAAAGCCCTGCTTCATCATACAAGGCTGTCGCACAAAACTAGTGAAAACAGCAGATCTACAAGCACACAACGCCTCGCACCGTTTTAAAAAAATCATTTTTAAAATGGTTTTGGACGCACAAGGTTTCTACCCGACAATGACGAAATATAACTCATGTAATTGGCCCACTGGCTTGTCACTTGTCATGATCTGAAATGGCAAATCTTTGAGTAGCAGCAGCGCTATAGAGAGAGATCTCTCTCTATAGCGCGCAATGAGGGCCTCTCCAACTCCTTTTCCCGGGCTGAATCAGGGGCCCAGCATGTCCCTGTCACCATGGCAGATTAAAGAAACACCAGATGCGACTTCGCTGTCACGTGGGGTTAATACACTATGCAGAATAAATGTTCTGCAAGCACTCGCCCTCCCTCTAAATGTCGGCCATGTTGCCCTATCATTACTTTAGTCAGAAGCTCTTGTTAATGCTTTTCATCGGTTAAATATTTATCAAACCAATTTTGGGCATGTCATTATAGGTGGCATTCTTGTATAAACCTCTTGATAAAAACATGGAAGGGATATACAGTATCATATATAGGCCTACAGTATTGAATGTCATTTTCATTTGTGATACCGAATGCACAGAATAAAACATTGCCATGACAATGTTTTCCTTTCTCCCCCTTTCTTTCATTTTCATTCGGTCATTGAAGTGTTTTCAAGTGTTGGAGTTGGTTCACAATGTTATCAAAAAGCAATCACTGCTTGATGGAGTCAGGATCCGGCCACAGAACAAAATGGCTGGGAGGCAAAAGGCCGCCTGAAGGTGAAGGACAGTGAAAATTCCACCGGTATGCAATCTGAAGAGTCAATTTATGTGTTGTTTGTTCAGACCTGGCCAGCTATATACTGCTACCTGTGCAAAGGTCAAATCATCACCTCTGCCTTTTGTAAAAAATAAGCATTGAAAGCAAATTTGGTGTTTGATGTCCAATAACAATCTCTTACACTTAATCTATTCTCCACCGTTTGACAGTGCTGCTCGCCGAAAATAGCCGATCTACAAGCTCTCGATTTGTCTTGTGTTTTTTCGGTGAGCGGTCCAGTCATACAACAAAGCATTAAATCAGGCTTTACCCAAAACAAGACAGGAGAGTGATGTGTTTTTCCACACCTCCAGCGTCAGTGTCGGCTCTTTTTATTTTCTTGTCATTGATGTTACGTTAAAACCTCAGTTGCAGTTACCAGTTTTGGAATAGTATATCTGCTCTAAACTGCAATCCATGTCAGATTGAATAGCACTTAATATTTTCCAACAGCCCATTACTTTAGTGCCAGTCTTCATCTCGTACCCAACTCCAGCCTGGCTATCAAGGTCACTGCACACTCTGCACATTCTGTGTGATGTTGCTTACAGTGCATAGATCCACGGGTAGATTCACGGTTGTTCCGTGAACGTCCCAGGTCTGCCTCTTCAGCCAAGGCAGACCCCATGAGTCCTGATTGATAAGACTGAAGACGTGGCCCAGAGAGCCTGATGATTACAGCCACACTGTAACATTCTACAGTAACTCATTTAACTCTTATGCTTTAAAGGTATATTTAGTGTACCGGTATATATCAGTGATTGTATTTCATTCAAATAAAAATATAATTGGTACATTTTTCATTCATTCTCCTCACTAGTCTCCTCACAATGTGTGCTGACCATATAAGGACTTCCACCATGGCCCGTGTTACGAGCATAGCTAGATTCGGTTTTCAGAGGTGGCCAGCCAGTCCTCGACCAATCAGGGTAGAGTATGGCCGTAGTTATGTTATGATGTTTAGTTATGATGGTCAAAATAAAGGTTTTGAGAACCACAGTGGCTCTGAATTAAGAACGTCTGCTAAATGCCTAGATTGTAAACTACTGAACTCATAAAATGCCACAGTCTCGTAATAAATCAGTATCATACATATCCTGAAGCTGGAAACGTAGGCCTACCGATGTTCAGTGACTGGGTCTAATGATCAAAACAAGAACATTATAATGGTATAGAAAATCTATAAAAAACTAAACATTTCCACGCTGTAAGGCCAGTAAGGGACAAGATGACCCCCGGCCACTTTCATTATCACTGAATACACCTTTAACTATAACAAAATATTTTTGAAAAATCGTGAAAATGTGTCTTTGAATATTTTTTACCCAATTCTACAATGTGACTTCTAAATCCTGCTAAGGTTTTTGAAAAACTCATCAAAACTCAAAACGTTCTATCAGTGGTTCTCGAACTTTTTCATGTCAAGGACCCCCAAAATTACATGTATTTGGCCGTGGACCCCCATCTCAAAATATGTTGTTCCAGGGACCCCCAGAAGCAAATATTTGAGTTACAAATGTTCGCTTTTAAAAAGATATACCGATATTCAAAGATCTGCAAAAAAAAACATGCTTTTTCATAAATAGAAGATCTACAAGCTCGCATGGCACTGTGAGCTTGTATATGTGGTAAAACTTGAAAAAATAAGATAAAAACATGCACTACATATTAATTGCGTAGCCTACTGTTAAATCTCCATAAAATACTTGAAAATAATCCCTTATTATCTCTCACCGCAAGGCGATAACGCAACAACAATACAGCGTTTTAATGTTTAATTCGCAATGATTTCCTGTTAGATACTGTAAAGCAAATAGGGGATTAGCACATATATTAATATAAATAAATAAATAAATTAAAAGCTGCAGTAAATTATGGGATTAAGTTATTTTAAAATGTTTAGAGACAAATCATGAAGGATAGAGAAATTGAACGCCTTTACTACATGTGTATATCCCTGTTGCCCTTTTCAGGGCTACAAGAACACCCGGTTAGCAGATTTAAAAACTATCCTGAAAAACGAATTTAGTTGCAATGATGATTTTCCCAGTTCATATTTAGGTCAGAAGAATGTACTGTATAGGTATGTATCAGCAAACATACTGTTCACACAAACACACATGCTCGCACTCATGCACAAGTGGACTTATGCACGCACATTCCAACAGTGCATTGTACACACATATCTTGCAAAAATCGAGCAAAATCTCTGTAGTTCTCGTATCTCCAGTACTCTGACGGGTACAATGGGTATTGCATAACTGGGAATTCCAACTTGCATCGCTCACGCCTTGCATCGTTCCTGCGTAGGCCAATGCCCAACTGGCACCGGTCTAGTCCTGACTATGAATGTGCGAATGTAACTCGAAATGTCACTATTTTCCCATAAACGTTATTTCCCCGTAAACTTCCGGTTCAGGGCTTGTCACTATTCGCCAATAGATGTGTATGTAGAAGACCTGGCCCCATGAAGTCAACGGAGTCCGACCGATGCGTCCATATATAGTCATATGCCAGGGGCCAAGGACCCCTTAGTTGAGAGAGAGATGAAGCAACCTTTTTGTAGATTCCATATAGTTTTATTGTTTGACAGCACAATCATCAGTGTATTTTAGATTCATGTCAATTTGTGTTTTCAGATATTGAACCACTTGAACTGTCAATACTTAATAAACTTGACCCCTCTACAATAAAGCTCTTTGCCAAAAATAGCTGATCTACAAGCGTTTTGAGCTTGTAGATCTGCTATTTTTGGCTAAAGTTCTCAGAATAAGGACACTAGGGCTCAAGTGGTTAATATAAAAAAAAGTAAAAAAGGTTTCTACCACACAAAGAGACCCCTATAGTAACTCTGAGGGGGTCATGGACAGTGACACCCTGTTGAAGACCCTTATCATATGCTGTTGGATCTGTGGACTGACCGACTGACTTAATTTAAAACTCGTACGTACGTATCATGCATTTTCCAACTTGCATATAGTTCCCGAGTGGAGCGGTGGCCAACTGGCAGCGGTGTGGTACAGTAAACACACAGTGAAGGCAACACCCCAGCAGCTCTCTGCAGGGTAGCAGCCCGGTGACCCGATCAGCAAGTTGCTGGAGCAGAACAGAGTGGCTCCTTATTGCAGGATGTGTCAGCATGGCCTGCAGCGTATAGCTTTTGGTGGCTTTGGCCTGGCGTCAGACAGACACGCTGTGGAAGATTATGCTATGTGTGGGCACTGCACACTGTTCCACAGTAACTGTATAAGAACGGATGTTATAGGATTGAGCAAAGGGAATGGAGATTTAAGGACACCATTTCAAAATCGCTCACGTTGTGTTTACGGCGAACAAAGACTTTATTTTGTACCGCAAACGGAACACTTGTTTTCCCCTTTTGCATCGTCTGTTCAATTTGCTACAAAGAACCTGCAGATCAGCATATACTGCCAGTGAGAGGCTGTCAAATATTGTGTCGGCACAAGTGACCAATAACAGAACAGATAGGAGGCATCTGAGTGGCTATAAAGGGGAGGAAACAGGGTCAGGGGTAATAAGATCTATGATTATACTTTGAGTGGGTGTACTCTACCAGACACTGCAGTATTACGCCTATGTCTTTTTTTGTTTATTTGGCTTTTGTAGGCCTGGTGCCTGCAGGAAGAATTATGCTCAATTTACTTCGTCATTTACTTCATCAATTTACTTCAAAAATCTACAGGCTCACAACTTGTTGTGAGTTTGTAGATCAGACAGTTTTATTATTTTCAGCAAGTGACACAGCACCATCATAAGTAGTCTATAAATGTATACGTGAAAAATTGGACTAAGAAATCAAGACATATTTTTATTTTATTTAAATAGCAGATCTACAAGCTCACAACGCCTTATATGGCAACACATTGTGAGCTTGTATATTTGCCATTTTCCCCCCAAAAATATAAAATGTTTAATGTGGAAGTGGAAGTGAAGACTTTTAGCATGTCAGATCAAAGTGTCAGATTGCAACTGCAAATGTAATTCAGCCCCAGTGTCATGATGATAATTATCTGTCTTTCATGAACTAATGGCACTACTTATTTATTATCATCTGTGTAGGCTATGTGTGCAGTGGCTAATGCTTTGCATGCCCTGCTGACTTACACTCTTCCACCCAGTCATGTAACTCATAAATGCATACATTTTTCACTCCTCGTACTATAGGCTATACTGTGTGGCATATGTGTGCGTGGGCATGCTAAGCCATGCACACGTATCTATCCGTGCATGAGTGCCAGGGACGTGCAGAGGATGTTTGAGGGGCAGGGGCTGAAATGTCCTGAAATGCTCTTTTGGCAAAGAATGCGAAAATAGCAGATCTACGAGCTAAGCTTGTAGATCAGCTATTTTGCAGTCTACAACATAGATTTCTAGACGGAGGACACATTCTTTCAACATAAAATGTTGCATTCAAGTTCAGGAGAGTTTGGAAAAGACAAGTCTCCTGAATGCTGTAGGACATGGAAAGGGGGGCATTTGCATTTCGTAGTAAAAGCATGCATTCATGGTCTGGAGAGGGCACTTTTTTTACAGCTGGGTAAAAGGCAGTGGTGAAAAGTAACCAAGTACATTTACTGTACTTAAGTACAATTTTGAGGTATTTGTACTTTACTTGAGTATTTCCAATTTCCAATAGTTTCACTTCTACTCCACTACATCTCGGATCCAAATATTGTACTTTTACTCCACTACAATTATTTGAAAACTTTAGTTACTAGTTACTTTGCAGATGTAAATTAGAATATTATAAAACATATATAAACCACTTTGACCCTATTTTGTACCTTGGCTATTTAAAAATAGCCAATCTACAAGCTCACAACGCGTCGCATCGCGACGCGTTGTGAGCTTGTAGATCGGCTAATTTCAAACATTTTGGACTTTTACTTTTGGTACTTTAAGTACATTTTGATGCCAATACTTTTGTACTTTTACTCAAGTGCATTTTGAATTCTGGACATTTTGAAGGGTGCCCTCACACCAAAATACCTATGAGAGTGGAATCCGCATTCCGCCAATGCATTTCAATGATAAGGGAGCGTTTCTTTGCAGAAATCCTCTGCTGGCATGAAACCGCTTCACTCTCATTGAAATGCATTGGCGGAACGCGGATTCCACTCTCATAGGTATTTTGGTGTGAGGGCACCCTTACAGAGTATTTCTATATTGCAGTATTGATATTTTTGCCAGACCCATGAAATGGGTAGGCCTACATAAGCAAATGTCGGTCCGGGTTTTCTATATAAAGGGTATATATGATGATGACATGATGATGACATGCCTACAAAAGGATGATGACAGACAGGGGGTCTGGCACAACCAGGTTGACCTGGTCTAGTTACTTAAGTAAAACATACGAGTACTTTTTCCACCACTGGTAAAGGGGCAGGGGCTCAAGCCCCCTTGGATGTCTATGTGTGCACGTGCCTGGTGAGTGCGCATGCATGTGTGTGTGTGTGTGTGTGTGTGTGTGTGTGTGTGTGTGTGTGTGTGTGTGTGTGTGTGTGTGTGTGTGTGTGTGTGTGTGTGCTGGGAGGCTGGTTGCCAGCTGTCAGGAGTTCAGCCTGTAGTCATTGAGGGGGAACAGGGCCGGGTACGCTGCCAGTCAGCCCCAGCTCTGCTACTGCTGTCCCCACAGTAATGATGATGCGGAAGCACATCCAACACTACGGGAGCTCATTAAGGGAAAATAATTGGCGTTTGTTAAAAACAACAATCCTGCAGGCTTGGGAGACAGGTGTTTGTCCGTGTTTGGGAAGACATAAATATAGTCCCCCTTCCTAGTTTTTCTTTTTTTCTTTTTTCTTTCTGTCTACCAAAGGAGAGAGGTAAAACCTCCCAAACGTCAGACTACTACGGGGACCACAGGGAACGTAATAATGCGCTGTGCCATGCCATACATAATGCAAAGCAATATTAGCATGTCAGATAAGAATACATTTAACATGTATAGAAGGGCTCATTTGCTTTCTGTATAATGCTTTAGTGCTAGTGCTAATATATGACATGGAATTGCATCCAATAAGTTCTTCTATAATCAGTGGATGAGAGGAATGCCTAATCAATATCGCAATGTCAAATTTAATTCTCATGCATGCTGAAATGCACACAATATACTGTGCGCTTATGTCTGAGTCATAGTGTCAGAGTACCCGTTGTACCCGTCTGTCTGTGTCCATGTGTATAGAGATCTCTGTATCTGTCAGTCCTTGTCCCCTTTATGCCCATATATGGAATCCCTGATGTCATCAGTATACACAGCTATAAATTGACATGACCATATATGGGCATATTGGTTGGATCGGTGGTTCTGGACTTCTGGATAACTGGATATTCATAAATGTTTATATATGGACATATCTGTTGGTTCGGTGGGCACTGCACTCCCTCGAGTCCTTGCCAATGTGCCCGCTGAGTTTGAAGTCGGTCGGTCCCATATGCGCGTGACCATAATATTGGTCATAGTGGTAACTGTTGTTCTGGACAACCGGATCTTCATATGCCTATATAAATATATGGGTTTGTGTATGGTTGTCTGAGTCATATTGACATCATGTCATGCCTATGTATGGGCGTATTGGGTTTGTTTATGGTTATATCTGAGTCCCTAATGACTTGGCCGTGGTCCACCGGCCCTCCCGCCGGCCCTCCCAGTAACTAACAGTACTCAAGTAAATGTATACTTACTATTATATATAGTGCTTGGATAAAAACTCTATGCATGAATTCCCAGTACGCATTATGCCCACAGTGTCAGATACGCTTCAGTAGTCTACAGATCCCTGAAACCAAGCCAAAGTCGAAAGACCATTTATTCCCCTCTTTTCTAATTAGAGAAAGGAAAAATATTCCTGCATATGGATACTATTTCAACATGAATATTCAGCAGGCATCCACTCGTTTCACTGACATGTTTTTCCAAGACATGTTCATACACGTTTCAGAATATCTTGTCAATACAGTATTATGGTCTTGAAAGGCTCTTCTGATTCCCAGTAATTACTCAAAACTGACAATCACTGTAATTGCAGTGCTACGGATCTCACCACAGATAAATGCAACAGTTGTAGAGGTATAGGGAAACATGATGCTGCAGTCTAAATTAAATACCACACGTTAACAGACGCATGGCATGTGAAACATGCAATTACTGGTAATTAAGGAATAAGAGTCCTCCACAACAAAGCCAAATAAATAACTAAAAGGAAAACTGTAGATCACAAGACCTTAAGACAAAGACGTCTAAATTTCAATATAGCAGTGTATTGATATTGCTTATCACGTCCTATACAATCAAGATTTTTTTCAAAAGCCTACACCGCCAATCACGTGTTTTCAAGAATTATTATTATTATTCTTTTCATAAGTTAGCGAAGAGCTCCATCTAATGCAAAAAGATTGCAGTCAGTCCCACAGGAAAACAGGACGTGACGTGATCACAACATGAGATCACCGTCCACTCCCTGTTTCATTCTTTCCCGGAAATGTCTGCTGCTGCATCGGTGTTTCCTTAGCATTTTTGGGCAAGACACACTGTATTCAACAGCTCATTCATACAGAACCGACGGTCGAAATGGTTTGCTTTTTCCCCCGCGGAAGCACAGAGATAATCTCCGCCAACGATCGGGGGATCGATCGTACTGGAGATAAATATTCTATGTGACTACTTGAAGATGTAAGAGAAACGTAAAATCGCTGGCAGAATTTAAAATGTAATTTCTCTGGCAGTGGATGAGAAAATGTGCTTCGTAATTTGTACTTTTGAATACTTGAGTATATACGTTGTCCACCACTGGTGTGTTTGTGTGGATCGAACATGGAATTCTGGCGCAGTATGTAAGGCTGTTGAGTAAACCTGCCCAAGAGACGTCTTGTTGCGATCTCATATTTTCTTGTATTGCAAAATCATCCATCACCAAAACCGTACTGTAGGCCATAACATTTCAAGCACATGAAAAGAACACTCGCTCAGACAAATAATAAGGTACAAAAACCTCAGCGCGGTGAATGCCATTAAACTGGCATGAAGGATCCTAATCCATCTTAATGTGTTGGAGAGGAGTTGCATGTCATGGTGATTAGGTTGCCTGCTCCCCTGTTTCACACATTTCTCCCTAAACATACCGAGTTAGACTTACATTTCATTGCTGTCGGCTAGAAACCTTGGATGTTGAAAACCATTGCCTGAGAAGGCATTCCAATGAAGCCTGATTTGGATTCACACCACAGCTCCAGGCGGAGCCGCTCGTTATGTTTCACCAGCGTCGGCAGGTAGGGTTAGGTTTAGGCATAGTTTTACCGAGGTTAAGGTTAGGGTTAGGGTTAGGTTTAGGCATAGTTTTACTGAGGTTAGGGCTAGGATTAGGGGTAGGTTTAGGCATAGTTTTACTGAGGTTAGGGTTAGGGTTAAGGTTAGGTTTAGGTGGTCATCCTAACGGTGCAAAAGAAGCAAAAGAAGCGCTCCCTAGCTCCGTTTCAGCCAATCAAAAGCTTTCGTGGGCGGGGTTTGCCTGGAGCTATGGTGTGAATCATAATAACGCTCCAATGAATATAAGTCATATCTGCTCACTTTTCAGGTGGGAAAAAGTACCTGTGTTCCAATTGGATCCAATCTGTTTTTAAAGATGGGGTACTATGATTTTTTTCCCACCTAAAACATGATGATCAGGTATTATGATTATAGGAGGAAGATTTTTTCCAAAAAAAGTGTACAGAAAGTGTTACAATTATATTTTTATGTGGCCACACCCACCAGTTCTTTAAGTATGCCTGGATGTCAGGTGAGTGGTTACCAAGCTCATCATCATTATAACCCCACCCGGTGGTCTATTAAAGTAATGTTACGGCACCACCTCTTTAATATTTTGTCACACACACACTCCACACACCGACTGATCCTTCAAAATCGGTCAGAAACAGCGCAGCACAGCGGCTGCCTACACAATAAAATACAGTAAGCAACAGCGGCCATCAGAACACAATATAACAGTATAAATCAGGAGTCTTCAACGCTTTCAGGCCAAGGACCCCTTGGTTAAGAGAGAGATGGAGCAGGGACCCCCACAACCTTTTCATAGATTCCATATAGTTTCATCGTTTGACAGCACAATCATCAGTGTATTTTGGATTCATGTCAATTTGTGTTTCGGGTATTTAACCACTTGAGCCGTCATTACCTAATAAACTTGACCTTTTACTCTGTACAAACCTCTTTGCCGAAAATAGCCGATCTACAAGCTCACAAGCTTGTAGATCGGCTATTTTCGGCTACAGTTCTCAGAATATGGACACTAGGGTTCAAGTGGTTAATATAAATAGGATTGGAAGATTTGGAGGACCCCCTGTAGTAACTCTGTCTGAGGACCCCCTGTTGAAGACCCCTGGTATAAATGCTATTAATTACCTTTGAGTGGAAATTCTGTTCCTAATCCTCCTCCTCTGATCGATCACGGACTGATCAACAATATCCTACTTGCTTCTGTAGCCTACAACTCTTTTTCTTTTTTCTTTGGGTGGCGGGCCCACCAAAGAAATCAGATATTAGTTTCAGAGCCATGCTGTAAAAAAAACTACCAATAACAGCCTTAAACGCAAGCAGAAGCAGAGAGAAGATTCTTAATGCTACCGCTAAAAGTAAACAGGAAACAGCTGTCCTCAAGCAACTGATCAGATTGGGCAATCAGTAGCACTTGTCAAGAGGGGCAATAGAGTGTCTTCTCAACCCGGTAAGCATTTAAAAATAAAAGTTGTATTTCTTTTTTTAGATTTTTTATTTAGTTTGTTTATTTTTTCTTCCCCGGAGTGGTGGCGGGCCCTAATGCGACTGCATCGGCTGCTTCCCCTATAGCTCCTCCCCTGAGCGGTTAGTAGCCTACATAGCAGTTTGTTTGTTGTGAATTTTTGTTACGTTGGATTACCCGTGTATAATTCTGGTCAAACATGCAGACAGACACCACCAGCACTGTCTGTACAACGGCAACATGGTGCATTCTCATCAGCTCATCATCAACCGTGAGTAAATAAACATATGTCTTATTGGTGATCATGCCTATATTAAACCTATTATATTAAGCCTAAAACGGTTCTGTTATGCCGCCGTGCATTAACCGTGTGAAATGTCTCTAGGAAATATTGATATTATATTACAGGTCGTTCTGACCCAGCAATTGGTTGAAATAGGCTGGTGGTGACGTCACAGAGAACGCTGCTCCCTCATTGGCTCCCTCATTACATATAGACAGCGCTCACCTTTGTACAGACAGCCGGATACAGACAGCACCGATCACAGTAGTTGCACGCTCTGCTGGCGCAAGTAACAAGTACAACATTTCTCAATACTTAAAAAAAAATAGCAGATCTACGACGCTTTTGTGCAAGACTGTCCAGGACGAAGTATAAATAGGGCATGCATTACAGTAAGTAATGTATTATAAAAACTGAAAAAGTTGAACTATGTAGATATAAGGTTTCTGACCGACAGCGACAATTTATTACTGTTTCCCATGATTTTCCTGGGCACGATATATACAGTACAAAGGTTGTGCTCAGTTTAGGAAGAAAACTGGATGGATTAATGCTGTGCAGTAAAGATCATACTTCTTTGTGACAAAGAGATCAAACAGACATTGACCATGCATAGACCTGACTGGCTTATGATGGGTTTACTTCAGCACCATGAAATGGATGCTGCAACCGTGAGAAAAATAGAGGGGGCTGGATATATACAGTGTACATGCATACACAGAGAGAGAGAGACAGAGAGAGAGAGAGAGAGAGAGAGAGAGAGAGAGAGAGAGAGAGAGAGAGAGAGAGAGAGAGAGAGAGAGAGAGCGAAAGACACACACACACACACACACACACACACACACACACACACACACACACACACACACACACACACACACACACACACACTGTACACACACACACACACACACACACACACACACACACACACACACACACACACACACACACACACACACACACACACACACACACACACACACACACATTGTGGTTTACTGTGTAAATACTTGTTTGCTTTGCAATTTATATTATTCATAGTCCACAATTCCAGTATTGTGCGCACAGATGCAGGACCAGGACATCAGACATTTATAGTGTCTAGTTCTATGATTGATGTCTTTTGTGTTTGCATGTATGTTAATAGTGTTGAAAAGGAGACCCCATTTTTTGTTGTCTCTGTAATGGAGCATGAAGAGCCACCGGCAATTTCTCTGCTCAAATAACATAATTCCCCAAGGGAGATAGAAATATAATCATTTGAGGGATACAAAGAAAACATTGAGGGACAATGGCTTTACAGGCTTTCACCGTACAGTTCTGCCCCAAAAGATCAGAGATATGAGACTGTAATTACAGTATTTTGTGAAATGAGTGGAGTGGAAAAATTAAAATCATAAAACAAACAGAATATGGGCTTTTGTCTGGTTAATTTAGACAGCATTGCTGAAAGAGAGCTGTTGTCCTCATATACTCAATTCCATCATCTCTTAGGATGTTATTATGTTTAGCAATTGATCCTTCAATTACAGGCTCTTAAGCCCAAACCACACCAATGATTCGCCATGCAACCAAAGAGTTGCATACAACTACTTGTAACTAGTAGTCAAGCCATTGGATTCCATTCACTTCAGTACAGTATGAAAATCAACTTGCAGAGTCTTGTAATCTACGTGAAATAGGTATTCCAACACACTAAATATCATTGCATTATTTCTTCGGCAAAGACAGACAAACAGGCGGGCAGGCAGGCAGGCAGGTAGACAGACAGACAGACAGACAGACAGACAGACAGACAGACAGACAGACAGACAGACAGACAGACAGAACGACAGACAGACATATTTTATTGATCCCGGTCGCCATTGGGAACAAACTAAATACAAATGTCCATGACTCATTAACCACATCCATTGTGGTTCGATCTGCCTTCTTCTCTATCTGTGATTTTGTATATTATCTTGTCCCAGTCCAGTTGAATTCAGCTACCCATTATACAGCAGCTTCAATTCACATGGCTCTGTGGTCCCTCTTGATTAGCAAAAAGCCTGCAGTATGTTTTTGTACACTACAGTACAATATACCAGTAAGACGCCTAAGGGCGAAAGCGCAGAGGGCAAGGTCACGCAGGACGGAATTCGCACTGGACGAAATTCATCATTATTAATATACACCGGACCAGTTACAGTATATTGAGATCCCTACCCATATATGGAGATCCATGTAGGCCAATATGAAGATATGGGCATATTGGTTGGATTGGCAGTTCTAGAAAAAAAAAGTTGTACTGTACAGTACAGTACAGTAACGGCAGGGGAAGATAGGACATAGGAAAAAATCTGAACTATCCGTGTGCAAAAGTTGGAGTCTGTAGGAACCAACCCCAGACATGCTTACTCGGTTACTCGTTATGTGAAAGTCCTATGACGCCCATATATGGAGATCCCTGTCTGTAGAACCAATCGTGTGCTGTGAGACACCAGACATGCGTCTGTGCGTGTCTGTATTGACCCCTTTAATGTTTTCCTTTTAATGTGAAGCACATTGAATTTACTGTACACTCAAACTTGACTTGAAACTTGACATATTGAGCAAAAGTAATGCAGAAATTTGCAAGCTCCGTTCTCAAGCATGGGTTGATTGCTTTTCTGAGAGTGATCTCTTTACAACTTTGCAGTTTGCATTACCTGTTGTATAATTGGCAATTTGCGCTGACGTTGGGCATGTGCTGTCAGTCAAACAAAGGGTATTTATGAGCAATATTCTCTCCTCACGAGAAACACATTTCTTGAGGCTTTGGTCCTCTTTTGACTGCAGCCAGGTGTGCTATTTCCATAGGTGCTTCTGGTTAGCCTCATTAGTTCATCTATACTGTAAATCAGCCATCCAAAAATATCTGCAATTTTGTGTAGCACTTGCTGATCAATAGCCTTTTTTCCTATTCAGTGTATTGAATTTTAAAAAGGTTTAGCAGTCATTTTTCTTCTTCTCTAGCATAACAATACAGATAATTCCATGGGGATATGCTGTTTCCCAGGACTGAATGAGTAGAATCAGCAAAACCAACTGGGGGGGGGGGGGGGGGGGGGGGGGTAGAGAGAAACTATTCATTATCCAAAAAGACGGGTCAAATTAACCACTGAACAGACATTAGACATGTGTCGGGGAATGTATAGTGAAGGTTAATGGTGATATTCAAATGTGGGCAGATTGATTTCTAAGTGCCCAGCATGTGCTTACTTAACAATAGGTATTCATATTATGTAGGATAATCACTATCTCTACTGACAATCCGTGAGGCTCTTCACAGATTCTGGCTGCTGCCTGCTGCCAAAACGAAGGGAAATGAGGTTGTGAGATGCCTGACTGCTCCCTCAGGATGCAACTAACTACACTGGGTCTGGGGTAAATTCATGTTCAATTCAGCACAATTAAGGAGTTCAGTTTAATGTAGTGTAATAATTAATGAAATTGTTGACCACTGAATAGATTTTACATTTTGAATCGTTTTTTATTGACTGGTTTTATGTTTTGATTGATTGATTGAAGACTTTATTAGAAGTTTGCATAGAAAAAGGTACAGTTTCATGACGGTACAGTTCACTGGTACACGGTCAACTAAAAGGAGATCCTAGAAAAGACTACGCTTATTTCCATAGGAAACCATTAAAGTATCTCATATAACATTGAATGACAGACGGATAGAACACATACCGGTACTATGCAGTAGATATAGTTAAAAGAAATAAGTTAATAAAAATAAAATAAACAGTACAAAAAATATATACAGTAGGTAAATATAAAGGAGGGTCAGGGGAGGATGGGCTAGGTTTGTTATTGCCAGTTGCGAATGGCTGCTGCCTGTAAGTGGTTTTTCAGAGCGATTTTAAAGGATGCTAGGGAACCACACTCCTTTAAGGCCTTCGGTAGGGCGTTCCACATTTTGGTTGTATAGCAGAAGAACGAGTCTGACCCTTTGTTTGAGTTGACTTTGGGTTGAACGTGATCTGTGGCGCTGCCTCTGGTTCACGGCTTTCAAATGGCAATTAAAAACATACAGTGCCTTTTGACCAGATGTGTTACGAATGGTACACAACCTTAAGCTGACAGCAAAGGAGTGTGAGGTTGTGGTCAGTCACCACACACAGCATGCTGTGGCAAGCTTTGTGAATTCAAATCAACAAAATGGCCTAAACCGTTTATCTCTTGAAGGCTGCAGGAACCCGAAAAGAGGCCCCGTTGCTTTTACAGCATTTAATAAGATCGCATTCATCAGTCTTATGCTCATCACTATAGTGATTTTGGTGGGACAGGTGGACTATAAAAGTCTGAGACCGTTGTCATCTACATGCAGCGCTCCTCTTCCCATCACTCACACATAGGAGCGCCATCCCTCTGTCTCCACTGCCCCAGCTCACTCATTGCGGCAAGAGACATATGCCTCCAATTTCTGTTTTGTCATCTCTAACTGAGGCAATCCACTGGATGAATTCTCCCCCGAGTACCAAAGTAGATGTCAGAGAGGGGGACGCATGCACGCACGCACGCACACGCACGCACACACACGCACACACACACACACACATACACACAGACGGAGGGGGGGGGGGGGGGAGAGGACACTAATAATCTTCTAAACTTAACAGGAGATTCTTCTTCTTGACTGAGAAGCGTTTGCTGCGCAGTTTTCTTTCACAATCTCCATTCCTCAAGCTCCCCTCATGGCATTAGCTTCTGAGGAAGACAGAGAAGAAAAGACAGGCTTAATTTTCTATTTTTTTCTCTTAAGTAAGGGATGCACAGCATTATCGCTCTCCAGATTTGCACTTTCAGGCAAGTATAGGCAGTGGGAATGATGGGAAGAGCAGCCTGGGGATGATAATAATGTCAGAGTGGTGAATGTACAGTAATGGAAGTGGTGCCATTTGTCAGTCAGTCAGTCAGTCAGTCAGTCAGTCACTCAGTCACTCAGTCACTAACTGCCTGTATCTGGAAATAAGATGAACTGAATTAGCATGCTAATTCCTACAGTGTCTGTCTATAGAGTACTGCACGCTACTCATACTACATTAATTCTACATACATATTACTATTTGCATTGGGCGATATCAAGGTAGATATGTAGAAATCCCAAAGGTTAAACGACACTCTGCTTTTATTAAACTGATACAGGGAGGCTGTATGGCAGCTATTGCACATGGGATCATGAAAATATTGCCACATAAAGGCACATACCATGTATCTTTATCTTGAGATGACATCTTCCAGTGACAAAAGCAGTTTATTAGCCATTATGATTTTATTCAACTGCCTGCCAGTCTGCCACCATGCACCACCCACACACACACCATCAACAATCAGCCCTGTGATGTGTGTGTGTGATATGCTGCAGAAACAAGTGTCATCAGGACCTCTGGCAGCGCGTGTTGAATTGACTTTATGGAAGAAGAGTGTTTATCTCCTAACTATTTATTATTCCATGGCCTCAAGTATTTAACACACCAAGACATGTCTAAGAGTGTGTGTGTGTGTGACTTTTACTTATAACTGAGTACATCTACAGTGCAGTATTGATACTTTTAAGATACTTTTAAAAAAACAAGTGTAAAACATTTGAGTACTTTTTCCAACAGCTACTTTCCCCCATAGCCTGGAGGACTCCTGCTAAGTTTGCAGTTGCCTTAGAGCCTATTACTCTATAAATCTATCTGTGATGTCTGATTGTACTAAAACTAGCATGCTTATTAGGCAGTAGTGGGAAAAGTACTCGCATTCTTTACTTAAGTATCATGCAATACTGCAATGTCAGTGGAAGTCTTGTATTCAAAATGTAGGATACTTGAGTACAAGTATAAAAAGTATTTGTATTAAAATGTACCAAAAGCAGAAAGTACGCATTATGCAGAACTTAATGTAACCAAGGTGTTCAAATAAGTGTATTGATTGTAGGCATTTTCCAAAATCTTGTGGTATTTCACTGCTACATATCGTTCTAAATATATGCTTTCTTGTCATTTAGTACAATGAATGTGTTACCGTGTCTCTAGAAATGTGCTCATTATTGGTGAAGATACTAACTGTAATTCTCAAAGACTCGCATTGGTTCATTCAGCACATCGTTTTTGCTCTGTTTCATTTGATATTAAAATGCAACTCGAATTAATCTACTGTGTGGACACTGATCAGATGACAGGAAGAAGCAGCTCATCAATGAATGTACTTTGTGTTGCTTTTGTAAATTGTGTAGGGTACGATATTTTCATGACTTCACACCAAAGCCCATATCATGGTCATAGAGTTAAATCATTGACAACTTGCATACTCGTTCAGTTCATATGTTAATGCAGATGGTATGCAGATGGTGTGACACATCACCTACTACAGCCTACAACGATGCCCAGGGCAACACTGCATATTGTCTATAAATGGCTCACAGTTTAAATAACGTACGGTTTATTTGGACAATCATCTGTAACAGATGAAGTATAATTAAATACGACGTGATTAACGTTTGTTTGACATCCTCATCACAATTACATTGGATGCATCGCGTTGATTAAAGTGAATGGCTGCTATAGTTTTGCTAGTTTTCATCACCTAATCACCTTCCTTTCATAACCTAATCTCTACGTTTAGAATTGAAAGAAAAATAATGTTAATGTTAGTATGAAGCTAATTATAAAGCTTAAATGGATGATGATGTCAACAATGACTTGTGAAAATCAAAGAATGATAACCGATCTACAAGCAATCATACAAACATTTTGTACTTTGATGCCAATACTTTTGTACTTTTACTCAAGTATAGACCTCTCTTTTCTTCTGTTTCATTTATCACAAGCAGGCTGGCCACAGGCACCGGCTCAGTGTGAAGGAATGGTGCTCCCTGCTGGACAAAATATTTCATTACAGCAGTACAGGTCTGGCTCCCAATCATGAGCTCGGTGACCATGTGACATGGACAGCCAATCGGCAAATAGGTCCCCTAGGTCCCCTGAATGTCTCAGGACAATGTAATCTGTTTAAAGAGCTGGTCCTGCTGACCAGCTAAAAATAATGGCTAGACAATGTCATACATTTTTACACAAATGCCCAAATGTTAGGAAGCATGGAAGGTACAGTATGATGGTATGACATTAGGGTAAAGATAACATTGTAGCCTATTACTTACCACGTTCAAAAGGACATGTTTTTCATACCCCCCCCCAGTAAGCATCCAAACAAATGTGAAAAGAAGCAGTTTCGTGATTATGGAGAAACAATTGCCTACTAGGTTCTGCACACAAGAACAGGTCATTAGAGAATGTTGCATTCGGAAACTGATGCAATTTGAAGCTAGTGCTGCAGATAATGAAAATGGTTTAGGAAGGAAGGAATATTGGAACATCCGAATGCAAACCTGTCATATCTACATGGCTTGCAGGTATTTGTAAATGCACATTAAAGAGCAGAGGAGTGAATATCATACAGCCAGTGGGCAGTTTACTAGTAGGTACATTAACTTCATGAAAACGAATCACTTCTGCAGACAGTGAGTCATCCATCTGTGTATGCTTTTACCATATCAAGCATGCACATGGTCATCCAGGCAGGACAACCATTTACAAGTTAGCTATATAACAACTGCACCAAAATGACTTTAATCATGGTTAGATCACTGCAACGGATACTGTAGATTGATGTTCAGAAATAGATGCGCCCTTTGGCTTTTTCACTTGCAACAGTGTCTGCGGTTTGATGTGACAAACACAGGACATTCGGTTCACTTGCAACAGTGTCTGAGGTGTGATGTGACGAACACAGAACAGTCAGTCCACTCCCTGGCAACAGTCTGAGGTCTGATGTAAGAAACACAGGACATTCGGTCCACTTGCAACAGTGGACTGAGTGATGGGACAAACAAAAATACATTTTCTGTCCACTTGTTGATGAAAGAGGTCAAAGAAAGAGATTTGGCAAGACTCATTTGGCAGTGTTTGTCATGAAAAACACCCAGCAAGTATTACATTTTTATAAAAAGTAACAAAAAAAATCAAACCTTGGTTCGAAGTGAAGCGGTGAATTTTTATTCTATGTGTTCTAGAGCTATGAAATCTGGTTAGGGTTAGGGTTATACATTTTGTGTTCTAGATCTATACTTTCTATGTGTTTAGTTCTATATTTTTATGAATTCTTAATGAATGAATGATTTTGTCTGGAGGGCCAAATTGTCATGTGAAGCTTGACCTATCCTCAATACTGCATGCACGGGACATGACACGGACACGGGACTCCTTGGAAGCCTATGGGACAGACTGTACGGGACAGACAAAGCCACTCCTTGGAAGCGGCTTTCACCGCTTCAAAAACACAGATGCATGTCACACGTACAGGACTCTGGCTACCACATACTGGTAGAACATCATTGCTTTCATTAAAGGACCTGAGCCTACCATGTGATGATGTACACCAGGGGTGGTAAAGAAGAAAAACTTAACGGAAAAACATATCCTTTTGAACTCATCATACCTTCCATGCTTCCTAACATTTGGGCATTTGTTTAAAAATCAAACCCATCAGTGGAGCGGTGCATTTGAGCGGCTACCCTGTGTGTGTGTGTGTGTGTGTGTGTGTGTGTGTGTGTGTGTGTGTGTGTGTGTGTGTGTGTGTGTGTGTGTGTGTGTGTGTGCTCTCGCGTTGCACGCTCGCACGTGTGTCTAGGCTGCGTCTAGACAGCGCCACTTGGTCACCCAGGCCTGCCACTGGTCACCCAGTGGTATTGCAGCTGTTCGTGCTGCATAGGGACATGATTGAGGACTTGAGGACACACTAAGTCAAAAGTAGGATGCGGCTATCACCGCTCCAAAAAGCTGACCTGCTCCACGTATGACATTATTTTCTAACATGCAATTTGCCAGAGCAGTTATAATGGTAATGGTAACATACAGTACACACCAATGATTGCCTAAAACACAAACTGCAGGGGTCAAGGTATAGTCTCTCATGGTTTCAAATGTTGCCTCTCAAAATCTTCATGACGATTTCATTAGCGTGTTGCCATTGAGGCTGGGGTGTGTGAGTTGGGGCACCCTCTTCATCCTACAGGGAGATGATAAAGAGGAGAAGAAACTGTACTGCCTGGTGCGCATCTTAAGCCCCCTGGGATTGATGTTATAGATAGATAGATAGATAGATAGATACCTTTATTATCCCACGGGGGAAATTCAGTTACCCAGAAGGTACAGCAGTTAAAGGTTACAGGACAGTAAGAAAAAAAGAAAAGGACTGTTGTGTACAGCCGAGCGACAAAAACAAACAAGAAAGAAGAATCAACAATACAGGAAAAATCAGCCATACAGAGCAATATACTATATATATGTACATAAAGTGTCGAGACAGAACACAACAACAAAAAAGTAGTACTAACGTTTCATGTAAAGGATTGCAATTTTAAGGGACTTTTCTAAGCATGTTGCAAACTCAAAGAACTTACAATGGTCCAGTCATTCAAACATTAGGAACTACTTCTCAACGTAGTGCCAAAAAATATATACACATACAGTATGCTGTATATGTATAGTATGTTATCTAGATCCGAGGCCCCATTTACGCCAATCTTTTAAGATCTGGCTCTTAACTTGGTTGGTTGTGATGATGGGTGGGGAGCTGTTGCTGTTGTTGTTGTCGTTGTGGTGCGACTGTCATCAGCGCCTGTTTTTGTTGTGGGGCTGTCCTATTACCATCAACTGTAAAGAGCAAGCGGTTAAAATTGAAAGAAATCCATTAAATGTAATTAAATGCAATGCAATTAAATCGGGAATGGTGTGCTTCCATTTTGCTAAGAGATATCTTAGTTTAATTTATATGAATTTGTATGAATGTTTATAGGGAATTCTGCCACCTCTCCAGGCTGCTACCAGTCCCCACTCCATACTCTGGCCTGTGCTGGACTTGAACCAACCACCCTCTGGTTCCCAAGCCAAGTCCCTACAGCCTGAATACTGCCACTATACAGTACAGTATATGAATTTATTCGTGAATTCAAATTTCCCATTGACTTAAAAGATGCGAAAAAGATGACCCAAAATTTGGCACACTACTCCTCCCACAGTTTTCACGGCACACACTCAAGCCATATGTCAAATCGACCGGCTTCATCGGGAATGGCGTACTTCCATTTTGCTAAGAGATATGTTCAGACAGAATGCTAATTCACATTTTATTACTCACCAAGAAAGTTGGAAAGATGTATTTCAATCTTATATTAACCTAGCTAACGTCACTTGTATGTTCAATGCTCTTTTCAATGACCATTTTGTTCAATTTGTTCCACTAGCCCTTACCCGTTCAAAGATATGAGCTCCAAAATGATGTGCAGTGTGTGGGTTATGGGATGTGCACTGTGCATACAGTATATGAGGGATGGAAAGTAACTTTAACTGGTGCTTGCATGATAATATGTAGGAGCATCAATGTAAGAAATACCCGTTTCGTTTAATGGCTAACCCCTCCCCCCCCCCCCCCCCCCCCGCCCGCCCGCCCGCCTGCCCGCCTGCACACACACACACACTCCCCCCCCCCCCCGTGTGTGTGTGTGTGTGTGTGTGTGTGTGTGTGTGTGTGTGTGTGTGTGTGGGTTTGTGTGTGATTGTGCATGGCCTGAACAACAGCGCCCCTCCCTTAACATGTGTGGTCACAAAAGGTACTGTAGGCTAATAGATACACCATAAAAATGCTATTATACAGCATACGATTTGTGAAAGTGACAAACGGGCTTCACAGTTATGTCAGGTGTGTTCATATGCTGATGGTGATGCGATTTCAGATCAATTGCTCCAGCCACCGAGGAGAAACGCTGTTTCATACAGACAGACACTCACTCAGACAGACATTCGCAAAATTATAGTATAGATGTAGCCATTATCTAGCTCATTATGCTGTGTGCTTAAAATAATGATTTTCCTGTTACCATGCAGTGAAATTCTCACATTCTTCTATCTTAATTATGGCTTAATATTATACTACAGTATAGCCCCAAGACAATGTCATATATATTAATAATGGCCCCCTTCAGGAATTTAAACAAATCTACATAGTCCCCCTCAATTCCTCCCCACAAACACACATGCACGCACGCACGCACGCACGCACGCACGCAGACACACACACACACACACACACACACACACACACACACACACACACACACACACACACACACACACACACACACACACACACACTTTTCAATGCAGACCACCAGCTTCTCTATTTTCCATTTGCAAAGAATGTCTGCAGGGAACATTCCTCTTGGGAGTTGGGAGGTGTCCAGATTAGTTCGGCGTTGCTTCATCTGTAGAGCTATATAAACGCATAACTGTGAACCACCAAGTATTTTGTTGAAAAGATCTGCTACAAAACTTTGCAACGTGGCATTTTACGACTCCATCCAGTTTTAATGAGTGAGACTTCAATAGCACCTCTCTGAAATGAAACAGTGTTTATGTCTGCTGTTATGACCAGCCCGTTCTGTTCTTTTATACATCACCATCAATGCCTCTTTCTCCCCAACAGTATAGATTTGATCGTCCTTGCCTACACCCAGTATTGTGCTATGACTATTTTAATGTTTCCATTCTATTACATATTTTTACTTATTCTGACACATTGTTCCCTGTCTTTTATGTTACAACTCTGAAAAGTGCTATACTGTACAGTAGTACAAATAAAATATTATCTTGATTACCACACGACAAAATGAGTCGCTTTGGAAAACCATCACAGTCTGTCATGGCTGACAGAGGGGGGGGGGGGGGGGGGGGGGTGGGGGGAGAGAACATAGAGGTGTGTAGAGATGCCCCTGTGGGGAAATATGCAAGGCAGAGGTGCTTTACTGAGTTGGACCAGTCTGGTGTGAAGGAGTCCTGCAAAGCACGAGATGAGACTCATGGCATAATCTTCAGCTCATAACATTTGTTATGTGATGGCTTTCAATTTTACTCCTCTCTCTCTCTTCATCTCCTCACTGACTCACACTCTTTCTCTCGCAATGGCTTGTGTAAACAAACTCTGCCTCTCTCCGTCCTTGACTTTGTTTTTTGTTATCCATCTTCAAGGAGAGAGGAGAGCTTGGCTAGAGGGAATTATGTTTCATCATCTAGTCATATGCACAGGGAAGGTGCCTCCCCATCTCCTTTTGCGACTGACTGCTGGTCTGAATAATGTTTTGTTTACATAAGATTACCTTTATTAATCCCTGCGGGGAAATTCTTTTTTCACTCAGTTTTTATGCACAAATAGGTCTGAAATACAGACATGCACATGCAGGGCTAGATGTGCAAACATGGAGAGATGGCAGTAGAGTGATGGGCTGCCATGTAATGTTTTGGCACCTTGCTCAAGGGCACCTCGAAGTGCCCGGAAGGTGAACTGCCACCTACCTCTCTCCAGCTACCAGTCCTAGACTGCACTCTGTCCAGGTGCTAAATTGCACCTTGTGCACTCATGACCATGTATGGCCTACTTGTGTGCCAGCAGAGCGCGCAAGTACTTCGTACGGTGTATGTATGTATCTATGTATGTATCTGTCACGTATCTGTTTTGCCAGTGTTATTGCAACCATAGGTCTCAAGTTAACTATGAAAACCGACACATCTTGTCCGTGTATCTCTGTCTGTACGTCATGCCTGACACTGTGGTTCTATGGGTTTGTCTGTGGTTCTATGGGTTTGTCCCTCTGACATCATGCTCTGATGTCACTGTGATGTCAGGGGAACCTTAACAGAATGGATTTGCCGCTCTGACATCACGCTCTGGCCTGATGTCCGTTTTATGCCCATATATGGAGATCCCTGTCCCGATGTCATCAATATTAAGCGCATATCTGGGAATGCCCATATTTGGGAATGCTCATATATGGGCATGTTCTGACATCACATTGTTGACTATCATGCAGGGGTCTCCATATATGGGTAGCTGGTCCAATATACATCACTGGACAGATGGCCAAGAATTGGTTGCCCTGAGGCGTCTTACTAGTTTATATCAGGTCGCACTTGTTCATGGTGACGTCACCAAGAATGCTGGTCCCTGATTGGCCACGGGCGTAAACACGGACACACCCACGACAGAAACACCGAAGGCAGTACTTGCGCACTCTGCTGGTGCAAGTAATAATTACTGCCACTACTGGCACAAAGAGAACTTGTTTTTTTTTTGCTCTTTTGTGATCATTATGTCAAAAATGCCAGCGAAGATTTGTCTCAGGAACATTACCACAGGGGAAGAAAATTCACGTACAGCACTTATGTTCTGCTTTAACAGGAGAGGGGAAATTTGGAGCAGCACTCACTTGCTTAGAGTAGTTGCACGCAAATAAGCAGGGGAGTCACTTGCATGCTTCACCTCAAGAGTGTTCAGGTTTACAATGTAAAGAGGAAAAAAGCAAAAACGTAAACAAGTGGCGATACTGCCCCACTGACTCACATGACGAAATATTAATATGTCTACAAGAAATATATCTAACTGAAGCAATGAGGACAATACTGTAAATATATTACTGGATAAGGCATTTGAAGGCTTGCTGATGGGACACTTTGAATTGAGTCTTTGGTGGAGTGCTCAGTGACTCAATGAATCCCAAAAGCTGCTGTACTATCTCAAACGGCCAGCCTGGGTTTTTATTTTGTTAATCACAACTAGGCAGTGACTGTGTTTCGTCCAGTGAAGCCTTCTTCCTTGGAGCTTTGCAAAACAACACCCGAACTGAGTAAACAGCAATGGTGTAAGTGCAGGGTGTGGGTGGGGGGACTGGGGGGGACTTGAGCGAGAGAATAGAGCAATGGAGATGTTAACTAGACTGCACTCTGTCGAGATGACAACTTGTGTCTTGTGCACTCGTGGCCATTTATGGCCTACTTGTGCGCTATCAGGGCGCCCAAGTACTGTGATCGGTGATGAGTGCTGTCTGTATGTATGTGGGTGGGCAAGTTGGCACTCTGTTGAGGTGCCAACTTGCCCCTTGTTATTTACATCAGGTTGCACTTGTTGGTGGTGACGTCACCGAGAACACTGCTCCCTCATTGGCTAAAGGCCCTGCTTTTGTACTGTCGGCCGGAAACAGTATTTGCACGCTCTGCTGGCGCAAGTAACTAATGCATGTTACATGTGATATAGATATGAATTATGATACATAATTGTAATTGTATGATTTGTGTATGAGGCCCATATAAGGTTATATTATGAACTACTGTTTGAACTTACAGCAGACCTGCCAACCCATACGCATTTTGCGTAGTAAGCACGCATTTTTAGTCTCTGTACGCAGGTACGCAAACTCCTCTAACGGCTACGCATTATCGGGTGATGGTATTCACAACACATTCTGCATTGTGTTCGGTTGTGTTGTGGGCCAAAGTGAGGCAAACATTTTTGCTCCATGCCGTGTAGTTCCTCCCAGGCACCACATGAATGGTGTGTGAATGGGGCGCATGGCGCTGGGGAGCACTAGAACGGAAGCGATGCTCGTTTTATCGACAGAAGAAGAATGATTGGCGGCGGACTGTTTGTTTTGGTAATAGAGTTATAGAAGAAGGTTTTGGTTTAGTTCAGCATGCACGCATCTCACAGCGACGCAGACGAGTTATCGATCGGATACATAACGGCGATATTAATCAGATTAATGTATAAAGAAGATGATACGGAGAAGGGCCGTGGTGTTGCGCGAGTCGATGCACAGCGACTGTTCGCCCTGTAGTGCTGCCAACGATCTAACAGGTAATAAACTTTTAAAACCCTCCTCTGAGGTGAATTCACATGTCATAGCAGCCACGATGGTGAGAATTGGTGAAATCTTGTACTATGCCTAACCTAACCCTATCTGGCGACGCTGGTGAAACGAAACAACGAGCTGCTCCGGTCCGCCTGGAGTTATACTTCGTCATACGACGGTTTTGCAGCGAGCAACCAGTCGGAAAATGTCAAAACGTGTGACCCATCGAGTATGAATGAATGAATGAATTAGGCCTATGTGTATTGTCAAAAACATTAACAGTGAACACATTTATCACCTGTGAATATATGAATGACATTAATGGTCTATCAGTATCAACAATGAGTAGCCTACAGCCTATATGAATGAATATACAGACTAGGCTGTATGTGATCTATACACAATGTAGGCCTATATATCAATTAATGGATGGAATAGAAACCTACATGAGTTGAATACTTTCAACTTAATGCAAATCATGCACAGAAAGGTGGTTTTATTTAGGCTGCTCAATGAACAATGTTTAACAAAGACACAGGTAAATATTTAAAGGTAAATAGCCTACCTGACAATGTAAAGCTATTTTGCTATTTGAATAACTTGATTATGTTGATGTATGTTCATTCATTAAGTCACTGGTGAGACTGTTTTGCTAGTCTATTGTTAACTAACTCTGAGCAAGTGCAGTTAGTATATTTTATTAAAGATTTGTCAACAATATTGCCAAAGCAACATTACTGTATTGCCTGGTAATACTAGCCTACTTTTTCTCCTGACCAAATGGCATTTTTATTTAAAAGGTTGTTCTAACATCTTGCCTCCTCCTATTAGTGTAAGTCAAGACATGCAATGTGCTACATTTCTGGTGTGAAATTTTGTTAACATAACTGTAAAGGTCCCACCCAAAAAGGTGCATGGAACCCCCCAAAATATACGCTGTTTTGTGCGGGAAAACAACAAAAATTGCAACGCGGGCGCTGCGCGGGCGCTGCGGGCGCCGCGCGGGCACTTCGTGCCCGCGCATGAGTACTCAAAAAAATTTGCCAGGGTTGGCAGGTCTGCTTACAGTATAGGAGACCATGTTTTGGTCGTACTGTAAGTTCAGGCTAGTGGATTACAGGACATGGCAACTTTGGTTGCCCTGACTACGAAATCATGTTTTGGTTATACTGTATGTCACTAGTGGAAAGTTACCAACACTATGTGTCTTTGTCTTCTTGTTTTGATATAGGAACGAATCAATGAGTCTTACTGTCATATACTGTATTCTTTATATACTGTATACCAGCCCATATTTGGGCATGAGCAACTTATGTCTCCATATATGGAGATATGATGACATCACACAGTCCTCAGCCGATGATGTGGTGTGATGTCATACAATACACAAACGAGCCCTACAGTATAAAGGGGCAATTCTTGCCAGGAAAGAAGCATTTCTTCGACTCAGACCTTATCGCCAGGGTTGGCTTATAGCAGCTGTCGGTAGATAATGCCGGTCTTCTATACTCATTGAAGTTGAATCTCCATATATGGAGATAACCTACGCATCACACTAAGTCTGACCTCACCAGCCCATATTTGGGCATGAGCAACTTATGTCTCCATATATGGAGATATGATGACATCACACAGTCCTCAGCCAATGATGTGGCGTGATGTCATGCAATACACAAACGAGCCCTACAGTATAAAGGGGCAATTCTTGCCAGGAAAGAAGCATTTCTTCGACTCAGACCTTATCGCCAGGGTTGGCTTATAGCAGCTGTCGGTAGATAATGCCGGTCTTATATACTCATTGAAGTTGAATCTCCATATATGGAGATAACCTACGCATCACACTAAGTCTGACCTCACCAGCCCATATTTGGGCATGAGCAACTTATGTCTCGATATATGGAGATATGATGACATCACACAGTCCTCAGCCGATGATGTGGCGTGATGTCATACAATAAACAAACGAGCCCTACAGGGCAAAGGTGTGACGTGTGACGTGTGACCGACCGACCGACCGACCGACCGACCGACCGACCCCGACCGACCGACGGACGGCCGGTGGAGGTTTTGATACCAGTAAGACTCCCTAATCGGGAGACCAGTAAGACTCCCTAATCGGGAGATAAGCGACCGTTGGTCGCTTATCTCCACAAATATCACAACCTCCACCTCTCACGTCATACGGGTAGCCATAGTTACACCTGGAATGTTGAATCTCCATATATGGAGATAACCTACGCATCACACAAAGTCTGACCTCACCAGCCCATACTTGGGCATGGACGACTTATATCTCCATATACGGAGATGGCCATATATGGAGATACGATGACATCACAGAGTCCACAGCTGATGATGTGGTGTGATGTCATACAATAAACAAACAAGCCCTATATACTGATGCGATACGATGACATCACAGAGTCCACAGCTGATGATGTGGCGTGATGTCATACAATAAACAAACAAGCCCTATATACTGATGCGGAGATATGAGCAGGGCAAAGGTGTGACGTGTGACGTGTGACCGACCGACCGACCGACCGACCGGACGGCCGGTGGAGGTTTTCATAGTAAACTGCTCCCTGACGGTCGCAATAAGCGACCGTTGGTCGCTTATCTCCTGTCACACTGCTGACATCAGTATGACATCACACCGTACACAAATGACCCTTATACCAGTAAGACTCCCTAATCGGGAGATAAGCGACCGTTGGTCGCTTATCTCCACAAATAGGCCAAAAGTTTGTTTTACCAATTATTACACTCTATGTGAACATTTACATCAACAAATCCCAAGTACTATGCAGAACGACCCATTTAAAGTTTTTAATGTACAACAATATTTAGAAAATAGGTCTACAAGCTGACAGTCCTCGTCCCTTATATTCCCATAGGTTATATGGAGATCTCAGTGTTTGTCAGTCCTTGTTCATTTATGCCCATATATGGACATCTCTATATCTACTGTAACAGTCCTTGTCCCTTTATGCCCATATATGGAGATCTCTTAACTGTAAGTCCTTGTCCCTTTTATGCCCATATATGGATATTCCTGATGTCATCAGTATATGAACATATATGGGCTTTCTGATATGCCCATATATGGAGATCTCTTAACTGTAAGCCCTTGTCCCTTTTATGCCCATATATGGATATCCCTGGGGTCATCCGTATATGCCCATATATGGGCTTTCTAATATGCCCATATATGGAGATCTCTGTATCTCCATATATGGGTATAAAAGGATACTTCAGGTCTGACATCAGGTTTGTTTATATTGGGTTGCTAGGTTTGACATCACAAACTCTATGGGCCATCTGACCTAGAAATCTATATTTGGGCATAGATGACTCATCGTGACCTCATCACACGTCGACCGCACGTGTGACGTGCGGTCGACCGCACGTGTGACCGACGGACGGCCGGTGGAGGTTTTCATACTAAACTGCGACCTTACGGTCGCAATAAATTAGAAATACTGTTCCTTCGAAACAGTGTGGGCTTGCATGGAACACCATATGGGCACAAATACCTACCCTTTGGCTTCTGCTCATTGGCTAACAGCTCTGCCTTTGTACTGTCGGTAATCTTTTTGAGGAGAATAACATTGTTCTATAAGGTTTTGATATAACATACACTGGTCTCGAGCTCACATGTTGTTGTTATTTATATCAGGTCGCACTTGATGGTGGTGATGTCACCAAGAACGCAGCTCCTCATTGGCTAAGGGCCCTGCCTTTGTACTGTCGGTCATTTATTTGAGGAGAATAAACTTGACCTATAAAGATTTGTATAGGTCAGACATAGTCTACTGGTCTTGCCTTTCAGTGATCCCACAATTAGGGAAAAATATACGTCTTTCTGTGTGTGTGTGTCTGTGCTGTCATCCAATGGGAAAACCCTTGAAAAAACACAGAGTGACGTCATCCAATGGGAAAACCCCTGAAATAACAAAGAGTGATGTCATCAACTGGCTGATGATGTCACCGTCATCACCATCAACAGCCAACGAGGGACCAGCATTCTTGGTGACATCACCATCAACTTATTTATGGTTACTGATGATGTCACCGTCATCACCATCAACAGCCAACGAGGGACCAGCATTCTTGGTGACATCACCATCAACTTATTTATGGTTAGATAAATATGGCTAAAAAGGAGGAGAACAAATGTGAATGGCTATACTATTAGACTAGTTACTCTCCTTACCCGTGCGCAGCCTTACCTGTTTATGCCTTATCCGTATATATTTATGATCTGGATGGCCTAAATGTCATGTGAAGCTTGACCAATCCTCAAGCTTAAACCTCACCAAACATAGAGGATTAGTTCCAGACAGATGGATAGACATTCGGTCGATAAATTTTACCATTTATTGCGACCGTAAGGTCGCAGTTTAGTTGCGACCGTCAGGGAGCAGTTTACTACCAGTAAGACTCCCTAATCGGGAGATAAGCGACCGTTGGTCGCTTATCACCACAAATATCACAACCTCCACCTCTCACGTCATACGGGTAGCCATAGTTATACCTGGAATGTTGAATCTCCATATATGGAGATAACCTACGCATCACACAAAGTCTGACCTCACCAGCCCATACTTGGGCATGGACGACTTATATCTCCATATACGGAGATGGCCATATATGGAGATACGATGACATCACAGAGTCCACAGCTGATGATGTGGCGTGATGTCATACAATACACAAACAAGCCCTATATAAAGGGGCAATTCTCACCAAGGAAGAGAGCATTGCCTGGAATGTTGAATCTCCATATATGGAGATAACCTACGCATCACACAAAGTCTGACCTCACCAGCCCATACTTGGGCATGGACGACTTATATCTCCATATACGGAGATGGCCATATATGGAGATACGATGACATCACAGAGTCCACAGCTGATGATGTGGCGTGATGTCATACAATAAACAAACAAGCCCTATATACTGATGCGATACGATGACATCACAGAGTCCACAGCTGATGATGTGGCGTGATGTCATACAATAAACAAACAAGCCCTATATACTGATGCGGAGATATGAGCAGGGCAAAGGTGTGACGTGTGACGTGTGACCGACCGACCGACCGACGGACGGACGGACGGCCGGTGGAGGTTTTCATAGTAAACTGCTCCCTGACGGTCGCAATAAGACCGGCATTATCTACCGACAGATTAGTAACAAGATGTCAAAATCATTGAAGGTTTACCCTACCAGTAAGACTCCCTAATCGGGAGATAAGCGACCGTCGGTCGCTTATCTCCACAAATAGGCCAAAAAAAATTGTTTTACCAATTATCAAGACAATACGGGCAGTTGACAGTTTGCCATGGTTACTCATTGAAGTTGAATCTCCATATATGGAGATAACCTACGCATCACACTAAGTCTGACCTCACCAGCCCATATTTGGGCATGAGCAACTTATGTCTCCATATATGGAGATATGATGACATCACACAGTCCTCAGCCGATGATGTGGCGTGATGTCATACAATACACAAACGAGCCCTACAGTATAAAGGGGCAATTCTTGCCAGGAAAGAAGCATTTCTTCGACTCAGACCTTATCGCCAGGGTTGGCTTATAGCAGCTGTCGGTAGGACCATATATGGATTCTGTTAGTGTGGATCTCCTAACAGGGCATCATCTGGGATACAATCCCTTCTATGCCCATATATGGAGATCCCTAACAGAATCCCTTTCATGCCCATATATGGAGATCCCTAACAGAATCCCTTTTATGCCCATATATGGAGATCCCTAACAGCATCCCTTTTATGCCCATATATGGAGATCACTAACAGCTAACATAATCCCTTTTATGCCCATATATGGAGATCCCTAACAGAATCCCTTTTATGCCCATATATGGAGATCCCTAACAGAATCCCTTTTATGCCCATATATGGAGATCCCTAACAGAATCACTTTTATGCCCATATATGGAGATCCCTAACAGAATCCCTTTTATGCCCATATATGGAGATCCCTAACAGAATCCCTTGTATGCCCATATATGGAGATCCCTAACAGAATCCCTTTTATGCCCATATATGGAGATCCCTAACAGAATCCCTTTTATGCCCATATATTATGGAGAAATCCCTGCTCTGAGTATCTGACATCAGTGTGATGTCACCTGTTTATGCCCATATATGGAGATCCCTGCTCTGCGTATCTGGTTGCTATGGTAAACAGTTGGTTGCTAGGGTAAAAAAACATGGTTGCTATGGTAAACAGTTGGTTGCTAGGGTAAACAGTTGGTTGCTAGGGTAAAACCATGGTTGCTAAGGTGGTTGCTAACGTACACTAACAAACCAGCAACAACAGACTGTTGCCACAGCAACGTACACAAAGGTTTGTGTACACATGTGGTGTGATGTCATACTGATGCGGAGATATGAGCAGGGCAAAGGTGTGACGTGTGACGTGTGACCGACCGACCGACGGACGGCCGGTGGAGGTTTTCATAGTAAACTGCTCCCTGACGGTCGCAACTAACCAACTGTTTACCATAGCAACCATGTTTTTTACCTTAGCAACCAACTGTTTACCCTAGCAACCAACTGTTTACCACAGCAACCATGTTTTTTTTACCCTAGCAACCAACTGTTTACCCTAGCAACCAATTGTTTACCATAGCAACCATGTTTTCTTACCCTAGCAACCAACTGTTTACCCTAGCAACCAACTGTTTACCATAGCAACCATGGTTTTTACAGGGCCTGGGATTGATGACATCAGAAATCTCCATATATGGGCATGAAAGGGATTTTGTCAATATGTCTGTGGGGTGCCACATTTGGAATAAAACACTTACATCACACATCTGGATATCCATACAGCCCATCTAGTTTGCCTGTGTCCATTTATGCCCATATATCTGATGACATTGGGACAATGATCTCCATATATGGGCATAAAACTTATGTTAATTAGTAAAGCCTGGGGATCTCCATATATGGGCATGAGGGGTACCCTAAAAGGGCATCATCTGGGAATAGCAAATATAGTTATCCTAGAAAGTGAAAATCTTACATCAAAGGCCATAACTACCTACCTACCACCATACTGCATTCCTCATTAAACTACCTACCAGTAAGATGCCTAAGGGAGAAAAGCAAAGGGCGAGGTTGCACCATTTCTTGGTCTTCTGGCCAGTGATGTATATCGGACCATTTAACCATATATGGAGACATCTGGTACCCATAGATATTCACAGATATGGGCTTAATATTGATGACATAAGGGATCTCCATATATGGGCGTAAAAGGGATTTGGTTCCCCTGGCATCACAGGGATCTCCATATATGGGCATAAAATGGATTTGGTTACCCTGGCAACACGGGGATCTCCATATCTCCATATATGGGCATGAAAGGGATTTGGTTCCCCTGGCATCACAGGGATCTCCATATATGGGCATAAAAGGGATTTGGTTCCCCTGACATTACAGTGATGTCAGTGGCTGGTTCTACAGAGGGGATCTCCATTTATGGGCATAAAAGGGAATGTATGTATGATGGTGTCAGATATCATAGACGTCATAGGACTTTCACATAACGAATAACTGAGTAAGCATGTAAACCCGTAAAATCTATATTTGGGCATGGCTGATTTATGACCTCATCATGATGACACAAGCAAACACAGCTGAATTGTATAAATGATCAGTGCAGAAACCAACAGAAGTATTTGACCAAGACTCTTGATCTTCAAGAACCCTGAGAACCTGTATTGTTTGGTATTTTACCATTTTTGGTGTTTGAAATGTTGAACTGGACTTTACATCGTGAAAGTGGATTCAATATATTGAGACTAGGGTAAAAAAACATGGTTGCTATGGTAAACATTTGGTTGCTAGGGTAAACAGTTGGTTGCTAGGGTAAAACCATGGTTGCTAAGGTGGTTGCTAACGTACACTAACAGACCAGCAACAACAGACAGTTGCCACAGCAACGTACACAAAGGTTTGTGTACACATGTGGTGTGATGTCATACTGATGCGGAGATATGAGCAGAGCAAAGGTGTGACGTGTGACGTGTGACCGACCGACCGACCGACCGACCGACCGACGGACGGCCGGTGGAGGTTTTGATACCAGTAAGACTCCCTAATCGGGAGATAAGCGACCGTTGGTCACTTATCTCCACAAATAGGCCAAAAAAATTGTTTTACCAATTATCAAGACATACGGGCAGTTGACAGTTTGCCATGGTTACTCATTGAAGTTGAATCTCCATATATGGAGATAACCTACGCATCACACTAAGTCTGACCTCACCAGCCCATATTTGGGCATGAGCAACTTATGTCTCCATATATGGAGATATGATGACATCACACAGTCCTCAGCCGATGATGTGGCGTGATGTCATACAATACACAAACGAGCCCTACAGAATAAAGGGGCAATTCTTGCCAGGAAAGAAGCATTTCTTCGACTCAGACCTTATCGCCAGGGTTGGCTTATAGCAGCTGTCGGTAGGACCATATATGGATTCTGTTAGTGTGGATCTCCTAACAGGGCATCATCTGGGATACAATCCCTTTTATGCCCATATATGGAGATCCCTAACAGAATCCCTTTCATGCCCATATATGGAGATCCCTAACAGAATCCCTTTTATGCCCATATATGGAGATCCCTAACAGCATCCCTTTTATGCCCATATATGGAGATCACTAACAGCTAACAGAATCCCTTTTATGCCCATATATGGAGATCCCTAACAGCATCCCTTTTATGCCCATATATGGAGATCACTAACAGCTAACAGAATCCCTTTTATGCCCATATATGGAGATCCCTAACAGAATCCCTTTTATGCCCATATATGGAGATCCCTAACAGAATCCCTTTTATGCCCATATATGGAGATCCCTAACAGAATCCCTTTTATGCCCATATATGGAGATCCCTAACAGAATCCCTTTTATGCCCATATATGGAGATCCCTAACAGAATCCCTTTTATGCCCATATATGGAGATCCCTAACAGAATCCCTTGTATGCCCATATATTATGGAGAAATCCCTGCTCTGAGTATCTGACATCAGTGTGATGTCACCTGTTTATGCCCATATATGGAGATCCCTGCTCTGCGTATCTGGTTGCTATGGTAAACAGTTGGTTGCTAGGGTAAAAAAACATGGTTGCTATGGTAAACAGTTGGTTGCTAGGGTAAACAGTTGGTTGCTAGGGTAAAACCATGGTTGCTAAGGTGGTTGCTAACGTACACTAACAAACCAGCAACAACAGACTGTTGCCACAGCAACGTACACAAAGGTTTGTGTACACATGTGGTGTGATGTCATACTGATGCGGAGATATGAGCAGGGCAAAGGTGTGACGTGTGACGTGTGACCGACCGACCGACCGACGGACGGCCGGTGGAGGTTTTCATTGCGACCGTCAGGGAGCAGTAGAGAGACAGCCGCTGGCCGCCGCGTCCACGTCCATGGACGCGACCGTGGACGCGTCCATGGACGCGGCCGCGAAAAAAACGTCCGTGGACGCGAGGCCGCGTCCACGGACGCAAACGGCCGGCCGTCCCGGCCGTGGACGCGACCGTGGACGCGGCCGTGGACGCAGACGGCCGGGGACGCGGCCGTGGACGCAAACGGCCGGCCGTGGACGCAAACGGCCGGCCGTGGACGGGTCCATGGACGAGGTCGCGAAAAAAAGGCAGCGAAAAAGAAAAAAAAAGGTGTCTATTGTATGTATTTTTTGATGGAGAATTCAAATATGACCTTCTTTTTTGCATAGGACAACTCTAACCTGCATCAATTGGTATGTTATAATTGCCAATTGTACCCTATCCATCTAAAAAACAAATTGGATGTCTATTGTATGTATTTTTTGATGGAGAATTCAAATATTACCTTCTTTTTGGGATAGGACAACTCTAACCTGCATCAATTGGTATTTTATAATTGCCAATTGTACCCTATCCATCTCAAAAACAAATTGGATGTCTATTGTATGTATTTTTTGATGGGGAATTCAAATGTTACCTTCTTTTTTAGATATGACAACTCTGACCTGCATCAATTGGTGCATCAACCTACTTACTATCTATCTATCTATCTATCTATCTATCTATCTATCTATCTATCTATCTATCTATCCATCTATCCATCTATCTATCCATCTATTTATTTATACTTCACCTTTAGTCCAGAAGAGAGTTCAGCCTCAGGAACTTGCACACATGGAACTGTGTCATGACTGTGTCATGGAGCTAAAACAGAGCCATGTTAAATACTCACAATGACTCTGATGGACCAATCAGGGTGGTGGTGGGGGGAGGGATCAACAATAGACAGAAACTGGATAATGCTTTGTTAACTGTCCCACCTAAGTCCCTGCTAGTCTGAACAAACATCACCTTCCCTCTCATAACACTACTACTACTACATTTATATAAAGCTGCTCTTGCATTTGAATTCAAGTCTGACACAAGTTAAGGTTAACTTAGGTAGTATTTCATTTTGCTGGCTTTTAGGGTCTGTGTGAGTGTGTAGGCTCACAAATTATTATAATTGTCATTAAGTGACTCTGAGATCTATCCATCCATCCATCCATCCATCCATCCATCCATCCATCCATCCATCCATCCATTTATTTATACTTACTGTTTACATTTTCTATAAATATTTATTTCTATATAAAACTCAGTTGTGTGGAGTTATTGTGTGCCTTTTCTTGTTGCTAAAGAGTCCATTTGTTCACTAGACATTAAGTCAAGGTTACTATTTTGAGTTGAAGCTAAGTGTTTTATTGCTTTGTGGTTTAACATGATTTAAAAGGCAAATTCATTGTTATGGTTACTTTAGAAGACTGCTTTTGCATTCATGAGTTAAGAGAGCCAAGCTAATTCAAAGAGTTAGGTTAAAGGAACACAAAACATGACCTAACTCACAGCTGCCATTGGACAGACAGTTACAACATACTCTTATCTTTCACAGAACAGACAATTATCATTTATTTGATCTATTTGAGACTATGTAGCTGCTCTAGGGGAAATAGAGCATTATATCAGCCTATTCAATTGATAATGACCAATGGGTGCCAGTTTCTAAGTAGTTAAAGCATATTAACATAACAATATATGTGGCCTAGACATGGACATTGCCCAATCAACTCGTAATCTACAGAAATGTCCACCACATCACACAGTATAAAACCTAGTAGGCTTAGTGGATTACCTATGTTAAATCATGTCAGGTTAGTTTGGTTCAAGATTCAAGTATAATAATTTATGAGACAAAAATGTAAACAGCACAAATGTACAATCACATCTAGGCTAGAATGATAACATAAAGTCCTGACTACTCCTTGTTATTGTGGTCCTAAATACTACAATGATTAGTTTGGATGCATTGCTTCTATCATGTCCAATTAAAAATAAATACATTACATACATACAGAAATCTGCCTTCTCCTGTATTGTATTAGTGACATTCATTATAAATAGTAAAATAACAGGACAGAGCAAAAAAGGCCTCTGTTGTGTCTTTATCTGATCACATGCAATCAGACACTCACACTGCACAGCAATACTTTATTACAGGCTCAAGGCCCACAGGGTAAGAAGACCATACATTACAAAGATAATAATTAAAAAAACAACAACAGAGTACATTCACCAAGCCCCAACAGAGCTAAAAAGGCACTCATGCCAGTGGCCTCTAACGGTAGACATGTACCTGACAGAGTTTTCCCCACATTGGTTACAGATATAAGGTTTCTCTCCGGTGTGAATTTGTTGGTGTATTTTGATATGTTCCAGTCTAGGAAAGCTCTTTCCACACTGGTCACAGCAATAAGGTTTCTTTCCAGTGTGATTTTTCTGGTGTGCTTTGAGATGATGAATATCACTGAACCTTTTCTCACACTGGACACAGCAGTATATGGCTTCTCACCAGTGTGGATTTTCAGGTGTCTTTTCAGAGCCGTCTTCAGAGTGAACCTTTTCCCACATTGGTGACAGCAGTAAGGTCTCTCTCAAGTGTGAATCTTCTTGTGTTGTACGAGGCTAGATTTTACAGTGAAACGTTTGCCACAGTGTTCACAGCAGTAAGGCTTTTCTTCGGTGTGAAATCTCTGGTGTACTTTCAGAGCAGCCGTTAAACTGAACTTTTCCCCACATTGGACACAGCTGTACGGTTTCTCTCCTGTGTGAATTCGTTCATGTATTTTGAGATAAGACAATCGAGTAAAGCTTTTCCCACACTGGTCACAGCAATAGGGCTTCTCTCTAGTGTGAATTCTCTGGTGTTCTTTTAAAATCCCCTTTTGAACAAATCTTTTCCCACACTGGTCACAACAATAAGGTTTCTCTCCAGTATGTGAACGCTTATGATCTTTTAATTGTCCAGACGAGCAAAATACTTCCCACATTGTTCACAGCTGAATGGCTTCACTCCGGTATGAATTCTCTGGTCTACTTTGAGATAATAAATTGAGCTGAAGGCTTTTTCCACATTGGTCACAACAGTACTGTCTTGGTTTAACTGAGGACAGCACAGGACAGGGAGAGAAAACACACACCTGATAAGAGCCAGATTCACACATTGATCAGCATTTAAGTAACATCATCATTATTATTGTTGAGTCTGAAAAGAACAATACAATGTGATAGATCTTTACACATCTGACCCATAACATTATTAGCAATTCACATGGTTACTATAATAGGTGAGTCTTCTAGCTTTTAAAAAAAATATATGTCATTAATTCTTTCTCTTACTAAGTGGAACATCCCACTTCTTAATTGTATATTATTTGGAAAGGGTTGAGTAGCAAAATGTTTGCCATAAATTCAATGCTGAGTTGCATTTGTTTTCCTACATTTCCCCTTCAATGTATTATTACAATGTATTTACTATTTCTTACTTAGGTCTACTTAACTTTGTATTTTTACATTATTATATTGATCAACATTAACACATAGTGTGTGTTAGGTTAGGTTAGTTGCAGAGGCCTTTTTTGCAGAGGCCTTTTTTGCTCTGTCCTGTTATTTTACTATTTATAATGAATGTCACTAATACAATACAGGAGAAGGCAGATTTCTGTATATGTAATGTATTTATTTTTAATTGGACATGATAGAAGCAATGCATCCAAACTAATCATTGTAGTATTTAGGACCACAATAACAAGGAGTAGTCAGGACTTTATGTTATCATTCTAGCCTAGATGTGATTGTACATTTGTGCACATTTTTGGCTCATAAATTATTATACTTGAACCTTGAACCAAACTAACCTGACATGATTTAACATAGGTAATCCACTAAGCCTACTAGGTTTTATACTGTGTGATGTGGTGGACATTTCTGTAGATTACGAGTTGATTGGGCAATATCCATGTCTAGGCCACATATATTGTTATGTTAATATGCTTTAACTACTTAGAAACTGGCACCCATTGGTCATTATCAATTGAATAGGCTGATATAATGCTCTATTTCCCCTAGAGCAGCTACATAGTCTCAAATAGATAAAATAAATGATAATTGTCTGTTCTGTGAAAGATAAGAGTATGTTGTAACTGTCTGTCCAATGGCAGCTGTGAGTTAGGTCATGTTTTGTGTTCCTTTAACCTAACTCTTTGAATTAGCTTGGCTCTCTTAACTCATGAATGCAAAAGCAGTCTTCTAAAGTAACCATAACAATGAATTTGCCTTTTAAATCATGTTAAACCACAAAGCAATAAAACACTTAGCTTCAACTCAAAATAGTAACCTTGACTTAATGTCTAGTGAACAAATGGACTCTTTAGCAACAAGAAAGGGCACACAATAACTCCACACAACTGAGTTTTATATAGAAATAAATATTTATAGAAAATGTAAACAGTAAGTATAAATAAATAGATGGATGGATGGATGGATGGATGGATGGATAGATCTCAGAGTCACTTAATGACAATTATAATAATTTGTGAGCCTACACACTCACACAGACCCTAAAAGCCAGCGAAATGAAATACTACCTAAGTTAACCTTAACTTGTGTCAGACTTGAATTCAAATGCAAGAGCAGCTTTATATAAATGTAGTAGTAGTAGTGTTATGAGAGGGAAGGTGATGTTTGTTCAGACTAGCAGGGACTTAGGTGGGACAGTTAACAAAGCATTATCCAGTTTCTGTCTATTGTTGATCCCTCCCCCCACCACCACCCTGATTGGTCCATCAGAGTCATTGTGAGTATTTAACATAGCTCTGTTTTAGCTCCATGACACAGTCATGACACAGTTCCATGTGTGCAAGTTCCTGAGGCTGAACTCTCTTCTGGACTAAAGGTGAAGTATAGATAGATAGATAGATAGATAGATAGATAGATAGATAGATAGATAGACAGATAGACAGATAGATAGATAGATAGTAAGTAGGTTGATGCACCAATTGATTTAGGTTAGAGTTGTCATATCTAAAAAAGAAGGTAACATTTGAATTCCCCATCAAAAAATACATACAATAGACATCCAATTTGTTTTTGAGATGGATAGGGTACAATTGGCAATTATAAAATACCAATTGATGCAGGTTAGAGTTGTCCTATCCCAAAAATAAATTCATATTTGAATTCTCCATCAAAAAATACATACAATAGACATCCAATTTGTTTTTTAGATGGATGGGGTACAATTGGCAATTATAAAATACCAATTGATGCAGGTTAGAGTTGTCCTATGCAAAAAAGAAGGTCATATTTGAAATCTCCATCAAAAAATACATACAATAGCCACCTTTTTTTTTCTTTTTCGCTGCCTTTTTTTCGCGGCCTCGTCCATGGACCCGTCCACGGCCGGCCGTTTGCGTCCACGGCCGGCCGTTTGCGTCCACGGCCGCGGCCTCGTCCACGGCCGCGTCCACGGCCGCGTCCCCGGCCGTCTGCGTCCACGGCCGCGTCCACGGCCGGGACGGCCGGCCGTTTGCGTCCGTGGACGCGGCCTCGCGTCCACGGACGTTTTTTTCGCGGCCGCGTCCATGGACGCGTCCACGGCCGCGTCCATGGACGTGGACGCGGCGGCCAACGGCTCTTGCTGGTTTACTACCAGTAAGACTCCCTAATCGGGAGATAAGCGACCGTTGGTCGCTTATCTCCACAAATAGGCCAAAAGTTTGTTTTACCAATTATTACACTCTATGTGAACATTTACATCAACAAATCCCAAGTACTATGCAGAACGACCCATTTCAAGTTTTTAATGTACAACAATATTTAGAAAATAGGTCTACAAGCTCACAATGCTACGCATTGTCCTCATCCCTTATATTCCCATAGGTTATATGGAGATCTCAGTGTTTGTCAGTCCTTGTTCATTTATGCCCATATATGGACATCTCTATATCTACTGTAACAGTCCTTGTCCCTTTATGCCCATATATGGAGATCTCTTAACTGTAAGTCCTTGTCCCTTTTATGCCCATATATGGATATTCCTGATGTCATCAGTATATGAACATATATGGGCTTTCTGATATGCCCATATATGGAGATCTCTTAACTGTAAGCCCTTGTCCCTTTTATGCCCATATATGGATATCCCTGATGTCATCCGTATATGCCCATATATGGGCTTTCTAATATGCCCATATATGGAGATCTCTGTATCTCCATATATGGGTATAAAAGGATACTTCAGGTCTGACATCAGGTTTGTTTATATTGGGTTGCTAGGTTTGACATCACAAACTCCATGGGCCATCTGACCTAGAAATCTATATTTGGGCATAGATGACTCATCGTGACCTCATCATGATTTCAATCGCTATAAAAGGACTCTCAGTGACATACACTCTCCACAGATAAAGCAGATAACCTACGCATCACACAAAGTCTGCTCTTCCCTGGTGAGAATTGCCCCTTTATATAGGGCTTGTTTGTGTATTGTATGACATCATGCCACATCATCAGCTGTGGACTCTGTGATGTCAGAGTGATGTCAGACTGATGCGTCACACGTCGACCGCACGTGTGACGTGCGGTCGACCGCACGTGTGACCGACGGACGGCCGGTGGAGGTTTTCATAGTAAACTGCTCCCTGACGGTCGCAATGAAAACCTCCACCGGCCGTCCGTCCGTCCGTCGGTCGGTCGGTCGGTCGGTCACACGTCACACGTCACACCTTTGCCCTGCTCATATCTCCGCATCAGTATATAGGGCTTGTTTGTTTATTGTATGACATCACGCCACATCATCAGCTGTGGACTCTGTGATGTCATCGTATCGCATCAGTATATAGGGGCAATATAAAGGGGCAATTCTCACCAGGGAAGAGAGCATTGCCTGGAATGTTGAATCTCCATATATGGAGATAACCTACGCATCACACAAAGTCTGACCTCACCAGCCCATACTTGGGCATGGACGACTTATATCTCCATATACGGAGATGGCCATATATGGAGATACGATGACATCACAGAGTCCACAGCTGATGATGTGGCGTGATGTCATACAATAAACAAACAAGCCCTATATACTGATGCGATACGATGACATCACAGAGTCCACAGCTGATGATGTGGCGTGATGTCATACAATAAACAAACAAGCCCTATATACTGATGTGGAGATATGAGCAGGGCAAAGGTGTGACGTGTGACCGACCGACCGACCGACCGACGGACGGACGGACGGCCGGTGGAGGTTTTCATTGCGACCGTCAGGGAGCAGTTTACTATGAAAACCTCCACCGGCCGTCCGTCCGTCCGTCGGTCGGTCGGTCGGTCGGTCACACGTCACACGTCACACCTTTGCCCTGCTCATATCTCCGCATCAGTATATAGGGCTTGTTTGTTTATTGTATGACATCACGCCACATCATCAGCTGTGGACTCTGTGATGTCATCGTATCGCATCAGTATATAGGGCTTGTTTGTTTATTGTATGACATCACGCCACATCATCAGCTGTGGACTCTGTGATGTCATCGTATCTCCATATATGGCCATCTCCGTATATGGAGATATAAGTCGTCCATGCCCAAGTATGGGCTGGTGAGGTCAGACTTTGTGTGATGCGTAGGTTATCTCCATATATGGAGATTCAACATTCCAGGCAATGCTCTCTTCCCTGGTGAGAATTGCCCCTTTATATAGGGCTTGTTTGTGTATTGTATGACATCACGCCACATCATCAGCTGTGGACTCTGTGATGTCATCGTATCTCCATATATGGCCATCTCCGTATATGGAGATATAAGTCGTCCATGCCCAAGTATGGGCTGGTGAGGTCAGACTTTGTGTGATGCGTAGGTTATCTCCATATATGGAGATTCAACATTCCAGGTGTAACTATGGCTACCCGTATGACGTGAGAGGTGGAGGTTGTGATATTTGTGGAGATAAGCGACCAACGGTCGCTTATCTCCCGATTAGGGAGTCTTACTGGTAGTAAACTGCTCCCTGACGGTCGCAATGAAAACCTCCACTGGCCGTCCGTCCGTCGGTCGGTCGGTCGGTCGGTCGGTCGGTCGGTCGGTCGGTCGGTCACACGTCACACGTCACACCTTTGCCCTGCTCATATCTCCGCATCAGTATATAGGGCTTGTTTGTTTATTGTATGACACCAGTAAGACTCCCTAATCGGGAGATAAGCGACCGTTGGTCGCTTATCTCCACAAATATCACAACCTCCACCTCTCACGTCATACGGGTAGCCATATAGTTACACCTGGAATGTTGAATCTCCATATATGGAGATAACCTACGCATCACACAAAGTCTGACCTCACCAGCCCATACTTGGGCATGGACGACTTATATCTCCATATACGGAGATGGCCATATATGGAGATACGATGACATCACAGAGTCCACAGCTGATGATGTGGCGTGATGTCATACAATACACAAACAAGCCCTATATAAAGGGGCAATTCTCACCAGGGAAGAGAGCATTGCCTGGAATGTTGAATCTCCATATATGGAGATAACCTACGCATCACACAAAGTCTGACCTCACCAGCCCATACTTGGGCATGGACGACTTATATCTCCATATACGGAGATGGCCATATATGGAGATACGATGACATCACAGAGTCCACAGCTGATGATGTGGCGTGATGTCATACAATAAACAAACAAGCCCTATATACTGATGCGATACGATGACATCACAGAGTCCACAGCTGATGATGTGGCGTGATGTCATACAATAAACAAACAAGCCCTATATACTGATGTGGAGATATGAGCAGGGCAAAGGTGTGACGTGTGACCGACCGACCGACCGACCGACGGACGGACGGACGGCCGGTGGAGGTTTTCATTGCGACCGTCAGGGAGCAGTTTACTATGAAAACCTCCACCGGCCGTCCGTCCGTCCGTCGGTCGGTCGGTCGGTCGGTCACACGTCACACGTCACACCTTTGCCCTGCTCATATCTCCGCATCAGTATATAGGGCTTGTTTGTTTATTGTATGACATCACGCCACATCATCAGCTGTGGACTCTGTGATGTCATCGTATCGCATCAGTATATAGGGCTTGTTTGTTTATTGTATGACATCACGCCACATCATCAGCTGTGGACTCTGTGATGTCATCGTATCTCCATATATGGCCATCTCCGTATATGGAGATATAAGTCGTCCATGCCCAAGTATGGGCTGGTGAGGTCAGACTTTGTGTGATGCGTAGGTTATCTCCATATATGGAGATTCAACATTCCAGGCAATGCTCTCTTCCCTGGTGAGAATTGCCCCTTTATATAGGGCTTGTTTGTGTATTGTATGACATCACGCCACATCATCAGCTGTGGACTCTGTGATGTCATCGTATCTCCATATATGGCCATCTCCGTATATGGAGATATAAGTCGTCCATGCCCAAGTATGGGCTGGTGAGGTCAGACTTTGTGTGATGCGTAGGTTATCTCCATATATGGAGATTCAACATTCCAGGTGTAACTATGGCTACCCGTATGACGTGAGAGGTGGAGGTTGTGATATTTGTGGAGATAAGCGACCAACGGTCGCTTATCTCCCGATTAGGGAGTCTTACTGGTAGTAAACTGCTCCCTGACGGTCGCAATCACGCCACATCATCAGCTGTGGACTCTGTGATGTCATCGTATCGCATCAGTATATAGGGCTTGTTTGTTTATTGTATGACATCACGCCACATCATCAGCTGTGGACTCTGTGATGTCATCGTATCTCCATATATGGCCATCTCCGTATATGGAGATATAAGTCGTCCATGCCCAAGTATGGGCTGGTGAGGTCAGACTTTGTGTGATGCGTAGGTTATCTCCATATATGGAGATTCAACATTCCAGGCAATGCTCTCTTCCCTGGTGAGAATTGCCCCTTTATATAGGGCTTGTTTGTGTATTGTATGACATCACGCCACATCATCAGCTGTGGACTCTGTGATGTCATCGTATCTCCATATATGGCCATCTCCGTATATGGAGATATAAGTCGTCCATGCCCAAGTATGGGCTGGTGAGGTCAGACTTTGTGTGATGCGTAGGTTATCTCCATATATGGAGATTCAACATTCCAGGTGTAACTATGGCTACCCGTATGACGTGAGAGGTGGAGGTTGTGATATGTGTGGAGATAAGCGACCAACGGTCGCTTATCTCCCGATTAGGGAGTCTTACTGGTAGTAAACTGCTCCCTGACGGTCGCAATAGACCGACCGACTGACCGACCGACCGACCCGACCGACCGACCGACGGACGGACGGCCGGTGGAGGTTTTCATAGTAAACTGCTCCCTGACGGTCGCAAACCAGTAAGACTCCCTAATCGGGAGATAAGCGACCGTTGGTCGCTTATCTCCACAAATATCACAACCTCCACCTCTCACGTCATACGGGCAGCCATAGTTACACCTGGAATGTTGAATCTCCATATATGGAGATAACCTACGCATCACACAAAGTCTGACCTCACCAGCCCATACTTGGGCATGGACGACTTATATCTCCATATACGGAGATGGCCATATATGGAGATACGATGACATCACAGAGTCCACAGCTGATGATGTGGCGTGATGTCATACAATAAACAAACAAGCCCTATACGATGACATCACAGAGTCCACAGCTGATGATGTGGCGTGATGTCATACAATAAACAAACAAGCCCTATACTGATGCGGAGATATGAGCAGGGCAAAGGTGTGACGTGTGACGTGTGACCGACTGACCGACCGACCGACCGACCGACCGACCGACCGACGGACGGCCGGTGGAGGTTTTCATAGTAAACTGCTCCCTGACGGTCGCAACAAAGGTTTGTGTACACATGTGGTGTGATGTCATACTGATGCAGAGATATGAGCAGGGCAAAGGTGTGACGTGTGACGTGTGACCGACCGACCGACCGACCGACCGACCGACGGACGGCCGGTGGAGGTTTTCATAGTAAACTGCTCCCTGACGGTCGCAACTAAGCTGCGACCTTACGGTCGCAATTAACTTCCATCTGGGAAGAGAGAGAATTAGCAGGCTGCCACTAGGATGGTAGCTCACTGTTTGTCTCTTTGTCTGACTCTCTTCAATACAGCAATTTATTGATAGTCCTTTGGCTTGTCTCTGTCTTATTTTGGTTATGGATTTATCCATATCCATATTTATTTAACTTAATAATTTATTTATCAACATATGTGTGGTGTGGACATTAATGAAACATACTTTGCATACAATGTAAAGACCTTGGTGCCTGGCAGGGCAGTGGATGGGGAGTTGGTGAATCTCAGGGGAGTGTGCGTGTTCAGTGTCTACCTAGGCAGAACAGGGACGTTTACAAGTAGGGAGAACAGGCACTCAAGGGCAGGCCTAACACTGCAGAGAATAGGGTGAATGAGGTGATGATAAGTCATCATACTGAGCCAGAGATAGACAATATGAAACCTAAGATAGATTGAATAAGGATAAAATCAGCGAGGCAAAAGCGTAGAGAGACAAGACAAGGTTCCAGTCAGGAAGAAAAACAATGTACGGGAGAAGAATTGGTCTGACGAGCCTTGGAGTACTGTACAGTTACATATGACCCAGAGAATAGCAGCCCATCCCGTTACTCGATTAAGTGAAATGCAGAGTATGTGTTGAGAGAGCGTTGACGGCCTTCGTGGTGATAAGCCTTGCTGAGACCCAGCGCAGTTAATGAATTGACGTTACACCAGGATCAATGGCAAAGCTCTCAGGGTCTGAAAAAGTACACTTAATGAAAAGGGATTACTCTCTTAAGATCGAGGTCTTTTTCCATCCTCCATACCCCCCCCCCCCCCCCCTTTATATCACCTTTCTTCCCCTTCTCTCCCCAAACAAACCCATTTCTTTCACCACGTTGTGCTTCTTTTTTTGCGCCCACCCTGCCTTATCTGAAAGGGCACGCATGCAAAGAGGCACACATGCACCACCACAGCAGCCTGCATACTGTATAGGCATTGCAGAGTAATTGCATCAGATTGCCTTATGTAAATAACAGTAGCCTGTTTGTGTTTATGCACATTGAGTTCATTTGTGGGATAGCATTTTGAGTCTGTGCTGCATCTGGTTGCCTGTATTTTACTGAGGCCTTTGCAGTGCGTTGACAGTATGTTTTGGGAGCATACAGCTTACATATGTACACGTGCACGCGCTCATGTGTGTGGGCGCGAGAATGTATGGATATTTGTGCACACGTGTATGAATGTTCTGCTCATGTGTAGGCTACTCGTCTTGTGTGTTCCTCATGCAAGCTGAGTGTTTGCTCTAACCAGCCCCAATAACAGCTTTTCTTCTCCTGGTAAGCCCATTACATCTTCACTTAATGAGCGACGAAGGACTGGTGTTCAGCACTGCACTTCTTGGCTATCTGGAGTCGGACCCATTAGACGTGTCAATTCATTAAGCGTAAGAAAACTAGAGAAAGAGAAAGGAAGAGCAGAGTGTGTGTGTGTGTGTGTGTGTGTGTGTGTGTGTGTGTGTGTGTGTGTGTGTGTGTGTGTGTGTGTGTGTGTGTGCGTGCGTGTGTGAATGTGTGTGTGTGTGTGTGTGTGTGTGTGTGTACGTGTACGTGCACGCGAACATGTACCCTTACATACCGGTATATGGAGCCAAACTCACCTGCAATGAATAATTGATCCGTTGAATCTAGGGCACATGAAAAGTTTGTATGCAAGGGCAGTAGTTCTTGTGTAGCAGAGGTTCTTTAAGCTTTTATTTAGGGGATACATGTGGTTCACATTGACACATTTCCTGAGGCAATCTGCCCAGATCATGCATGTCATGCATGTTTTCTCTTCTTTTTTATTTTTTTACTCTCAAAAAGCGCCTGCAATGTTGTGCATTTGAAACTGCATTGCAGTGCACATCATGGGGTGATCACTGCTTGCCTCCTGTGAATTGTTTTATTTACATTTTTGTTTATTTTATTTTGTTGCTGAGTGAGGTCAGCAGACAAAAGTGACATGAGTGAGATGAAAAAACCTGAGCGAAATGTGCCACTGTCAACCAGAGACATCGGTAATCTTTATATTACAAAAGAGTAAGTGATCTACTTCCGGGTCATGTATCGCTAACTTAAATACCAAACCACTTGGCCAAGATGTACTACATATGTACTAAATATAGCTTAAAAATTCAAACACCCATGTCACCTTTGCAAGATGTCGTTTCCAAACCTCTGTATACAGTTGTATTCGTTATTACCCTCATATTTTGCCTCTGTATAAAATAGTCCGCCGGTCAAATATGTCCGACCGGAAACGTGCGCTGCGGCACAATAGTTCCGCCACAATAGTTCCCCCCCCCAATTTTTTTTTTACGTTTTTTTTGTTTTGTTTTTTTTTTACTTTTTTTTTATTTTTTAGATGTGATGTTTCTAGATGTGAGCGGCCCGAAGGGCCGCGACCCTCTAGTGTGTTACAATGAGAGTAGAGAGAAGTGAGTTATAGAATGGTATCTTTAAGTATCATTAAAGGACAGCTATACAGTACAGTGACCTGATGTACCCATACATAGCTAACTCAGGTTCTAAATCATTCATCAAGAAAAGCTTGATGAATGATTTAGAGGCTGAACTATCATTCCATATTACATGCATTGTATGTTCATATATATATATACACATACAACTACTGTATATCGTTGCTGTTGGGTAGAATAATAAATAGCAGATCTACAAGTTCAAAGGATGTTGCTTTGCAACGTGTTTCCATGCCACTTACTACACAGACAACCATGTGACGGAATGACTAATTAAACACATCTTTAAACGCTTTTACGTGTCACTGAACAACCCATTCTCACTCACTTTGCGTCACCCTCCTGACGCCGTGTCTTTCTTTCCTTTGCTTCACCCCTGTGAAGTTTTGGGAGTGACTATTGCGTCTAGGGTGCGACGGAGACGGAGAGTTTTTGGACGAGACAGAGTCTTAGTACGCATGCGCCGACATGTGTTTACTGGAAGATTTTTCACTGACAGCCGTCACGGGGAATCGAACCCCGGTCTCTGGATTTGCATCTCCATGCTCTACCGACTGAGCTAACGAGAGTGACTGGGAAGTACTTTTTTTTTTGTGCTTTTATCTTTGACAAAACGTGAAATGATAACGTAGTCCCTTCTTTGAGCCACATTCGGAGGCGGAAGCAGTCCCCTGGTCAAGATTTACTATTCTGTCCATAACGGCACGTAATTCGGTAACGCGGCTGAGTCGGCTCATGCGGCGTTCCCACCGCTCGTCGCGGCAACTCGGCTCGCTATCGCTCGCCTCGGTGGCGACTCACGGGGGTCATCGCCGCCTGAGACGGCGCTGCTCCGTCGTTTATAGTGGCGTGAACGGTAGCGACGGGTGGCTGGTAAACCAAGAAGCCTTCAGAGCGTATCGAATCCCGCATCAGGAACTACTTTTTTTTCTTTCTTCTTAGACCACCCAATGCGTCTAACCCTTGAGACATTAGGCAATCCGTCCGCGTCTATGGTGAGAAGCATTCGGTATTTAAGATCGCGTCGGTTGTATGACGCAATAGGGGTGAGAACCTGTTGCACTGAACGCCTCACCTAACGCCACTACCAACATGACTCACTTCTCGCCTGGTGGGCTTTTCAAAACAGGTCCAGAAGTAGGCCTATTGGCGCTGCTGAAGAGATCTACAGTAAGCCAGGGATCCAGAATTTCAGAGTTGAGCCTCATGTTTGTCACATAATGGGCTTGGGCATTTCATTATTGTTAAATCACATTCATGAAAACAACAATGCCGTAAACATTAATGTGATTGGACTCTTTAAATAGACGCTCCACATGAAATGCCATGACATTAGATAAACATTAGTAGTGAATGATGCTAAACAGCATAAAGCAAGACTTCTGAGTGCTCCTGACTTCTGAGTGCTCGTCCTTTTTTAACAGTGTTTTCCCACTGATCCTAGCAGCACCACATACTTTTTAAAACGCCTGTATCTCCCTTGAGCACCCGGTTGGTCTCTGTTTTTTAGCATAAAGCAAGCGTTAATGATATATTATTATTATTCTGGTATTGTGCTGAAAAAGGTGTTGGGTAGACACTGCACCTTTTTATGGAATAGTGTAGTAAGCAGCATCCTTTAATTTGTTGTATTTGTTTTGAGTTCTGTTTTATTGATTGCTAAGATGTTAATTACGGATCTGCAGCATCCTGGTGGAGCTAACAATGCGCCCATGGGACCATTGTTATTGATGCCGCTACCACAATTTCTCTGTGGCTAAATGACCTAACATGATCCATTAGAAGAGCTTACAAAAGAATCAGACTGTAAATTGACCTCCACGTTTCCAGAATCTTGTTCAACCACCAACACTAATACATTTCCCTTCCCCTTGTTCACCAAACAGTTGCTGTCGTGTCTTGACATGCTTCTTTCTAGTCTTTACATTTTCTTAAAACCAAAATGTCAATATCGTCATATTGACAACTTCTCTAGCACTTTTTCTATTTTCTTGTAGATTAAAGACTTCCATGTTATACCAGGCCCTTCTGAGAGTTACAGACCATCAAGCCTGAAAGGGGGTCCGCTCACTATCCCGACGGGCCGCTGTTCCGACTAGCGTCGGCAGGTTAGTTACTGAGGTACGGTTACTGATGTTAAGTTTAGGGTTAGGGGTAGAGTTAGGGTTAGTTTTAGTGTCGGAATACCGGCCCGTCGGCACACTGATGCGGACCCGCCTGAAAGCTAATTATTAGCCTCTACACCGCTGCAAGCTACAGGAACTACATTACAGATGCCTTGTATCACTTTGAGTGAAATACATGAACTACTGTACGTATGGATACACTTCGGATGATTTATATCTTTGGTGGAACCATTAGTTTAATTTGGGCAGTGCACTGCAATAACGCCACAGGGAAGGCAATATATTTGAATCATTTAGCTTTGTGCTGTTATGATAAATGGAGGTAAGTAGTGGTGCATAGTCTTGCCCCAGTAGCGGTGACTTGGGCTGTGTGTGTGTGTGTGTGTGTGTGTGTCTCTGTGTGTGTGTGTGTGTGTATTGTCTGTGTGTGTGCGTGCGTGCGTGTGACTGTGCGTGTGTGTGTGCGCGTGTGCACGTGCGCACGTGCACGTGTGCGCGTATATACTGTGTTACTGTACATCAATCAATATTTCTCAACTGAAAGCTATGAAGGTATTAACTAAGCATAAAAGGCTTGTGGGCACTAATAATTTGCAAATAGAATTAGTACCTACTCTATGTCATTAAGGTGGTTAATTAAAGCTTTGGTATTAAATGTCTGTGACTAGCTCAGGTGTCCACCTCAGCTTCACCTTTGAATTCAGTCTCGGTAACAAATTAGCTCTATTCATCAGCACAAGCTTCACAAACCTTCGCTTTTATATCCAGACATGCTCCATATGGCACTGCTTATGTGGAAGAGTTATTTATAAAATAGGCCCTCTGATTCCTAAACCCTGAAGAGGTTGGTGTCACTCATTTCTCGTTTCTTTGTGCAAGCACGTTTTTGTGTGGAGAAGCAGCATCATGTCTGTCTCTGGTTTCCAGGGGTCAGCTCTCTGCAGTTTAAGTTGAGAGAAATCTCTATATCTTGATTGTCTGCCATAATCTTTCATCTCCCTTCCCCGCTTCCTTCCCTCCATATGTTGTTCTCTCCGCTCACCTTCTCTGAGCCCCATCTCTCACTTTGTTTGCCGCAAACTCTGAGTCCAAAGAGATTTACCGGCAGTGCTGCCCCATTGATCAGCCACATGCTGCTCAGCATATCATATGGCCGTAAAATAAAAAGGACTTAACAGACATAAACATCAATAATGAAGGAGTCAATTTATTCATGACAGATTCTGTGTGCGTGGCCTTCAATGCTCATCTCTCTCCATTGCCGACCCAGGCACCAGCTACCTCCATTGTAATTCAACCAGAGAGGTGAAGAAGTGACAATCAAACTTTATAGAGGTAACCATGAGTGTTATCAGTCACTTTAACTGAATCTTAAGTAGTAAGTGGACACTGGACAACTGAGTTCCAAGAGCACAGAGGACAGCAGGATATCACGTATGTACTGTGCAAAACTTTGACCATATTAACACACAGTGTCCATTTAGCTGATTATGTCGTACTCTCTGTATAGTGTAGTATAGTTTCCCAAGTATGACATAAGAGTATTATGTAGGAGCAAAATGGTCACTGTGTGAATGGTCAATGGACCACAGAGTAGTAGGCCTATATAGGCCAACATTATGGGAAACTCTGAACATTTTTGCTTTCACTCCAGTATAACTTCCTTGTATGATGCATCGCTTTCATTACACTTTCAGAGTTTAAATTAATGGTCCTAATGTTGTTATATATACAGTAGGTTTCATTACATGCATATTTGCTGGTGTGTATTCTCCACACCATAATACATCAATGAGGTATTGTATTTGTGTATGACCAGTTCCTAGTTCTAAACCTTTGTTCTGAGAAGAAACTTCTCATGAATGGAATCTCTCAGACAGTGTGTTTTGAAGTGTTGTATAGGTGCTTTATGCCCTTTTCCTATCTATGCATTTGAAATTCGAATAGCCTCTCATTTCATTTCCCCAAAGTGTCTCTCACAAGCTCATAAGCACATATTTTATGAATCAACGACTCACTAGTCTACATTTAATGCCATAACAAAATATAGTTGAAACTATATGAAAGTATTTGTGGTATGGATTTAGTGTTGTGTTAATCCCCTTGAAATAAATAATTACTTGAGCGTTCTTGTTTCCAGTGGAGCACTATTACAGATAGGCAGGCCTCACAACACTCCTGCAGTGATAAGTTCGCTGGAAGGGTGATTGGAACAGACAGTCACTGACCTCCGACAAGTAGAGAAAAAGAGGGGAAAAAAAGCATATAGCATTGTGGTGTAGTTGGTAGCTGGAATCTAAGATTAAGTAACCTGACTGCGCCAGATCATGGCAGCAGTGCGTATGCCTGGCTGCATACCGCTCTGCTTACCATCATCTGGGATCGCTCGGGCAGACCCGATGTAAGGGGCGGGCCATTTTTTCAAATTCTTTAGCAGGTGATTGGATGGGGCCGTCTCTCTATCACAGTCTGGGAGTGCCAACTCCAACCACTCATATTGGCCTGTCTGCATGACGTTGCACCCAGAATCCGCCTCCTGGGTTTCCACGTGGTCTGCAATCAGACTCTATTGGCTCAGAGCCGCTCAGAGCCCGCCCTTAGCTGCCGCTGATTCGACCGGCCCGGGACTTTACGAGTGTTATCAACTCTCCCCGAGAGATCTCAGATGGTAAAGTAGGGCGGTACGCACTACTGCCACCATGTGGCGCAGTCAGGTTAATGATTAAGATAAAAAGATGTATAGTATGAAACTATCTAGTTTGAAAAGTTAATATTTTGGCCTGGGGGTTGGGCTGGAGGATAGGTCAAGGAGTCACTCAAATAGCGTGAATGTGCTCGAGGCAATCTGCCTGACAGATGTTGAAATAACTTGTGTGCAAGTGGAAAGTTTGGCCTAACGGTGGTGCTAGATGAAGGGCCAAGGGTCACCTAAATCTGTACGGTCATCCTCCTGGGACAATGGATGCGCTCAGTGAGTTTCATAGCAATCCACCCTGTACATTTAGAGATGTCTGCAAGTGGAAATGTTGGCTTAAGGTGGCTGCTAAAGGTAAGGACATTAGGTCAACAAAATCAGTAGGGGCCATTGCCTGGGGAGTTTGATGGTGCACAGAAGATGCCATGGAAATCCAGACAGTAGTTCTTTTAATTATCTTGTTTGGGACCAAAGTGTTTGACCGGTGAACGAACCAACTGACTTACTGACCAATTGTCTTGAGTTTAGTAGAGCCTTGGTGTGGTATTTTGAGACTTGTTATGTAACTGATGATTTGATTTGAAGTATCCCTCTGTAAACAAACAGCCAGCTCAGAGAACAAGGTGACAGCGAGGTAGTATCAGTCGACTTGTTCCAAACCGAACAAGTCGCTAAAGCGTCCGACCGGGTCGCTAAATCACCGGCCGTGCTGCTAAAGCGAGCGACCGGGTCGCTAAATCGACCGACTGAGGCGCAAAATCTTCTGACCGGGTCGCTAGATGTACCAACCGGGTCGCTAAATCTACCGACCTAAAACTGCAGGCAGGTCGGTAGATTTAGTGACCGGGTTGGTCGATTTAGCGGCGCGGTCAGTGATTTACCGGGCCGGTCGGTTGATTTAGCGTCCCGGTCGCTCGATTTAGCGACCCGTTCGCTGAAAACTACCGACCACGTTGCAACCCGGTTGTAGGTCGCTAAATGATCTCGCTCTTACTGCTCAATTATCTCATATGCTCTTTAATCCGCACATTTTGACCATGACCCCGATTGTGACCTTGAATGTGTTGACCTCCAAATTAACTATCTCTTTGGGGCTGCCTTCTGATCAGTCCCTCCAGGTCTTATGAAACTATGCCCATCCATTCTAAGTTATCTTGCTAACAATCAAACAAACAGGACCAATTGCAATATCTTGCCACACATTGCTGCAGGCAAGGTAATGAAAACTATTATCCAAAGTGGATATCTCAGAATTGGATTTGGTAATATTTTGTTGTCTGTTATGTTGTGCAGCATCTTTAGTAGCTTTAATAAACTATTTCACATACTATTACTGTACATACAGTACAATTTACAGATATAATTATGATGTCATATTGTTAGTATTGTTAGTATTTAGTAATAACTGCATTCTGTTGAATTGTCCTGATGACACCTCACGCTTGGATCTGATTAATCTTGTTTTATAATGGCATAGCATCACAGCGCGCCATAGAGTGCTAATTACAATGCATAGTTCCCAGATATTCCTAGAATCAATAGTATAATTTATTGCATTACCCCCATACCATCGTGTTGAGCATGCGTAAACACATTCTGGAAGGGTCATGAGCCATGGCGTTATTTATGGTCAGCCAATAGCAAGAGTAGAAACACCAGGATGCTTATCATGGTCCTTGGAGAGACACAGGAAATTGAGTTTGTTCACTTTAACGTGGGCAGAGTCGCGGCCTTCCACAGACAGACCGTTTCCCTCCTATTAGCGGAGATGTGTTATTCATGAGGGCAAATCTAGTGTGAACTATGTTTCATTGATATTCTACACCGTCATTTCTCATTGTCCATCTAGGGTCCTGAGCCTCTTCTATTTCATTAATTTATTTATCATTTCCCAATTTGTGCCTGCTGGGAAGAAAGGAACTTGGCCAAATGTGGGGTTGCAGGGTCACACTTCAGACCCAGTCGCAGGGAGTTTAATCACTCTCCTTGTTACGAGCCATCAACTGCATCTGTCATCATGAACCAGGGAGGAAGTGGGGACCTGGGAGGGAAGGGGAGGGGACGGAAGGGAGGAATAGGAGGTGAGAGACTTGTGACAAGGGTATTTACACACAGCTCAGGCCAGAAATAAATATAGTCTCCTTTTCAGAGCACGTCCCTTTATTCTGCCAAATTCCAATAGGCATGAATAGCATATACATGCACTGTCGTATCCAAAGCCATTTATATAATACAATTTCAGCTGAATAGCTCATTGTGTGAGCACATAATGCAGTTATGACACAAATTAATTTTGTACTTTCCGATTTGACAACAGCAGTTCCACCCCCACTCCCCCCATCCAGTGATATTAAAACACAATCTGCAAAATACTCTGGGCAAGCACTCTTTTTCCAAGTCACAATCAGCCTCATTCATTCCTTAACCATGTTGGCATGCAGGCTATACAGTATATAACACGCAGGCATTTTTAGCTTGTGAATGCATGTCTGTGCACGCTCACATGTACTGTGTATACACTGAGTATGTATGTATGTGTATGTATGCCTGCCGAGCACAGCTGTGCCAGTGCATTGGGGTGATGAGATCAGTGGGCTGACAGGTGCGAAGTGCAAGGTCTCTCGTGGCAGTAGTGTAGTTTATGCATGAGACACAGCAGCATACTGCTGCTGCTGCTCCTATACTGCAGTGAGTGTGGCTGAAAACAGTGAATAGGGTGGAGTCGCCTCTCTCGTCATTCTCACTGCATCCCGAAGGCGACCCACGGGTTATTTTAAGCATCTGTGCAGGATTCACATCTACAGACCACCCCGTCTCTGTCATCCTCATCAGTGATGAAAGACTCCACTGATAGGGAAGGGAAGGAAAAGCAGCTTCTTGTGTGCTGTATTGCGATGCGGTTATTTATTTTATTATTATAATTTCTTCTTTCTCCTATAACGCTCTCAGAAATACAGTATTTGGCACAAAGCTAAAATCAGTCGTTTGAGGGAAACAGGATTAAGCGTGGCAAAGAATCAATTACTGCATCCTGACAACCTGAGGAGAGAGAAGAGAGGAGGGGCAGCCTTATGTGTCCAACATGATTAGTATCGCGATCACTGATTCAAATTGTTTCAGTATCTAAGCAGGATCTACAGCCTCATTCTCTTGCACTTTCCCTATCACTCTTTTCCTCAGCCACTCTGATCATTTTCCAGTTGTAAATCTGATACCTAATTCTATTTAAGACATGCATGAAGCAAAGTGTAAATGGAGATAGCACGTCTCAGAAAATAATATATATAATTAAGGGCAGTGATCGGAAGATCCGCTGAATGGATAATGATTCTCCTGGAAGTAATCCGGCCAAGTCCGATTGAAAGGAACATACCAACAAATGCTAAAGAAATAGATTATGCATTGATTGATTGATTGAAGACTTTATTAGAAGTTTGCATAGGAAAAGGTACAGTTTCATGACCGTACGGTGCACTGGTACAAGGTCTACTAAAAGGAGATCCTAGAAAAGACTAAGCTTATTTCCACAGGAAACCATTTAAGTATCTCATATAACATTGAATGACAGACGAATAGAACACAGTACTATGCAGTAGATATGTAAAGAAAAGAAAATGAAAGAACAAAAAAAAGAAAACAGTAAGTCTAAACAAACAGTAAGTATATTATGCATTGTGAATGCAACAGTGGGAGATGTTTATTGTGTGGCATGAACTGTAGTTACAGTGTAATGAAAATGTAGGTGAAGCAATATTCAGCGGAAATGCTGTCAAAGACATTCCGACAAGGATGTGTTTTGTGTACCCCGCACCAACGTATAATGCAAATCTTCCACAGACAGATGACTGACGATCTATTTGTCTTTTTGTGTTTATCCGTTTGAGGATGTTCAATGCTCAGTGTGTGTGTGTGTGTGTGTGTGTGTGTGTGTGTGTGTGTGTGTGTGTGTGTGTGTGTGTGTGAAGGGTGGGGTGGGGTAGACAAAGAATTTGCAGTGAGCGATGTCCCGGTACTGGTAACCCAGAACATTTGTTGTGATACTGATATCAGTGGTGATCTGGTGACAAGATCCGAAGGCCGCATCATTTTGTGGCATACTCCCAAAGACAAACATGGCACACGGTCACCTAGATACAGATCTTTATGTACACACACACGCACGCACGCACGCACGCACGCACGCACGCACGCACGCACGCACGCACGCACACACACACACACACACACACACACACACACACACACACACACACGCACCGTTTAACCTTCTGACAGCCTCTCACCCATAAAGACTTGTCTCATTTTGTCATTTTGGGGGCACATTTGTTTGGTGATTAAGGAGGATGCATTATTTCCCTATTGTCACTTAGTGTGAGGGCTTAACACACAGGATTACCGCAGGGCCCAGGGGAGCACGCGCCTCCTGCTCAGGTGACACACATAGGCCAGCACTCCTCTCTGGCAGTGCAAGCCAAGACACAGAGCGAGAGAGAATTACTGCTAAAGGTCAGTGGAGTCAGACACTGAATGTCACAGCTTAGCCATCGTTTGGGGAGAAAATATATTCTGGTAAATACGCCTGTCTCCCGCGAAGGAATAATTCTTCTGCTCCTGAATTCCACCGTAAAAGCCCCGGGATTACAGGGTGAGTTAAAAGGCAACAGAGGCATATCGATTAGAAGCAGTGAATCACACTGCCACTACGCCTTGAATAATAAATTAAGTAGAACACAGCCAGAGGTTGTCAGAGGGGACTTTTCATGATGGGATGTGAGTCGTACTTTCTTTTCATTTGGGATGAGGCTGTGGATAAAGTCACAGCCAGCAAGTCTAGGATCTGCAAAATCGTGTCACCTCACTGCAAGGGGGCTGAATGTGTCAGTGAAGCTTACTATGAGTTTAAACGAGCATTCCACGCCCCATTTAACAAGACAAACTGAAACTGGCTGATCACAGCTACGGATGCTGCATAGCCATGCTGATGGACATAAATAAGCTACATGTTATTAATGGAACATCTCCCCAAGGCTGGAGGAATATAGGAAAGATGCAATGTGTGACGTGTGCATATACTGTACTGTATGTGTGTAGAGATCTACGTATTGCTCAGGGGATTCAGTTGGCTTCGGCTGATAAATTTAGTGACTCACAAGGGTAGGAGTTATGAGATGCTGTGTTCAATAGACTCTTCAGCACAGGCCTAAAAGAGAAACTCGGGCACTGGAGGATTTCGACTCAAAGATTCCAGGGCTAGAGAGAAGAGTAAAACGTTGTCCGTGTTTGTATCAAATAATGTGGTACAAATGCAATCCCAGTGTTATCCTGCCATAAAAAAGGCTGTGCCTAGCAACAGGTGGCCCCGTTTGGCAGTAGTCATTTATCAGAGTAGAAGTTCTCTCTGTAATATAAATATATCTGTCATTCTGTCCGGCCTCTTCATCATCCCTCTCATTGTAGCACTCACTGTTTAGCCCTGTACCACGTCTGTATTTCTTATACCCTCTGTCATTCACTGCCTTTCCTAGTCAATATATCACTCTTGTGAGAAAGAAATTGACTTCTTAAATCATTTCGATTTCTCAACCAATTTCACTGGACCTCCTAAAAAATTAAAAACGAATAATTACTAATCTTCCGCCCTATCAAGTTCTGAATTGAACATCAAAGTATTAAGGCTTAATTCTAATTGAGAATCAAACCCATAGTCCAAATATATGTATACTTCCACTAATTCTTTCTCCCTTACTTTTTTGTCTGTGTGATCTCTGTGTGTCATTGATTCCCGTCTTTATATTTTCTAACCTTAATTCCTGTCTGTCTGTCTCTCACTCTCTCCCTCTTTTCTCTGCCTGTGTGTGTGTGTGTGTGTGTGTGTGTGCGTGCGTGCGTGTGTGCGTGCGTGCGTGCGTGTGTGCGTGCGCATTCTTTCTGCAGGCTGTGGGCTTGAGTTCCTGCTGGTGCTCTGTGGACTGGAGCTCTCCTGGTCCTGCCCTCGTCACTGCATCTGCTACACTGGGCCCAGCACCGTCTCCTGCCAGGCCCACAACTTCATGACGGTCCCTGAAGGCATTCCCCCTGACAGCGAGCGCATCTTCCTGCAGAACAACAAGATCCACCGGCTGTTACAGGGCCACTTCAGCAGCACCACGGTCACCCTCTGGATCTATTCCAACAACATCACCTATATCGAGCCCACAACGTTCCACGGCTTCACGCTGCTGGAGGAGCTGGATCTGGGGGATAACCGGCACCTGCGCTCCCTGGCTGCGGACACCTTCCATGGGCTGGGGCGGCTCCACGCACTGCACCTGTACCGCTGTGGTCTCAGTGCACTGCCCAACAACATCTTCCAAGGCCTCAGGAACCTGCAGTATCTCTACCTGCAGGTACGAGGCAGATTTCTGCTGAGACTTTAACGAAAGGCTGTATGAATTATATCACGGGTCTTCAACGTTTTCAGGCCAAGAACCCCTTAGTGGAGAGAAATGAAGCAGGGACCCCCAGGGACCTGTTCATAGATTCCATATAGTTTCATTGTTTGACAGCACATTCATCAGTGTATTTTGGATTCAAGTCAATTTGTGTTTTCAGACAGATGAACTGTCAATACTTAATAAACTTGACATTAATACTCTGCTCTTTTTCCCCTCTACACCAAAGCTCTTTGCCAAAAATAGCTGATCTACAAGCTCATGAGGCTGCAAGGTGTTGTGAGCTGGGAGGAGAAAGATTTGGAGGACCCCCTGTAGTAACTCTGGGGACCCCCTAGGGGTCCCAGACCCTCTGTTGAAGACCCCTGAATTATATCATACCTAATTGAAATGTATAGAAAATATTAACAATACCATGTTACACACCGGTAGAAGGAAAACATAGCAATTCCAGATGGAACACAGAGAGAATACAGCTATAGGTTGATTATCAAAGCAAAGTGATGCAAAGTTTGCAATGAGGCTGTTTGTCTGTCTGTCTGTCTGTGCATGCATGGTGTGTAGGCCTACTGTATGTGCACGTCCCTTTGTCTGCAACTTTGTCCTCTAGAAGGTGCTGAAAATAACAAAACAAACACAACCAGACACTCCAACTGAAATGTGACGAGTCAAGGGGCTCAACTATGCACATCTATAGACTGCCTTGTGGCGCTATCATTTTATTGTGTACCATTTGTATTTCTTCTCAGGATAATCACCTGAAGTTCCTGCAGGACGACACGTTCGCGGACCTCCACAACTTGAGCCACCTGTTCCTGCATGGGAACCGCCTGTGGAGCCTCCACCAGAACACCTTCCGAGGCCTGAGGGCCCTGGACCGGCTGCTGCTGCACCACAACCAGCTCCAGTGGGTGGACCGGCAGGCCTTCCACGACCTGCGGCGGCTCACCACCCTCTACCTGTTCAACAACACCCTGAAGGAGCTGTCTGGGCAGTGCCTGGAGATGCTGCCGGCCCTGGAGTACCTGCGCCTCAACGACAACCCCTGGGTGTGTGACTGCAAGGCCGTGTCGCTGTGGGAGTGGCTCAAGCGCTTCCGAGGCTCCACCTCCTCGGTGGGCTGCCAGGCCCCGGACGACATGGTTGGGAAGGATCTCAAGCAGGTGGTCAAGGAAGACTTTCCCAACTGCTCCCCGACCGTCCCCAACTCTGAGTCCAGGGCCCAGAGTAAGACCAACAATCTGTCTGGCACAGTGAACCCGTCCATAAACGGTTCTGGGGGACAGACCCGCGTGGTGCACCCCTCGAGGCCCGGCCGCGCTCGGAACTGCACTAAACCCCGCAACAGGGCAAACAAGGGGAAAGGAGATAACGAGGTGCACCATTCAAAGGAGGTCATGGCAGACAAAGAGGATTCCTCTCCAGATTTCACAGATGGTGGCAAATATGACCACACTTCTCCGGACGGGACCATCACGCGGAGGAAGCACAAGTGCACGCCGCGGACCACTGTTCGACCCCCTAGTGGGGTTCAACAAGCCACCAATGCGGCGACCTTATTCCAGTGCTTAATATATGTCTACACCGCGTTGGGCGCCTTTGTAGCCGTAACCACCGACTACATTCTTCGTTGACCTATGACAGACAGTTGCTAATCAATGAAAACGCAGCCCTCTGACCCTCTTGCTCCTGCACTACAAGGCCTGTGTGTCTTTTGTGTGTGTGTATGTGTGTGTGTGTGTGTGTGTGTGTGTGTGTGTGTGTGTGTGTGTGTGTGTGTGTGTGTGTGTGTGTGTGGGTGTGTGTGTGTGTGTGTGTGTGTGTGTGTGTGTGTGTGTGTGTGCGTGTGCGTGTGCGTGTGCCTTTGTGTGTGATTGTTTGTGTGAAATGTTGTGTCGGGAGCCTTACTGTCTAGACTCTGAAACAGACCTCCAAACATCCAATGCGGAAAGACTCACATTTCTGTCCAAGGGACCAAGGGTCATGGAAAGACAAACGAGAAAAGCAGACTAAAGCTTGCACTGCCATGTTGCCATTATGGTTTCATCACTTGCTGTCTTGACACCTGTTATTTTTTACATTCTGTCATACACGCAGCTGGATTCAGATAACCAAACTAACTAGAGAGAGAGAGAGAGAGAGAGAGAGAGAGAGAGAGAGAGAGAGAGAGAGAAAGAGAGAGAGAGAGTTAAGTCAAGTTAATTATTTAGCTGTGAGATGAATAAGCTCAAACTATTATTGTTAAATCCAGCTTTAATTTTCACCTACAGGTTTCACATTAAAAATCGTTATCTTGGTGTGCGGGGTTACCTGACCCTGTGAAGCTCTCATTTTCATATTATTTTGCCAAATATATTTTTGTACTTCATTCTTTGACAAATCTGGTGCGGGTAGGCTATACTGCACATCAGCAGGGAATTGAAATATGTAAGCAGGGAACTAAACCAACCTTCTGTATCAGACGCAGGAATGTGCTATACCCACTATTCAGCAGAATGGAAATCTGCAGCCACTAGCTCTGTTAGGGGTCCAAACAGAGCAACTGGTTAGCTGAGAGACACTATACGATGCAGAAGCACTTGAAAACGATGCCCTGACTGCATATTTCTAAACTGGCTTCTGTTCCAGGTACTGTACCAGCCTCCTACCACCTTAATAGAATTCCTTTCTCATGGTTATAGCATTCCTCCCTCGCCATTCTTCCACGTTTCACCATCGTCATGCCATTCCTCTTCTCTTGTGCAACTGAATATTAAGCTACCCCTAGCTCTGGTCCATAGCGTTAGAAAGAGGTCTCCTTAACGCTATGTCAGTGATGATCCGGTGCGCTCGCAGGAAATTATTTTGCCCTAGAAATGTATTTTAGACGTGTGGTGGGGGGGGGGGGGGCTCAGAGTGTTCCCACTAAGTAGAGCAGGCTTTCAACTCACTACAACCGTCTTTGTTTTAGTGAGTAGCGAAACTGTATTTGTAATTTTTACTAGAGACAAGATCGAGAGACGAGAGCACCGGATCATCACTGACATACCTGTATAAGGAGAGCTCCTCCTGACGCTAGCGACCATAGCTAATCTACCCCCCCACCCCACACCCAAGCTGCTAATAATCTGTGGTACGGAGGTGACAAGGACTGACGTGCGCTATTCTCATTTGCTTGGAAAACAATGTGCGTCTCTGGGAGAACAAGCTGTGAATATTGAAGAGCCTGTCTGTAATCCTGTCAAATGTTGTTCAATTGATTTTTGTTGAGGCTCAATAGGACCTAGGTGTGGACTCTGCTTCAGGACAAAACGGCAGAAAACAGAGCCTTAAGCGTGATTTTTTACCTCGTCGTACAACAATGTGGCGAGCCGAAAATAGCCAATCTACAAGTTCCCGAGCTTGTAGATCGACTATTTTCAGTGTGCGACACCATTGTACAATGGAGTATGAATTCAGCATTAGGAGTCAAGGGGAGGATGGGGGCGAGGTTGTGCCAGGCTGAACTGGGGAAGGGGGGAGGCACATCCCTCCTCATTAAGAACATGAGGAGGGATGAGGAACATATATTTTTTCTAATCAATTAACTTCAAAGGAGTACAACAGACCAATAACTCAAGAAGAAGAAGAAAAAAAAACGTGTGTACCTTAAATGACTTCTGTGATAAATAAGACTAAAAAGGGGAAAAAACTAATAAAAAGCATGGCAAAATGGAGGAAACTTGTGGAAAAGAACTGCGATTACGCCTCTTCGTCCACTGAACTGAGTGACAATGGATGAGAGGATCAGAGAGCAAGACAATCGCTTCTAAAGTAACAGGGGGACACAGCAGGAAATCTCCTTGTGCGTCCGTCTGGAGCTTTTGTGACTCCCTTAAACTAAGGACATGCTGGTGTTTGTAACATTGATGTGAACTGTACCATTAACAATGAACACGAGAGGACTTCATTGCAGTGCTGATGTTAATCATTTTCTGTATTACTAGGAGAACAATATCAGTGACATAACAGGGTTTTCGGATCCTCACGTCGAGGGGATCTTTGTTCAAAAATGATTTACTTTATATGATTTCACTTTTTGCATTTCTGGGTAATTTGTTTATATATTTTTTCATGATACCCTTTCAGAACCTTTATTCAGTAAAGAAAAGAAATGCACAATTCCTCATTTCCCTACTTGTTATTCTACTGTATCCCCATCTCCTCTCTTTTGCCATAACTCGATTGTTCAATAAATTATCAAAGTACAACAGTACAGAAATGTTTATAAAGATATTAAAATCTATATCTTCTTATGTTGATAGTTGCCATTTGAGTCTTTCCTAGTCTTCCATTCAGTGCACAGTAAAATCGTACGTGTTTGTTAGTCTTACATGTTAATTCTAGTGAAATTAACACTGAGCATTTTGATTTTCAACAGCTTGGCTGTGCCGTCTCTTGAGAAAGTCGAAGATATGCTCCTTCCACCCACCGCTTGCATTCTCATTATAATTAATTTAAACCAGGAATTGATTCTGTCAGCAAGTTTGTCTTTTTTCCACCCTGTTTCCCACTCCATCTTTGCTGTACTTTGAAATCTGTTTCCCTTGATCAGATCATGCAGGCTAAACGGGCTCCTTTTCAACAAACAGAGGCACAGCTATAATTTAGAAACAATATACAATGTCAATAGAATACAGATGACAGAAAGCAAATCAAAGCGCACATTTTGTCGACAAAGGGAAAACACCGGAGGGAGTTATTGACCAACAAAGATGGAAAGCAAAAACAAAATAGACCAAAACCAAAATACTACTGTACAATTCAGATTGAGCATCCTCCATTCTAAAACCTGATTTATACTTCATTGTAAATACACAATCTACAAGTTCACAACATTCATGGTCATCATGGAAGCAACGTGTTTTGAGATTGTAGATCTGCTATTTTCGGTGTGCGACACCGTTGTATTTATCATTTATGTCTTCAGAAACAGCTTGGCGAGGTGCGCTGCAGTTCAATAAATCATTTAGAAGCTCTAAGGGTATTTATGAATGTGTCACACAGAATCTGCAGATATTCCGGGTTATTATTATTATTAATGGACCTCCAGAACATAAATTCTATTTCCTCTCCGCTATATACCTCTCACCATGATGGAAATTGATCCACAAGTAAGTGCACAATTTAGACCCCCCCCCCCCCCCCCTCCTCCCTGTTAAAAAGAAATATGAAGAAAAAAAACAAGGAGTTAGTTTTATGCATGGTTGAGGATGGCTGTGGAATTACATTTGAATTGATGAGCAGCACTGGCAACTGGCAATGGATTTGTCCCTCCCTCCTTCCCTCCCCACACAGCCTACAACCTGCTCCCTAGCATCTCGGCACACTTTAGTGCAGGGGCGTCAATTGGGTATGGCAGGGGTATGCAGCTGCCATACCCTGGGTCCAGGGGGGGAAATAAAAGTTACTTTTAAATATAAATTTTACAAAATGGTCACTTTAACAAGGTATTATAATTATATTCTCCACACTTGCATTCTCCCCATCTTGACAGAATGATATATTCCCAGGTTCCGCAGGTCAGCTGCACAGGTGCAATGCATTATTGTCTCCACCAGCCGAAGGCATGGGGGAGAGTATGTTTTCCCCTCCGTCCGTCCGTCCGTCCGTCCGTCCGTCCGTCCGTGCGTCCGTGCGTCCGTCCGTCCGTCCGTGCGTCCGTGCGTCCTCATAGTTTGTGTGCACCTAATCTCAGTCGCCGTTGGCCCGATCGCTGCCAAAGTGAGCACACACATTCCCTGGATGCCAATCTAGAACCTCTGCCCTAATTTTTTCAAATGGGCCTTTTCTAGCGCCACCTAGTGGCCGATGTTCGCAAAACACATTTCTGTGCACTACTCTTACAGATTTTGTCCAAAAATCCTACAAATCGCTAGGCAGTATCTCGACAGTCATGTGATCGACACAGATCTGTACAATTTTGCATATTCCATCCTGATTGGCTAAGATTGGCTTCCAAAGTTTGTAGGATTGAGCCGTTTTGAACAAAATGCCTCAAATCACAAACGCAAACTGCAATTATCATGAAATCGCGCAGACACGTTCCCACTAGGTCGAGGAAGAAATGCCACTTCAAATTTTTGAAATCAGCTTCATGGTGGCGCTATAACAGGCCGATTTGTGGTTTTACCTATAACTCCACCGATCAGTTTCAAACTTTGTAAGCGCACTCCCTAGAGGCCAAGGAAAAACCATTTCTCTGCATTTTTCACATCAGCCTTTTATAGCGCCACCTTTGGGCCGACTTGTGTAAAACACATTTTAGGATATTACGCCTTCAGATTTTCTCCAAAAATAACACAAATCAGTACACAGTATCTCTATAGTCATATGATCAAGTCTGATCCGTCTGATATTTCATATTCCATCCTGATTGGTAATATTAGCTTCCAAAGTTTGCAGGATTACTCAGTTTTTGAACAAAATGCCTCAAATCATCAACGCAGCTTGCAATTACCGCGAAATTTGCCACACATATTCCCACTATGTGAAGGAACAAATGCTACCCTTTTCACATTGGCCTGTTATAGCGCCACCAGCAGGTAGACTTTAGCAAAACACATTTTTTGAACACAATGCTTCAAATCATGCATGCAGCGTCCGATTGCCATGAAAGGTCTAAGGTGAAGAACATATGCCACCCTTTTTACACTGGCCTATTATACAGTAGCACCACCAGGACGCCTGGCCTGGTGGAGACCTGTGCTCGGAAGAGCACTGCTTCTAGTTGTTAATTGTGGCACGTTTACTAACATACCAAGTTTAGCTGCACTTGAAAAACCATTCCAGGCTGCCATACCCAGCCCAAGAAACCGTACAAACCTGTGTAAAAAACTGACAAAAGTCGTTTTTTTTATCGGCTATTTTCACAATAGAACCGTGTTATACAAAATGTAATGCCTCTTTTCCATGAGGACTCCCATCTTTGCCATACCCTAGCTTTTGCTGAACTGACGCCACTGCTTTAGTGCCTCACCCTGCATCACACTGCAACGTGAGGCCTCTCTTGGACCTCAATACAGTACGTGTTCATTTGTTGTTGTGTCTGTAAACAATGCTCCTGCAGCCTGATTTAGGTACCTCATTCCCACTGAATAGAACAAAATGACCTGCACAAAAACAACTTCATTTAGGCGACGTTTCGATCAATAGGAGAAGGTCTATTGACTGAAACCAAATAAAGTTGTGCGAGTGTAGACGGTGTGCGGGGTAATTTTATTATATTGCATATACGTCTGATCCCTGCCAACGCAGCATATCCGTCTCTGAGCTCATCAGGTGTATAAGACTTTGTTGTTTCCCGAGACTTTGTTGTTTCCTGAGAAATCTCATTCCTGCAAACTTCTGTTATGAGCAGCAGGGCATGTAAGCACACGCCACCCATAAATCCCTATCATACTGAGGTTTTATGTTTGCACACACTGATGCATACATTACTGATTGCTAACAAACCGGCAAACAAAGAGACGTTTTATAATTGGTACTGTTGGTGTCAACTGTTAACATGTTAAAACATGTGTTGTTTCATTTGTAATGCCAGTAAAATGTGTTATTTCATTTGTAATGGCAGTCTCCAAGTCATATTTAAATTTTTCTGTCCCATCTACCATGAATGAACCATCAACTTCCAATTAGGCAACGCTATGCTTGTTTAGTTTTTTTGTGTGCGTGTGTGTGTGTGTGTGTGTGTGTGTGTGTGTGTGTGTGTGTGTGTGTGTGTGTGCGTGCGCGTGTGCGTGTGCGTGTGTGTGTGTGTGTGTGTGTGTGTGTGTGTGTGTGTTTTCTTTTAATTTACGTTTAATTGCCCTTTTCCTATTTTCTTTGAAATAAGTGATAAGTGAATTAAATGGTAACGAGGCAAATTTGGTGTGTTACAACATCTGTTTAAAGCTAATTGTGTGGGTTGATTGAGTGTGGATACTGCATTAAGCTTATTAATATGCGGACACCTTCTGCATTGTAATTCTTCTTAAAATAATCATCACCGTACTGGTGCTGTATGCTGTGATTTCATAAATCATGCTATGTACTGTATGCATTTTGCAGCTTTTAGTTTATGCTATGCAGTCGTATTAATAAGACTCTGGGAATGACTGCTGGATGTACAAAAAAATGTCCTTGAATATTACACGTGTTTTTGAAGGCATTTCAAAAGATATATTCTTGAAAAATATCTAAAGGTCAGATTTTGACATTGGAAGTCTTCGCAAAATGAGGTCCCTGTGACCTTTTTCTTTTTTTTAATCTTTTTCTTAACATATGATGGAGCAGGCCCGGCGGCACGAGGGGGACTACTGGGGCCAAGCCGAAAGGCGGAACACACATTTGCATAGTGGTCACAACCTTAAGCTCACGGACGCCCCCTTAGCCATTGAGTCCTGCCGCCGGGGCTGTGATGGAGTGAAATGAAAGGTTAGGTTATTGAAAAGAATGACCACTCTACTTTTTTGGGTCTATATAATCCTCATAAAGGCCAATTTACAGGGCCATAAATGACATAGCCTGGGCCCACATTGCCTCACAAGGCCACCACTGTAAAAACTGTAAGTACCTTTAGGAGAACAAAACGTAGCCTACTTATTAAAGCAGAGAAGTGCCCTTATTTCAGACTCAGAGTCAGAGACATTCTCTCTTTTCCTTTACTTCTGATTGTTTGATGTCCTTTAGGAAATATTTGCTCGGTCTGAAACGGATGCATTCGTCTCCCTATAGTAAAATGGCTGCAGCAAAAACCAGGGATTCCACTGGGATTCGATTCCTAATCCAACAACTGAATTACAAGTTTAGAGACTCATTAGAAAGGAAACAGACAATTAAACAACAGGCTAAATTAATCATTGGAAACATTCTATATTGAGCTCATTGATCTTGTTCGGTGCTATAAACATAACACCCAATTAACTAATCAAGGTAATGACACTATATTGCTGGCGCAATGGAGCTGGACTAAATACATGCAAAAAACTTGAGATGAATAACACTCTAATCTTAGACTTGAGACAATCATTTCAAGCCAGCTTGTTGGCAGAGACTTTTATTGGGTCTTTTTTCCTCAGCTTTGAGGTAAATTAGTATCTCACTCACAGATACTCTCATCTGACTTGACCCACTTATTTGTAAAGAACTTCAAAGCCGACAGCCTAATTGTAATTGCAACTCGTTGCAGTGGGATCCAGCAGGAGCGAGCAGCATACTTGTCGGCACTCTGCTTGGAGAATCCGCTGTATGAAGACAGGTAGGTCACCCTACGCATCCCTAACAAGCTCCAGCCAACAACGCTGCCGTTAAAGACGGGACAGGGGGAAAAAATACACAAATATTAAAATATGGAACGTGCTATCATTAAGAAAATGAACACATCACAGGACATGAGGGATTCAGGTTGCAGGGGGAAGTATAATAATGTACATACTGTACGTATATACTATATACATACTTATTGGAGTATAGGCAAGCAGCCAGAGACCGTGATTCACCACAGAGCGGGCAGGGTGATGGGCAGGGAAGGGAGGGACATACAGGGCCTTGTAGGGGCCTCACAAGGGGGGGGGGAAGTGGGAGTGAGTTACAAGGGCCCAAGGAGGAGGGACCTTAATTATTGTATACTTAAGCTATTCAAAAATAGCAGATACACAAGCTCATTTGTAGATCTGCTATTTTTGAAAAGTCGTGAAAATGTGTTTGGAACTAAATATTTTGAGATGGGGGTCCGTGGCCAAATACATATAATTTTCCTTCACATGAAAAGTTCTGATCACCACTGACATAGAAACATATATTTTTTTTTAAGGAATTGAAAATTGAAATATTCAAAGACTTGCACAAATTTTCACAATTTTTCAGAAATAACAGATCTACAAGCTTGCAGCTTGTAGATCTGTGCCACGCTGTGAGCTTGAATATCTGCTACTTTTCAATAGTTAAAGCACAAAGTAATGCGTAATAATGCATTCCCAGTCTAAATAGGTTAAACCCCCTCCACCCTATGAAGAACATTCATGGGGCCCCGCAGTGCATGAATCCTTGTACCCAGGGCCCAGAATTTGATGCGACGCCCATGGGGAGAGAAATGCCAGAAAGTACTGTTGCTATCTGTGTGGAGGAAAAACAAACAATAAGTAGATCAACTTGGTTAATTAACAAGAGGCATGTGCCAGTTCACAACACAAAAGAAGCAAGCCACACATGGATCCTATAAATACTGTACATGATGTGTTAGATGCAAACAGTGCAGATGCATGGCACGTACTGTATTACTCATCATCCCAACACACTAAGGGCTCCCGATATAGCATCCAGAGAAAGAGAGAGAGATTTCACATCTCTTATTCATGCAGCAGAGAGGAGGCTTGTTGATTCATCCTAAACTGTGAGACCATAGTTAGAACAGCATCCTTGGGCAGAAATATTTCTAAAATATAGCCTGTGACACTGTGTGTGTGTGTGTGTGTGTGTGTGTGTGTGTGTGTGCGTGCGTGCGTGCGTGCGTGCGTGCGTGCGTGCGTGCGTGTGGCTGTGTGTTCGTTCTTCAACTTTTAATGGAGTCGGTGTTGCTGTTGTGTGGCTTTAATTAAAACCGAGCAATTAGAAAACTGAAGGAAAATGTGGAAAGAAACGCATAGAGGGCGCCGAGAGAGAGGGGAAAGAGAGTCACACTGGGGGACATGGTAATTAACAGAAGAAACACCACCAAAAACACCACCTTACCTTTCCTAACCAGTGTGTGCCCCTTTCTCTTCCCCACTATTAGAGTCCCTTTAATCCCCAATCAAGCTAATATCACGTCTTTCTGCACAAACTCTTCTTACTACAGCTCTGTTTATTCGTTTAGCTCACATTCTCCCAACAAGAACAAAGTAAAGTGCTCAGCGCTAAACAGGCTGCAAACTAAATGGAGTACTATGGAGAGGTCTTGATCTCCAGCCCAAGGCCACACCACCAACTGTATAGAGCAGTGTTTCCCAAACAGCGGGTCAGGTCTCATTTGGGTCGTGGACTACATTTTATTGGTTGCAAGTCAATACTCCCCCCCCCCCCCCTTTTTCCCCCCAGTAAAAACCAGAGGCTTTACTACCCTGGAGTTTGATCTCAGATTTAATGCGGAGTAATTTATGCTCAACATACAACAAAACTTAATAGACACTACTCTCACACACATACGGTGAATACCATGTATTGTACAGTATACTGTGATATGTGCAGTGCATGTGCAGTGCATGCACTGTACAGTATAGGCCTACTACCTATTGCAGACAGACAAATAGGCAGAGTTATTGGGGGTTAGTTGCAAAAAATCTCTTAAATGCACCTCACCGTTCAGAGGCTTCTTGAGACTCTATAACTTTATTGCTGCTTCATTCAACAGCAACAGCACTCCTCTTTACTCACTCTGAGCACACAGGCCTATTAAAACGGCCTCCTGTCTGCCTCTGTTCTGATCAATGCCTGCAATTAACACAGGCGATCAATTGGAAAGTCCGGGCAAACAGAGAAATCATCCTCAGAGTGTGAAGTCTATCTCTCCTGGAGGGGTCCACCTCCCCAGACAAGAGGCTAATGACACACACAGGACTTTGTCCCCTGTGATTAATCATTCCCACAATGGATGGATGTGAAGGATCCAAATTACCTTTGTGGGGGGGTTATTTTTTTTATCAATTTTAGACTCTTTGTCTTGGGTTTTGCAAAGGTGGAAGTTGTTGGGTGGCAACTAACAGCAAGGAAGAAATCACTGACCTGTATATGGTTGTTACTTACAAAAGTCACATATGCAGCAGCCTCAGAGTGTGCACCTGCAGGCTTTATGACTCACTGGCTACAAAAGGAGGAAGAGGAGTGACAAATGCTTTCTAAATTGTTACTTGATGGGGAAGGACAAGCAATTCAATTGAAGTGGCTTGCAAAGACCGTTGCAAGCACCTGTGAACTCTTCATTTTCTCATTTGATCAAAAAGGGAGGGAAATAAGGTTGTAATTCCTCTAGAGAATGATTGAAAACACCAAATAAAAACAAATCAATGGGGCCCTATTGATACAATCTGGTGCACGGCGCTAACACAGGGTGCAAATTGCGGTGCACCGTTTCCACACATTGATAGTTGGACAGTCACAGCACTTATTTTCAAGTGTATCTGTGTATTTGCATACACAATGGTGTTTTCTTGTACATGCATGTTCTTATTCATTATCATATAGAAAATGTGTGAGGGCCTTGTTCTGTCAACACCAGTGATCAAGGGCTGGGTGAGAACCACAGGGGCCTTTTAAATGGTACAGGTAGATTTCTTCTTTTCTTTTTAGATGCATATTACATCATAGTGCATGGGGAACATCTTAAACAAAGGGGAAACATCAAAGGCCCTGGCACCACACTGAAATTACCATGCCTGCTAAGGTTTCCAATTTCAAAATAACTTTGAAGGCTCGTGTTGCTCTTTTGTAATCATGACAAGGCAACATTCGCCTCATTCTTTGAGATCCACTCCAGTCTCCATTTTGTATGTATAGGTGCGGTCAGGGGCGTCACAAGGGGTAGGAAAGTGGGACTGAGTTACTAGGGCCCAAGGTGGAGGGGCCCTAGTAACTTTAGCTATTGAAAAATAGCAGATATACAAGCTCACAGCGCGGCACTCGGTGCCGCGCTGTGAGCAAGCTGTGAGCAAGCTTGTAGATCTGCTATTTTTGAAAAGTCGTGAAAATGTGCGCAAATCTTTGAATATATGTATTTTTTAAGTGAACATTTGTAACTCAAATTTTGCTTCTGGGGGGTCCCTGGAACTAGATATTTTGAGATGGGGGGGGTCCTTCACATGAAAAAGTTTGAGCATCACTGACATGGAAACATAGGTTTCTTGGCACACATTTCACGATTTTTCAAAAATAGCAGATCTACAAGCTCGCAGCGCACCGAGTGCCGCGCTGTGAGCTTGTATATCTGCTATTTTTCAATAGTTAACATTCATGGGGGGCCCGCAGTGAATCTTTGTACCCAGGGCCCAGAATTTGGTGTGACGCCCCTGGGTGCGGTTGACCTTGTCCAAGTTGTTTTTAATTGGATGACCTGTTGCTTAGTATAAGGGCTAATCATCAGTGAATACTGACGACTGCCATCATCTCTGAGTTCAGCGTCAAGATAGGTTATTATACGGGCACGTCCCGTTTTGCCGACGTAGCGTTAAGGCGACGTAGCGATAAGGCGAAATACAAGTGTACTAACAGGGTTTCTGGTAGTACCGATAGTTGCATCAGCAAATCGTATGCTGTCCAGAGCGACGCAGCCTACTTGGAAAATACACGTGTGCCTTTCCAAACATCATGTTATTATGATGTTTGCAACAAAGCACTGTAAATATATTTTATTTTGTTTAGTTAGCCAGCTAACATGACAACAGCACTGGTGTTGGGTTGGTCATTTCTGTGTATGTGTTGCACGCGGTCTGTCGGAATGCAGTCATAACTATGAATGCATGAATGGGATGAAACACGATACAATGGACACACAATTCACACATTTCTGCTAATGTGTTGCACGCGGTCTGTTGGAATGCAGTCATAGCTATGAATGCATTTCACGGTGCCTTATCGGCACGGCAGAAAAGCCTGAATGGAAATGTGCATGTCGCCCTATCAGTACGGTAGGAGACCCCGTTAGTACATTTGCCCCTGTTAGTACACTTCGCCTTATCGCTACGTCGGAAAAACGGGATTTCGCCTATTATACAGTGCAAGCTAACAGTGCAAGCTGACATTGTGTGATGCTTCACCATACAGAACAGAATTTGGACGTAAACCTACTGCTTCTCTACTATTCTCTTCTGAACCACTATACCATTATATACTTAGCCAAATCTATGTCTCTCTCGACTCTCTGTCTCTCTGTCTCTCTGTCTGTCTGTCTGTGTTTACATCATCCAATGGGAAAACCCTTGAAATAACACAGAGTGATGTCATCAATGGGGTGATGAAATCACCATCATCACCACCATCAACAGCCAATGAGGGACCAGCATTCTTGGTGACGTCACCATCAACAAATGCGACCAGATATAAATCATGTGCTCTGCTGGCGCATAAGTAGGCCATATGAGCCATACATAAATTGTATTAGTAAAATCTATGTATGTATCTGTGTGTGTCTGTGTATCTGTGCTTATGCCATGGGCCCGTAGCCAATCAAAGAGGGGTAAATGGTGACGTCATATCATCGAGGCATAAGGGCCACGAGAGGGGCCGTCTATGCCTGTAGCAAATCAGATGTGCATAAACAGGCATATGTCCGATAAGCTTGAGGATTGGTGGATTGGTGAGCCAGACTATAAATGGGCCAATTTCCATGATTCCATGACGTGAAACTTATTCATGACAAGTTTCACGTCACATCATAATATCTTACTATAAAATGGGAGAAGCGGGCGCAAACCTCTAGTGTTTTTAAATTAACATATTTGCTTTGTTTCAGTACATGATGCCAGCTCTTGACAGAGAGTGCAACGCAGAGAATGGTTTGCTCCTCTGGATCTCCCTCTGATACATATCTTAATATGTTCATGTTAAGCCAGCCAGATCCAGAGGAAGGGTGGGAAGCCCTTGACCCGTGTCTTACTCGGTCTCAACCGTCCAGCTCTCCTGGTGTTCAGTACTGTGATGACAGTCATTTTTACCACGTCTAAATACGGCCATCAACTCCTCACAAACCATTGTTACAGTAGCTGGCCCCTAACCAACTGAAGAGCAATTGGCTTATTTACTTACTGTCAGGGCAACGTTTTCCTGATTCTACAATGAGATGGAAGAAAAAGTGGGAGTCAGGGAGAGCGACTGCGCTGTCTCGCTATAGCTGACAGAGTGCCTGCACAGGCAGCTTTACACAAGCCCTCCAGGAGATGATATTTTGACATCTTTTTACAGACCCTTGAAGGCAAGGCTGAATCTGGAAGAACCCTTTAGTCATTCATGTGAATGCAAAGGGATGGGGAAGCAGTCAGGCTGCTGAAGAATGAACTGGGAAGAAGATGAACAAAAATATCCTCCATGAAGCTCAAAATGATTAAAACAAAAAGCACATTCTTCCACTTCAGAATCATAACACTCACCATTTATGATATTACGGAAACAATTGGTAGCTATACTGAATATACGTATTTATATCATGCACTGAAGATGAGAAATACACCATTCTGATTGGCTGAGATGTGTTACATGCATGGGGGCACATCGATTCTCTTTAATATCTAATCAAAGGCTCAGAGCACCTGCTGCATTGCTTGATTTTGTGTAAACAAACACACTATGTGTCATTTACAGCTAAACATTGCTCTAAAGAATGTTTTTGAAAACATTTGAAGTGAGAAATAGACAAAAATGGATTCTATTTGATCAACACTGGCATAAATCAATGGAATACTTTCATTACTGTAAGCAATTAAATATTTCGTTACATTTGGGTCAATTTATTAATGTATTTATTAACTAGCCGTGTAATAATTGACGGCGAGCCTGTCATTGTTTAGAAATAAACCCCTTCAGGATGATTAGACCCCTTTGCTTCATGTCGGATAGGATGATTAGACCCCTTTGCTTCATGTCGGATGGGATGATTAGACCCCTTTGCTTCATGTCGGATGGGATCTATAATCATCCTGTCTGGGTTTTTTTCTCAACAATGACCTGCTCGCCGTCAATTATCCCTTTATTTAGGCCTAGGATTATTGACTGCTTTAACTACTGAAAAATAGCAGATATACAAGCTCACAGCGCGGCACCGAGTGCCGCGCTGCGAGCTTGTAGATCTGCTATTTTTGAAAAATCATGATTTTTCTTTGCAAGTCTTTGAATATATCTATTTAAAAGCTAACATTTGTAACTGAAATATTTGCTTCTGGGGGGTCCCTGGAACAACATATTTTGAGATTGGGGTCCGCGGCCAAATATCTGTAATTTTGGGGGTCCTTGACATGAAAAAGTTTGAGAACCACTGATTTAGAGGAAGGATTTAGTAGTCGGGTCAAAGATCGGGTCAAAGATATTCATAGACTTGCACACATTTTCACGATTTTTCAAAAATAGCAGATCTACAAGCTCACAGCGCGGCACTTGGTGCCGCGCTGTGAGCTTGTATATCTGCTATTTTTCTAAGGTTAAAGCATACAATAATGGTTAAAGAGGTTAAAATCCAACGCGACTCGGGCGCGTTCCAGGTATTTGAGAGTTAACACTGCTAATAAGAACAGGATTGTAGAACTAGTTCACAGCTAAAAAAATTACCATGGACCCAATCTGTGCACACTCGGTTATCACATAACTGACTTTGCATATTACACACTGTATGTTATAAGATATGTTATTGTGGTAGACCTACCTGACCTTTTCAGCCATAACATTCAGGGACGTGCAGAGAATTATAAAGAGGCAGGGGCTGACATTTCTAAAAGGGCATTTTGGTGAAAATACAGAAAATAGCATGCAGACCTCCAAGCTCACAACAGGTCGGCTATTTTCGGTATACTTGATACCACACTGAACTAAGCATAATCAAGTGAATACTGGAGATGTGGCTAACCACATGAATTTCTACAAAGAGAGGGCAATTCTCTCAACATAAGATGCTACATTCAAGTTCAGGACAGGAGAGTTTGGACAAGGCAATTCTCTTGAATGCTGCCTTCGGGTATGGCATGGAAAGTGGGAATTTCACATTTCTTTCACCATAGTAAAAACCGCATTCATGGTCTGGACAGGGCACTTTTTACAGACGGGTAAAAGGGCAGGGGCTCAAGCCCCCTTTGATGTCTATGTGTGCACGTGCCTGATAACATTTATGCCTGAAATTGTTCCAGTGTAGGGCTTGATGGATACTTGATGGTCTGTTAGAACCTAATACAATTCCACCACCCTGAGTACGTACGTCCATTTCTGCCAGCCATAATGTCAAAGGTTGAATCCGTCAAACTAACAGTGAAACAATGTCTTCGATCTGACAAATTTAAATTAACAGAGAATATAATGACGCCATCTTGGCAACGACTCAAGTCACTACTCAATACTCTCATTCTAATTTGGGTCTTTAAATGACGGTCTCTCCTCTTCCCGAAACAACAATCATAATTGTTATTCGTTGTGGAAGAGAGAAGATACAGCTATGCTCGGGGCAGCACAGACTAACATACCCAGATGTCTTGGAGCCCCAGCTTCTGCCCTTCCAAGTGCATGGCTCTCGTTCAGCAGTTTCCCCCGCGGCAATCATTTCACATCATTACTTACCATTACAAACCATTGTACCCTGTGTTTGCCTAATAAAATCAACAAACAGAGGATTGTGTGGAAGAAAGAGAAGCAGAGCGATGCTTTGTGAAAAAGGAGGGAACATTAAGGTAATATGCAGTGTGGCTCTGAAGAGCTATAATTAAACAAGAGCGTCCAATGCCAAACGTGTTTTCTTCCAAGGAGCTGCAGGCGGCGCATGCAAGTCTGTGGCGGCAGAGATAATGCTACAGTGTGGGTGGGACTGTCCCCATAAGCCAGAAGAAGTAGCTTTGACTAGCACACATGGTTTTGTTTTTGCTTCAAAGTCCCAGTTTGGCCCGGTAGTGACCTGTGTGGACTCCTCTGGCTGGTATATTTGAAGCTTTTGCAGCAAATGAGCCCCAGGGAGGGAGGGGGGTGGGTCTATATATGTCTGGACAGTTGTAGTCTGTTTATCCCATCAGCAAACACACAATCGAGACCAGTGGTGGAAAAGTATTCAAATGTTTTACTTCAGTAAATACTGCAATAGCCTATAGAAATACTGTGTTACAAGTTAACTTCCAGGATTCAAAATGTACTTGAGTAAAAGAACGAAAGTATTGGTATCAAAATACTTACCAAAAGTAAAAGTACGAATTGTTTGTAGATAGCAGCAGATCTACAAGCTCAGAACGCGTCGCACTGCGATGCATTGTAAGCTTGTAGATCAGCTATTTTCAAATAACCTATTAAAACAGGGCTAAAGAAGTGGTTAATGTATGTTTTATAATATTATAATTTATGTCTGCAAAGTTAACTAATAACTAAAGTTTTAAAATAATTGTAGTGCAAATAAAAGTACTGACAATAGGAAATACTCAAGTAAAGTACAAATGCCTCAAAATTGTATTCAAGTACAGTACTTAAAGGGGCCACACCATGCTTTTAAAAATATATGTTTTATATAAATATTGGTCCATAATACGGTTTTATACAGGTTTTAGCCTAAACAACCACTCAGATATTGAAATTTCATGTTCTGTCTGTCTCTAATTCCAAGCCATTTCAGATGTGATACCAAAATACCCTTTGTTGACAACGGGGCGCTGTCTTTGGGATAAAATTGGAACGATACAGAGAGGATAAGCATGGTACCATGGCACCATCCTAATCTTCTCTGTATCGTTCCAATTTTAGCATGGCACCATGCTAATCTTCTCTGTATCGTCCAATTTTAGCACCACTTTACCCCGCCCACCTCAGTCTCTCCAATAGAAGTACCTCCCCCTTCTCTTCAGTTGCCAGGAAACTGAAGTGGAGACTATGGACTATGGGAATGAGCCCCATATGACATAGAATGGGGCAGATTTCAAAAGAGTACCGTTCAGACACTCCCATTCAGAAAATCACAGAAATGAAAGGCAAGGCTTAGAGTTAATGAATTGTTTTTCTTTTCTGTTTTTGTTTTTTAGAGCTTGAAGAGGCACTAGGAAGACCAAAAAACTAGAAAAAATGGAAACATTTTAAATTCATGGTGTAGTCCCTTTAAGTAAATGTTCTTAGTTACTTTACATCACTGATCGAGACCCACACACCACCACACTACCACACTGACATGGGTGGGATCCTGATGGAAATATGTCACATATGACCCTGAGGATATCTTGGGAGCATGGAGGCGTACCAGTGGCATTCGCACAACGAGGCACGTGGTGGAGCCGTGTGATGTCTTCGTGGGCATCAACGACAGGTGAAGTGACGGTTTAGCCCCGTCTAAATCCCCTCTTTAATACTTGTCGGCGCTGTAGGTGCCCCCATATGAGACTCCATTGTGGGCAAGGTCAGGGGGCCTGCCACGGTTCCCCATTGCTCTCTTTGAGATAGCCTTATAAATAAAAAGAGGGGTAAGACCAGGGACGTGCTGGGCCCCTGATTCAGCCCGGGAAAAAGAGTTGCAGAGGCCCTCATTGCGCGCTATAGAGAGAGATCTCTCTCTATAGTGCTGCTGCTACTCAAAGATTTGCCATTTCAGATCATGACAAGACTTTGACAAGCCAGTGGGCCAATTACATGAGTTATATAGTATATAGTCGTTGTCGGGTGGAAACCTTGTACGTCCAAAACCGTTTGTTTTGAATTTATCATTTTAAAAATGATTTAAACTAGTGAAAACAGCCGATCTACAAGCACACAACGCCTCGCACCGCGAGGCGTTGTGTGCTTGTAGATTTGCTGTTTTCACTACTTTTGTGCGACAGCCTTTTATGATGAAGCAGGGCTTTGCTTTGCGAAAATAATTACACATTTGACACTTGGAGATACAAGGTTTCTGCCCGACAGTGACGATTTACTTTGTTGGCCGCCCAGCCCCCAAAATGGAACGAAGGCCGACATTTTATTTTTAATTTTTTCCTAATGGCCGGCCTGGACCGGCCGGGAATGAACCGGCCGTTAGGGAGTTGTCCCGCTTTTCCCAATGGCCAGCACGTCCCTGGGTAAGACAGAAGAAACAGAGAGGGATTTGGTGACACTGAGTACAGTAACGCTCTTAAACCCCCTGAAGGTAGTAAGTACGGTTGTTTTCATCTGCTGTGAATACATATTACGGTAGGAGATTATGTTTGAGAGATGGAAAAAATGCTGTGGATTTTCAGGAAAATGAAAGCCAGAGGATGAGGGGAAACCTTTGGCTTTAGGATTAAGGTGTGTGCCACTGTCAAGTCATCATACAAGAAAGAAGTTCAGGGACTGTATACAAGTGATAATGTTTGTATTGTATGGTAGGTATGGTTTGTATTTTTTGTTGTCATATATTATGTTTGCATTATCCTACCTACTACCAGTGACATCATATGTACGGTAGGCAAGTTTGGTCATTTCAAACACAAGATTTCAAACGTTTCATTTTATTTTTCATTAATGCAATAACAGTTGCTTCTAACTTTCCAGGAAGAGTAAAGGCCCTTTCCCACTGTGTGCGATAACGGCAAAAAAAAGATTGTTTTCAATTGAAGAGGATGGCAGCGTCCACACTATAAGATAAAGCCGTCACAATTGATGTGAACGCCAGCATATTGTTATCTTTATCATTATCGCGCCCAGTGGGAAACCCCCATTGATGATGTCACTGGTAGGTAGGTTTCAGAACTGTCCACATCCCTCCTCTGAGACACAGACTGAGTAGACAGAAATTGTACCATATCCTTATGATTAGTGAGGACCAATTATATGAAGAGGTTCATGGATATGGTATGAGACAACATGCTGGTTGCAGGAGTCACCGAAAACAGAACCAGATGGAAACTGATGATTCGCTGTGGCGACCACGATGGGAATTATCCAAAAGAAGAAGAATTATGTGTATACCCTACCAGTCAAATGTTTGGACACAGATTCTCACTCAAGCTGTGTCCAAACTTTTGACTGGTATGTCTGAGTCATGGTAATGGGGGGCCAGTCCTTTTTATGCCCATATATGGAGAATCCCTGATGTCATCAGTATATGCCCGCCTGTGTTGATCGGTTTGATCAGGTTGGTTCTTGAGAAATGTTAACTACAGACACACACACACACACACGCAGACGCATACGCACACGGACGCACGCGCACGCACGCACACGCACGCACGCACGCACGCACGCACGCACACACACACACACACACACACACACACACACACACACACACATACACAAACGGACAGAGATTTTCACACATTTATAGATATAAAGAAGAAAGAAAAAGAAATCCAGACTGATGATTAAATTGATGATTAATGCCTTTTTAGGTGTAGAGGGGAAAAAGGAGCAGTGTATAGGGTTTAAGTGGTGAAAAAGATTAGCATGTAAATCACAGAATCAGATCAGACAGATCAATAGCTGCCTCCTTGGCGGTTGTGCTGCTGTCATTTTGACTTGTCAGCTGTGCTTGTTGTTGCTTCAGTCACAGTGGAGGGGAACATGGCGGAGCTTTGAGAAAAGCCTTGCAAATATTGACACTTCTGACAGCATGTCTAATCCATAATGATGGTCTACTGAACAGGGCTTTCATTCTCTCACCAAGCTTCATCCCTTTTCTTTTGGGTAGTTCAGAAAAAAAACATAATTTAAGGATAATTAACTGTCATTTATAGATTTTTTATTTAATAAAGCGATGATAATATCCCATTTTCATCCATTTGAGCTGATGTAGTCATGTCTTGGTTTCATTAAAAATCATGAAAAGATTAGATATTTGAGTATGTTGGTACCTTAGTTAGAATGGGAGTTTTCTTTGCTCAGTTCTATTCACAAAAGCTTTATGCATATACAGACCAATACAAGGTAATTATCTCTAGTAGACACTCTCCCAGTCTGCCAGTGAGAAACTAAACTAGAACTGTCGTGGAACTGAGGTGCCAACTTGCGCCATGTGCACATAGGCCTTTCATGGCCTACTTGTGCGCCAGCAGAGCGCGCCACGAGGTGTGCCCTGCTGGCCTCATTGGCTGTTAATGAAGACGTTGCCAGGGATCTCCGATTGGGCCTCCGGTCTTCAGCAAGAGGAGACCAACATTCATACATACATACTGTACATATGTGGCGGAGAGAGTCGCAGCCCCAGCCTGAAGCCTCAAAAGTCTAGTATCTGCCCTCATTCCATAGAGATATCCCTTTGGAGTAATGGTTAAGATATTGGACTTTCACGCGGGAGACCCGGGTTCGAAGCTGGGTGGGGAGGTTCCGATCACCTCTGTTACATTGGTGCCATGACCCGGATCTGGGCTTCCCTGTAGGAGGAGGTCAAATGGGGGGTGAGTGTGGCGGAGAGAGTCGCAGCCCCAGCCTGAAGCCTCAAAAGTCTAGTATCTGCCCCCATTCCATAGGGATATCCCTTTGGAGAAATGGTTAAGATATTGGACTTTCACGCAGGAGACCCGCGGGTTCGAAGCTGGGTGGGGAGTTTCGGATCACCTCCGTTACACATACATTTCCAGCCAATTCAGGGCTACGGTCTTCAAAAAAGGGAGACACCGACATACATACCCAGCGGCCGAATACAGTACTCTGTTTGCGCAAGTAATTAATGTAATTCTTATTCACTATGGCAAGTTAAACCCAACAGCTAATCTCAACATGCGGAAGATGTGCAAAATCAAATCTTCTTACATGGGTTATCGAGAATACCACTTGAACAACATAGCATCACTTTTTGGGGGGCTAACATTCAGTGAAAACTAGAAGCAGTGCTCTTCCAAGCACAGGTCTCCGCCAGGTCAGGAAGGTTATTGTGGCCTCCTGGTGGCGCTATAATAGGCCAATGTGAAAAAGGTGCCATGTCTTCTTCGGCCTTTCACGGCAATCGGACGCTGCATGCATGATTTTGTTGGCCTCTACACTGATCATTTTCAAGTGGTATTTCTTCCTGGGCCTAGTGGGAATGTGCATTGCAATAAACCGTACTCATGCGTTCATGATTTGAGGCATTTTGTTGGAAGCCAATCTTAGCCAATCAGGGAGGAATATGAAAGAACTGAAAGACCCTTTTGGTTTAATGACCAAAAATGTGTTTTGCACAAATCCGCCTCCTGGTGGCGCTATGACAGGCCCATGTGAAAAATTCGGGGCAGAGGTTCTGCTCTACTGGCACCCAGGGAGTGTGTGTGCAGTTTGCCGGAGATTAGCTCTTCACAGATGGAAGGACACGCGGACACACGAACGGACGGACAGGGTGCAAAACATAGTCTCTCGACCATGCCTTTCGGCCTGGCGGAGACAATACTATCTAGCGTGCAACACATCGCAAGAGTTTATTATATATATCCACAAGTTTCCGCGGGAGTTTACTGGAGACTATCCGGACCAAACTTCCGGGTTTTAACAGCAGACATACAAGCTCACGTCGCGTCGCAGATGCAACCCGTTGTGAGCTTGTAAATCGGCGCCGGAAGATCGATGCAAACGTTTGCGCAATGCACTATGGGGCGTAGGAAACTCGTGGATATATATATATATATTGATATACTATATATATACTATTACAGTAAACTACAGGGCATGGCATTTTCCTATAGATCGACGATTAATTGGCATACAAATAATATTGAGGGGCCATCTGATTACCGGAGAGCCTCTTTAGCCATTAAGCTATGGCCACGTGTGTGTGTGTGTGTGTGTGTGTGTGTGTGTGTGTGTGTGTGTGTGTGTGTGTGTGTGTGTGTGTGTGTGTGTGTGTGCATGCGTGAGAGAGACAGAGAGAGAGAGAGAGAGAGAGAGAGAGAGAGAGAGAGAGAGAGAGAGAGAGAGAGAGAGACTATGAGTATAGGACTAAATGGCTGAGTGGAGTCAGACACCTCCCAGAGAGAACATAAACGGAATGAGTTACAATCTCTAAGACAACAGAATGAGAACACTGACACCATGCTCTATCTTCTACCATTTCTATTGATTTGGCTGTAATGGATTATGGCTTGAAATGGCTATTCAATGGACTATGGGCTAAGTAGAAATAGAGTGACTGATCTGTGATAAATAATATGTCATCATTAGGTTTTGAATTAAGACATGTGCAGGCCAAGACAGGGAGTGAGAGAAGGCCATTTTGGATGTTCCAAGTAGGGGGGGATTTGAAAGGTTTGAATGATTAGGGAAAGGAACAACCTGACAGTGGTTGCTCCCTGTATAGGCCAGGGATGAAAGTTTATTTCCACACACTAGTGGCGTTTCCATAAACTTAAGCGCATTAGGTAAGCGTATTATCAGAAATGCGCATTTAGACTAAGTGAATTTAGCCCGTTTCCATTTGCGGGTGTCATTCGAATAAGGGTAGTAGTTCGTTTGGAAAACCAATAGGTGGCGCACCTTTTCAGTCCTACGACATTCTATAACTGCAGAAGAAGAGCGACAAGCGACACAATAATGAATACAAAATGTCACGGGGCTGTTCTGAGAGCTTCGCCTTGCAACACACGCACGCACACGCACACAAACACATTAACGTATTATCCACACAACACACCATCGCATTGCTTCGCGCAATGGAGGAAAAAACGCTTCAATAAGGAATTTGTGTCCCATTTTGACGATGAGTTCACTTTTACACGTTTCCATCCATGCCTCTGTTACTCTCTCTGACTTTTATACCCTCTCTCTCCGTCTCCGCTGCTAAACTGGTCTGCGTGCTGTCTGCTTCTCATGCCATGGTGCCTGATTTATGATTAGTCGTATGACTGTGTGGCGCACGGAACAGTAGATTTCCAAGATCAAACTGTGTCCCTCCACGCTACGTTGTAGGGTTTGTAGATCAGGCAGTGGGCGTGTACTTGCAAGAGCAACATATAGCGAGTCAGTCCGTCACCCGTGCGCTGTTCCCATGCTGGTAGTGACTATCTCTATTTTTCTACAGTCTATGGACTATCTGGATATATTTCTGCTGATATAAAACAAACCTGTATGAAAAGTGTGTGCGTGGGTGGCTGCGTGCGCGCGCCTGTACATGTGTGTGAGTGAGAGAGAGAGGGAGGGAGGGAGAGATGGAGAGGGAGAAAGAGAGAGAGAGAGATCTGTCGATCAGCAGCTGTCTTTCTCTGACGAACGCTGTACAATGGACGTTAATTAAGCGGCGGGGGAAAGTGTTATATAGGAGGACGATATGGACCAGAACGTCATACTTTATTCGAATGTATTGTCTGACCCGTTTCCATTCACTTTTGCGCATTTAGTTTATCCGATTAAGCCTCAAAATCCTCCTCCTCCAAGCGTATAATCTTTTTTGCGGATAATGAAAGTTTATTCGCAAATTGAAGTGTTTCCATAAAAACATTTAGCGAATCAGCCGTTAATGCGCAAAAAGTAGTTTTATGGAAACGCCACTACAGTCAGCTTAATCTGTTGGATTCACGCGCACGCACGCACGCACGCACGCACGCACACAGCGCACGCACACACACACACACACACACACACACACACACACACACACACACACCAACACACACACACACACACTCCTCATGATTATTTTGAAGTACAAAAAACAATAGCATTGGATTTATCCACATTATTGAACTCTGTGCAGTCATCATGTCCCCTGGAATACTAATAGTGTCATATAGTAGCAAGGTGCGGTCCTCCTTGCCTTGCTCAGCCTTGGTCCTGTGATTAAAGAGGAGCTGTACAGACTACAGAAGGCAGTCCTTAGTTATGATGATACTCACACAATGACCCTGACCAAGCCTGCTGATCAATGGCCATCGGCTAGACTGTTTATTGGCAGCTGTTTGGTTCCCCAGATTGGATTGGCCTTGTCTACAGTATGTTGTTGCTATAAATCCTCTTTCATTAACCAGGCATTCATGGTCAGGATTAGAAAATACGACTCTTTCTTCCCACCTGTTTATATGGCTAATATTGATTGTCTGATGGCTGATTCGTAAATGTAAGTAGCTCTAGCAGAGCTTGAGATCTCTTGTATCTCAGTGGGAAATTACCTATATAAATACAGGTAAAAGAAATTAAGAATAAAAACCCTGCTGTTGAGGATACAGATTTTTCAATTATGGTACTTCATTTGATTTCCCTTTAGGGTCCCATTTAGACAATATATGGCACGTGTCCAAATTGCAGGGAGCAAATTACATAAGGGATGAGTGCGGGCCAATGACGCTTGATAGTTAGACGGTGCGTATATTTGGGTACAAACCCTTGTGCTTGTCAGTTCATTGGTCTGGTTCGGTGTTAAGGAACAGCACAGCCTCCAGAGCTTTTATCAGGGCTTTAGACAAGTCTTGTTTTTAAACAAATAGGTTCAGACAATAAATCCTTTGGCAGATTTACAGAAAATGTTATATTATGCCAGTATTAAATCCCCCCTTTCAAACGTTAAAACCACTTTTTATCTGGTGTTAACATGTACAGTACAGAGGTTTCTTTACTCTGTGTAGGTTTTAATTATAACACAGGCATGCTTCTGCATGTAAAGTGTAAGGAAATTGGTCCATAAGCAACCAACTTAGGTTAGCTCCTCCATTTCCACCAAACCAAAGATATAAAGTGGTGGTGATGGATATCAGTTAAACTGAACTCAATTGAACTTGTTACTCCACTCCACACAAATGTCACATCTCATATGTTTTGGTTAAGGCTTTAGAATGAGTTGCGTGAATGTTTTGCCCTGTAAAGCCAGTTTTACAATGATAAAATAACAACACAGACCAAACAGAACAATCTTGATGGTATTTTAATGGACTTTAGACGCTTGAGTTTCATCATGGGTAAACAGATATTAATACACTGGCTGAGTGAAACTGAACAGCAGGATTTAAGCTGCTGCTGTTTGTAAATACTAAAAATGTCCATTGAGAAGTTTTTCTTTTCAATTCAATTCTCTGTGATGGGAAGAACATTAATCCTTGTGCCCCTGAAGTCAGGAGTCCATGAAATAGGTAGAGGGGGGTGGGTGCCCCAGAAATCTGTGTAGCTTCTCTTGAAGTCAATAATTCTCTCCAATAAGGCCCCTGAAATGAATGGAGCATAGCTAATCGTGGCTATTTATTTTAAAAAGTATCCTCTGACACAAGAATAGTTGAGAAATGACATAGGACACCTGTCTTTTTAACACAGCAAGTGGTAGGTCTCTAAAGGCTAAAACATACAAACACGCAAATTCAAATGACTCCAACTTATTTTGAAACTACTGCCTGCTCTGAAAAGATAGCACAGATACATTCCTTTATGTATCCAAAAGGGGACATTTTGTTTTCATGGCAATACAGCTGCTATGAAACACAGCACAAATACAGAAAAATAGTTAAAATAAAGTGTAGTAAATAGTAATGCATAGGCATTAGGAATCCATGACCAAAGGAGATTTAGGTATACTATTGTTGCTTGGCCCTCTGTACTTGGACTGTTCATGATTTGCACGCACTATAAGTATTAACAAGTATAATAAAACCAAAGTGTATAAACAATCCATGCAGCAGTGTGGGTAAAAATTAACCACAGCGGATAAAGAGAATTATCTATAACCACTTGATCATATCTCTGTCAGAAGGTCTGTGCTTTGTTTTCCACCCGTTCTTTTATCTTCACAATAGAGAAATTGCTTATAAACACAATCATTAAGATATTGTTTGTTTGATTAGATTCTTTCTTTTTTTACACACAGGACTTGAAGCTTGGTGACCACTGCACAATTTACTCTACTTAGTGTGAGGTGCTAAGCACTGGCAGTAAGTGAACATAAATGATGCGTAGTTTGCTAGCTAGCTCAGGTAGATCTTATAGCCTACACTCCAGAGGTTTGCATGTGCAGCACTATCTGGGTGACGTTGTGTCAAGCAGCTGACCAAATTGCCGGTTTTCTTAAACTCACCTGATTAATTGTACTTCCTCTTGCTTTCAGTGCTGTCACTGATTTCCCTAAGGCTTCTGTTATTCCCTGGGGGGTTATATATACAGTATCCCTGCTCTTAAATGGTTGTCTTCTATTCTACTGAGCAATTGATTGATTGAATACTTTTTACAAAGATTGTTAAAGGGATAACACAAATTCAATTCATTGAGACATTTACATTCATTGAGGTCGTCTCAGGCGACCTTGAGCCACGTGAGACACTAGTGGATCAATATCATTTTCGGGTTTCTGATCCGGTCGGGAGCGGATATAACTTTACGTCATGTTGTAGTCCTCAGACGTCCGGAACCACAAGCCGGAACCACCGGTGACGTCCACCTCCAAAATGATTCCACTAGTTTAAAATAGGTTTAAATTGGTAAAATCGTTTTGTTTCCTTTGGTATAATAATCATTTGGAATGTTCATCTTTTATTCTAACTTGTAGCACAACTAGCGAGAATAAACGAATTGATTCGCATTATGTGGGGAACAAAAACAATGCGACACCAACCAGAACCAACCACCGGAACCACCATTTATTTTCTTTTTTCACCGGATCACAAGGCTAGTCTTAGAACGAATGCCAGGCTTTCCTCCGAGGTCCAGATGTAAGGAGCAGCACGGCTTCATACTAGGACACTGTTTCCCAAACAGTTTCTTTTCCTACAAAAAATATCAAAAGATGGAAAATCTTTTGAAATCTTTCATTTTATTAGAAAGAAAGAAAAATGAAGAATTTTATAGATTTTCAAAAAACCAAACAAACACATCAAAGAAATTCCATAAATAAAATAATAATTTGTAAGTATAGCGCGTCGTGTTGAGAGCTTGTAGATCGTCTATTTTCACAAGTTTGGGTCCCGGGCGAATGTCTAATTTCACTTTTGGGTCACAGGCTAAAAGGTTTGGGAACCTCGGGTCTAGTCTTTTTAGCACCGACCCACCATCTGAAGTGGAGGGAAGTCACGCACCGAAGAGTCTGATCATGCTTGGTCTCTTGGCTATTGGACAATGTTCCTCTGACCCCACAGGAGGGCCAGAATTAGAATCATTTGGAATCCTGAGTGACAGACGGAGGACCTCTCACCTGCGGGTTGGAGGCCTCTGTCATGTTGGGTGTGTGTTTTGCAGACACATGCTGACAAAATGCTAAGTGCCGCGTGGCTCAGAGAAAGACACTTGACCTTAGCTCTGTCAGAAGGTCTGTGATTATGCCTCGAAAGCGAGGTGTCCCTCCAGTGCATCCCTTGTGCCCCGTTGGGTCAGATACTCCATGTCCTGCGTGCAAGAAGGCACAGGGTGGAGAAGGGAATATAGATTCCACATCCAGAATGGTCACCGCCTGCCCATATTATGGACGGTTAATTTGATAGCGTAGTGCAGGGGTCTTCAATGTTTTCGGGCCAAGGACCCCTTAGCTGAGAGAGAGATGAACATTGCATTGTGTTGCAGATTTTCATAGATTTCATAGATAGATTCATAGACTTGTTGGCAGCAGTGTCATCAGTCTATGTTGGAAAAAATATATTTTTTAACCTCTACACCAAACCTATTTGCCAAAAATAGCCGATCTACAAGCTATCAACGCCTCGTGTTTCCCCAGCAGCCCTCATAGCATAGAGTGGAGCCCCTATTTCCCAGCTGTCAACCTTTTTGTTTTTAATCAATCTGTTATTAGTTGTCATTTTACATGCATCCATTCCATTGTTGTCCTACACAAGCCGCCACACTCTGCTTAACAGATATCCAAAACCGTTCATTTTTATCATTAAAAAAATGAACTAAACTAGTGGTGCGAGGCGTTGTGTGCTTGTAGATCTGCTGTTTTCACTTCTTTTGTGCAACGCCCTTGTCTGATGAAGCAGAGCTTTACTTCGCAAAAAATCGTACAAATTTGAAACTTGGAGATACGAGGTTTCTGCCCGACAGTGACGATATGTAGGAAAACGAGCCTAGATGTTATTTAGTGCAGAGTTATCCTTTAACATGCTGCAATATTTAAATGTATGATTAATTCAACTCACATACCAGAGATGTGAGAGCAGGTGGCAGGTGATAAGTCATGAATACTGACTATACAATTATAGAATCACACTTTACAATGGGGAAAAGTCTTGTTTTTGTAAACAAGCTAAATATTTCCATACCAACTTTTTTATGTATTTTTTATCCCACGATAATGTAACCCATTTCTCGAGAGACAGCTGCTGATTTGCTGGAGAATCTCACCCAGTGCCAATTGCCTAAGCGGTACTAATCCTGGGCGCTGCTCTCCCTCTGCCAACCTGGGGAGAGCCCCGAACTGAGCTCATGCTTCCTTCAGTGCACGAGGAGGAGTGAGCGGGCAGCTTCTTATCACCTGACGGGGGGGGGGGGGGGGGGGGGAGGGGGGGGGGGGGGGGGGGGGGGAGTTTCCCCGGTTGGACGTAGCGTGTGGAAGGAACACGTTATTCCAACCAGTTCCTTTCCCCTCCATCAGGCGCCCTGGCTGGCCAGTGGGAGGCATTGTAGAGCCCAGGATTACTGCATGTTTTTTTGTGAGGGTATCTACCCTAGGAGACACAGGGAGAACATGAAAACTCCACACAGAAAGGCCCTTTCGCCAACCCCTCCTAGGGTGTTGGCGCTGATGTTGGGAGGATAGAACACGCACCCAGCGTCCCTCGGCGGGAATCGAACCCAGGACCCCTTTTGCTATTCTAGGCATGTGAACATAGGTGAACATGCCGCAAATGGCAGATCTACAATGCATTTGGTGTAGAGGGAAACTAGAAAGATGCAATTCTGGGAAATTGCAAGTGAGGTTGCCGTGAAGCGATTGACACTTGCAAATTAATTCCGTCTTACCATTTGAATTTTCCCCATTCAAGTCAATGGGGAGAATGTATTCACTAATAAATGAATGGCCATATAAGGAGATCTCTGATGTCATGAATATTAATCCCATATCTTGGAATGCCCATATATGGACATACTGGTTGAATCAGCATTTTCCCATTTGGCTCCATGTCAGTCTCATGTGGTCATATGACATCAGACATCTCCTTAGTCAGACGATAGATCTCCATAGTCAGACATACCGGTACGTCAGACATATGATGTCAGTCATCTCCATAGTTGGGAAAAGTTTATTTTTTGTATCTAATATCAGCATGGCTTCCATGTCAGTCTCATGTGGTCTATGACTCATGACTCAGACATCTATGATGTCAGTAATCTCCATATTTGGGAAAAAGTTTCGTTTTTGCATTTTCCCATTCAAGTCAATGGAGAAAATTAATTCACTAATAAATGAATATAAATTAAAATATATATAACGTATCTCTTAGCAAAATGCAAGAACACGATTCCCAATGAAGCCGGTCGATTTGATAAATGGCTTGAGAGTGTGCCAAAAAAAATATATATATGTGAGGAGTAGCGCGGCAAAATAAAGTTTATCTGGAAAGAGTTTAAGTGAGTTAGTACATTTTATTAGTATAGCACTTTTCAGAGAGATAAACACAAAGTGCGAAACGTTCGGAATCTCCGCATGCGGAGATGATTGTTGACATCAGGCTGTTTCTGAGGAAACTGGCACAAGCGCTGACTCATTGTGACATCACATCATAAAAGGCTCTGACATCACGTACGCCACATGAGTCAACAAAAAATGCCATGGTTACGTATTGAATGTCATCAGTATGACGTGTTCTGATGTTTATATTGGCTTAAATGGACACAGGCAAACATATGTTCAAAACGGCTCTTATGACAACAGGTATAATGGGGTTCCGTATGCTGAGTTTTCCGGAACCGGTACTGTGTCTGCAGAGATCTCCATATATGGGCATAAGTGGATAAAGGCAAACAGATGGTCAAAACGGATCCTATGACAACAGGTATAATGGGGTTTGCATTAAAGGGCGGGGCATTCATTCCCTATTTACATTGTTACCGAGTTGGCCAGGTTGCCGACTAGACGCTCGCCGAGCTTCTAGTACAACATAAAAAGCAGAAACAAAACACAGAACTGTACAATGCATCTTAAAAACAAAACAAAACAGCAGATACATTTCACACCTGGAGGAGAAGCTCAATAACTTTCCCCAAAAGCATGCTGAAACAGTGGTGTTTTTAGTGGTAAAGTAGTATGGCACTAATAGAATATCTCTGTCTTGTCTAGAAACAGATTAACAGTTGTTGAATTTGTCATTTAATTACCATCCACATTTATAACCGGCTAGTCGCACAGAAATCACCCTCATCAGCATCAGTACTGCCCACAGAACCTGTATTGACATTTTCAAACTCAATGAGGCCTCCATTACTGCTGATACATCAGCTTGATGTAGTGCACGTCACATTTATTTAGAAAAGTGCTTCAATATAGCTGGTTTAACTCAAAGTGGTTTACAACAAAGTACACAAATAAATACAATCATTGAGCAATTCTGCTTCAAGGTCAATAGGCTATCACCCAGAGGGTTACTGGTTCAGTCATGTACACACCAGCAGCAGGCTATGGGTCCATCTATTTTTACACTTGCAGAGTTAAAGGACAACTTTAGTTTTTTACAACAAGGGTTCATATTTTAGATTGTAATTAGAGAAAAGAAAAAGTGAGTGTTAAAATGTTTTCATTTGCTTCGTTCTATTGTTTTATTGTGTTTACCGTGCTAAAATGTGGGGCATGCGTACGCATGGGGGCATGTGTACAAGTGGCTAAATATGTCTTTTTACACACAATAAGCCAGCAGTTTCTTTATTGCTATTTACAGTAACACTTCTAGCCCTGATAAGTCACATCCAACCATGAAAGGTTGCGTTGTATCTTGGGAATTGGCTTATTCTGTGTAAAATGACATATTTAGCCACTTGTACGCATGCCCCCAACCACTGAAATAAGAATCTCTAAAACAATAGAAAGAAGTAAATGAAATCATTTTAACACTCATCTTTTATATTCTTAATTACAATCTAAAACATGAACCCTTGTTGTAAAAAACTAAAGTTGTCTTAACTCAGGATATTATTGCGAGCTTTGATGGAATTCGTGAATGCAGGGATCTACGCCTGTGTGTGCGGCGATATGTTTGTTTTATTTTGAACATAAAGAATGTTTTTGTCAACAGGGTCTGAAATGTAACACTTCCCATACAGTACACAAGCGTACAGATGGTGGTTGCATCTGTACACACACTGTTAAATTATCATTTTACTGTGTATTCTGTCTCTGCTCAAATATCTATATAATCTATATCTATAAATATCTCAAATATGTGTCTGTCTATACATCTTTAATGTGCATCCACTGTATGTACATGGTTTTATGGGGTGCATTAGTATCCGTGTGTATAAGCGTGATGTGTGTTTACAGTATGTAGGCTATTGGCATGCACATGTCTTGTTTTGCATACTTTATGTACATGCTTGCCAAAATCACAATTTCTTCTCATTAATACTTTTTATTTCCCACCCCCATCTCAATGTCATTATCAAGCACACAGAAAAGTAGGTTACATGATAGTGATGGAACAGGTGATAGAAGAAAAATAATCCCCCTCTCTCTATGCGTCCATCTCCTGATCTTTACACTTACTTCTAAGAAATTATACGACAACAGAGAGATGTTCGTAGATATCAGTGGTTCTTGATCTTTTTCCAATTTAACAGCAGGAAGGATTGCTAAAGTAATGATTAACCTAATTTAAATTGCTCCTGCTGTTAGCTATTCCAGTTCCACTGAATGGCAGTTGTTGAAAAAGTGAGGTGATATTTGGTATAGGTTTCTCTTGATGTTTGATGTGAATAACCCACCAAGCACAGCCGCTGTAGCTATACTCAAACAACTTACACTATCTGGCTTCAGTGATTATACTGTGTAAGCCATTACCGTCATAACCAGGAATATAAGAAAGATACTAAGTGCTAATCCATAATGATTCCATTAACAGAGCAAAGTAGAATGAATGCCCATGTTATAAAGCTTTTGCTGTAAAGACAAGATGGGTACACTCAGATAAGACGTTGGTATTGAAAAAGTCTTTATACCGAGACGAGATAACACTGATAACATTGATAACCTCTTACTAAAGAGAGAACTGTGGTGAATCCATTATCTTATGGCAACAACGGGACTCAATGAAGAGTTTGATATTAGACTCTATTTATAAATGCGTTTCATGAGAGTAGGAGTGAGAGCGTTTTCCTATATGCTGTAGAAGCTGGAACAAAAAACAGACTGATTATTAATGATTATCTTTAAATTACCATTGTGTGTACTTTCAATGTCTATGACGCCTGTGGCCACTCCCTTGTTTGGTGCCGATTGGAGCAACAGTGCGCCTCGCAAGTCCGAATGCGGACTTGTGGGATACCACAAGTCCGCATGGGGTATATACCCACTCTTTGTGGGCCAAATTATCTAAAAATAGCGCCGAGCTAAAAAAATAAAATAAAAATCCTCTTTAATGCTGACCCTTGTCCAGGGCTTCAAAAAGCACATCAAACGCATTCACTACTATGATACTTTTAATTGAGTGCGCTTGACAGTGTGCATACATGTCACAGATCTCTGTGCAGAGCCAACGCCTGTCCTAAAACATTTTTCCCCCTCTCGATGCATTCTTCACCATGAATCAAACAAAGTGCCTCTCTTCACTACGTCCTTGTGGGGGGTTATCATGTGGGTGAGACAGTGGCATTGAAAGTCTGTTTGATCTGACAAGCTTGAATTTAATTGACTGGGATAGGGTTATGGTACATGAGAATAGGAGAGAGAGGAAGCAAAGATGTGTGGTTTCCATTGTAGTAACTCCATTTCTTATGTATTATGGACAGAGTGGAGGGCTAATACTGGAAAGATGAGAAGAGAGGCATCTGTTAAGCCTAGTTTATCCACCTGTTTCCGCGAGAATTTACTGTAGCATTATTTGCGGGACACTTCCGGTTAACAGCAGACATACAAGCTCACGTCGCGTCGCAGATGCAACCGTTGTGAGCTTGTAGATCATTCTCGGATGCGGCGCTGGAAGCTGCCTGCGCATTCTGCGCAATGCACGATGGGATGTTGTAAAGTTGTGGATACTTTGTGGTAAAATAATTGATTTTAATCGATCGATTAACAATCTACTTAGCAACCACTAGAGGAAGTGCTACTCCTTGCACCCAACTGGGCCAGTTGAATCCATAGACCACTGTTTACAGTGTGGGGTCTATCCACAAGTTTCCAGCGTCCCATCATGCATTGCACAGAAGGTGGGCGTCAGTTTCGGTGTCGCAGCCGTGCTGTGCCGTGCCGTGCCGAGTGTGATCTACAACAACGGTCGCATCTGCGACGCGACGTGAGCTTGTATGTCAGCTGTTCTCCGGACATGTCTTAATAATTCTGCAGTACATTCCCGCGGAAACAGGTGGATAAAGCCCCCTAAAGTGACATTCTTACTCATCCATAAGATGTGTCCTTAGGGTGCTGCTAGAGAAAAGGACAAGGGGTGACATAGGCTTGTAGAGCTCATCCTCTGGGGAGCATAGGTGCTCTACAGACAGGCAGCGGTTGCCGCTTGGATCTGCGGGGACCGCGCCGCGGTGATACACAAACACACTCGCTCTGCGAGTAAACGGCACGCGGTATCTTACAAAGATGAACACAATCCATCTCTTGCCGCCCGCGTACGCATACACAAACGAGCACGCTCGCGGGGATTTTCACGGGACTGCGCCCGCTCGCCTCGCCGCCTCTAAACTTCGCTGCGTGGCCGAAAATAGCCGCCCGCCTCTCATTGAAAATGAATTAGTAGGAGGCGATGACCACATACCGTCTGGAACCCCCTTACAGGGCCCTTCAAACGGGCAGCGGTTGCCGTGGGGGCTCCTGCTAGGATCAGCATCGGCCGCGCCACGGTGAGACACAAACACACTCGCTCAGTGAGTAAACGCAGCGCGGTATCCCACAAAGATGAACACAATCCATCTCTCGCCGCCCGCGTACGCATGCACGAACGAGCACGATCGCAGGGATTTCACAGGATTAATTACTAGGACGCGGTGACCGCGTATCGTCTGGAACCCCCTTAAGGGCTTTTTCACATGGGAGGCGACTGATGTGCCTATACCTACTAGCCCTTACCTGTTCAAAGATATGAGCTCTGAAATGATGTGCAGTGTGTGGGTTATGGGGTGTGCACTGTGCACACAGTATATGAGGGATGGAAAGTAACTTTAACTGGTACTTACATGATAATATGTATAGGAGCATCAATGTAAGAAATACCAGTTTCGTTTAATGGCTACAGAGATACTGTGTACGGATCTGCATGATTTTTGGACAACATCTGTAACACCCCCCCCCCCCCCCCCGCCTGGTCGCGTGCCCGCACACACACACACACACACACACACACACACACACACACACACACACACACACACACACACACACACACACACAGCTGGTTAAACATGTTGCCTCATGCTAGATGCAGAATAGATAAGCCTCATGCTAGATGTAGAATAGATAGTAGATACACCATAAAAATGCTAATATACAGCATACGATTTGTGAAAGTGACAAACGGGCTTCACAGTTATGTCAGGTGTGTTCATATGCTAATGGTGATGCGATTTCAGATCAATTGCTCCAGCCACTGAGGAGAAACGCTGTGACAGACAGACACTCAGACAGACACTCACTCACTCAGACAGACAGACAGACATTTGGAAAATTATATGTTTGATGATGGTAGACCTAATTCATTTTCAAGTAGGGCATTAAACTACATGTAGTTGAACCACGTAGTTTAATTACATTTTGCTGTAGCTTGCTGGTAGTTCAACTAAAATCTTTGGAAAATAGCAGAGATGTATGTAGGGCTGAAGTGGTTAATGTATGTTTTGTAAATAATAAATAATAAAAATCTACAAAGTAACTAAATAAAGTTTTCAAATAATTGTAGTAGTAGAGAGTAAAGGTACAATATTTGCCTCTGAGATTTGGAGTAGAAGTCAAGAATACCTCAAAATTGCACTTAAGTATCTAGTAGGCCTACTTGAGTAAATGTACGTGTTTACTTTACACAACATTTTGTCATAGTTTAACCACTCAAGCTACAATCTACAATTTTGAGCAACAACATGAAATTAATATATATTCGTTTTATTTTACCAACTGTGTCCTTGTACCAGAACATAGTTGCGACCGTCAGGGAGCAGTTTACTATGAAAACCTCCACCGGCCGTCCGTCCGTCGGTCGGTCACACGTCACACGTCACACCTTTGCCCTGCTCATATCTCCGCATCAGTATATAGGGCTTGTTTGTTTATTGTATGACATCACGCCACATCATCAGCTGTGGACTCTGTGATGTCATCGTATCGCATCAGTATATAGGGCTTGTTTGTTTATTGTATGACATCACGCCACATCATCAGCTGTGGACTCGGTGATGTCATCGTATCTCCATATATGGCCATCTCCGTATATGGAGATATAAGTCGTCCATGCCCAAGTATGGGCTGGTGAGGTCAGACTTTGTGTGATGCGTAGGTTATCTCCATATATGGAGATTCAACATTCCAGGCAATGCTCTCTTCCCTGGTGAGAATTGCCCCTTTATATAGGGCTTGTTTGTGTATTGTATGACATCACGCCACATCATCAGCTGTGGACTCTGTGATGTCATCGTATCTCCATATATGGCCATCTCCGTATATGGAGATATAAGTCGTCCATGCCCAAGTATGGGCTGGTGAGGTCAGACTTTGTGTGATGCGTAGGTTATCTCCATATATGGAGATTCAACATTCCAGGTGTAACTATGGCTACCCGTATGACGTGAGAGGTGGAGGTTGTGATATTTGTGGAGATAAGCGACCAACGGTCGCTTATCTCCCGATTAGGGAGTCTTACTGGTAATGGTACAATTTCAATTAAATTCAAATGAGCTTTATTGGCATGAACATACGCTTACATTGTCAAAGCAACTGGTATCCAAGCCAGTGCTGCAGAGAGTGGCTTTTCAGTGTTTGCAAACACAGTTCAGATATGGCATATGCCAAACACAGCCCAGATATTATGACATGATATGTCATGTAATCTAAAAAGATTTCCTATGGACAATTTAATAGCTTACTCTTGAATCTCAATATGTAATTGTCTTCAATTTACACATTTTCTGGTATGGATTTATCTTGTAGTTTCTGTGTTTTTATATGTTGTATTGTTGAATTGTTGAATGTATTGTTGTATTGCTGATTTCTTTGGTGTGGGTAATCTCGACAGCATTTCAAATGAGGGTGAACCTCAATGCTCTTTTCGAGAATAAATAAAGGTTTCAATCAATCAATCTATACACACACACACACACACACACACACACACACACACACACACACACACACACACACTGTTATGTGTGTGTCCATAACAATGGACATAGCCATTGTTATGGTCTCCCGATATATCACGTTTGTAGCTGCAACCATGCATGCGCCATGTCTTGATGGTTGGTCTGTTTACCCAAGATGTTCAAGTGAAAATCGAGAGCTGGTTGCAGCTTATCAGGGATTATATGCTTGTTCAGATGAAAATCAATTATTTTCTGCAAGCACCACAGTCGTGGGTTGAAGTATAATTTTCCAAACCACAGGACTGTACAGACAGGGCTGTTTGTACAGTTCTCTTATGGGTTTCACAGGCAGATCAAACACAGTTAGCCTTTAACCCTATACAACCCCATCGATAGGGAGCGAGCAGTCACCAGCTGAGGGGAGCTGAAGCTCTTTATCTAGCTAATCTTTAAAGCAGCCTCTGAGAGCGTTACGTTTGGAGATGCTATAGCGAATCCAACATGCATTTACTGTACGCCTATTAATAGAGGAAGAGACTCTTTCAAACTGGTCTCATGAAACATACATCTAAATCAAGGTTTTTAGTGATCCATGCACCATTTCCCACACAAACCGACATACTCCAACTCCAGAGACAATTTCAATGTGTTAAAGTGACAATCTTTCTGACAGTCCCCTCCAGTTTTTCTGGGATGTTCTTAGGGGTGTTTCAAGACTGATCGAATAGATTAAGGTGGAAATCAAGATTTCACTTTTAACATCTTATTTTAGTGACAAAGTGTGTGAAACGATGACGTTAGGGGTGTAACCGCTGGTCCCCTGTGATGTAGTGGCAACTGGCAATGCTGCCTCACCACTTGCTGTTGCCGCTCTGGGGATGATGTGACATGGGAGCTGAACCCCTTAGGGAGAAGGCAAAGGACTTTCACAACAGTTATTTTTACATTTTTATAGGATGTTCTGCCAACATTATTACACAAGATGGAAAGCTATTCTTTGCTATTAAAATTCAAATGCAAAAAACACCACCGTTTCTCATTTCCCAGGGCTCTCCATCTGTCTTTAATCTAGCTATCCATCTCTCCATTTATCACATCTGTCACTCATATTCAGCCAAACCACCTTTAACATATTTTCCTCCAAGCTAGTAAAACTGCCTTCTTTCCAGCAATTTCCCCTTGCCTACTCCCCTCTACTTATTACAGTGTCTAGCAGAGTCACTGTCCATTCTTCACAGCTCTTCACACATGTTTTGACCATATCTTAGGAGCTGAATATATCAGAGACACTATGCAGCATTTTAGTAAAAATAATAAGCATCGATTGAACTAAATGAAACTTTCAAGTTGGTATCATTTCTGAAGCATGGCAGACTCATGGTGGTCACAGTTATAAGATGTATTGTTTGTCTCAACAGGGCCTTGTTAGACGAAGGTTTGAATAATAAGTAACACGATGCCAGGATTCCTGAGCTCACTCACAGTCTCCATTAAACCCACTTGCTCCATTAGATTATGGACTTGAAGGAGCACAAACAATTCCCCCACATGCTGTGGTACAACTGTGTAGCTCACAATGGAAACAAGACCGCAAGGACGTTATACTTTTGACTGTTTTTGAGCAGTGCTAACCACTCCTACACCGCGTCTGTACCTCCCGCCTCATCTCACATTGGCCAAGTTCGCAGGACAGACATTTAACAAAATATTCAATCCATCAATCAATCAATACTATGACAATCATGGGGCTCATGATGGGTGAGGTCAGTAGGTATTTGACTGTGCAGTGTTCAAATACTATACTACTATATGCAAGAAACGTAATATTTGTTTTTATTGAGTTTAGCAAATTCATATCATAAATTGTTGGGGGCTCAGTATCTGTGAATAGTGTTTGTCATAACTGTGCATTAGTATGGATTGACGCTGTTGCGCCATTTGGCCTGATATCACTTGTAGTCTCTCCACAAGCTCTCAAACCAGCTTTTTTATCCCCCTGAATTACCACCTAGATATTGACTGGAGCACTTGCCTGCAAGATAGTATTGGCATCACAATATGTCATGCTGGCGTCTAACTGCCAGGGAGATACAGGGAAAACCCAGGCGGCAAGCACAGCCTACACCGCTGCAAACGAAGCCAGTGTGCAAGTAATGAAAACGCTGCCTTGCGAGCTTGTAGATCTGTGAAACAGAGTCAAAAAAATCAAACCTCGGTTCGAAGTGGAGCGGTGAATTTGAGCAGTTCCAGGTAAATATATATATATATATATATATATATATATATATATATATATATATAATTGAATATTGAATATACATATTTTGGGGACCTCTCTGCGGGTCTTGACCCACAGATTGACAACATTAACCTCCCGTGGCAGGGGGAAGAGAATAGAATAGTCCCTGACTTTTTTTTCACCAATTTATATATTGACATGTGTCAATTCTTGATTGCCCGTGGCTCGCTACGGTGGCTGCATGCTTCGTGAGCCTCCACTCTAGCAGCTATCACGGGTGTGTGTGTGTGTGTGTGTGTGGTAAAAGTCAGCGCATGCGCAGATGCCGCCGTGCTGACCAACACAATTTGGACACACAAAGCCACACAAAGGGAGCTGTGCTTGCACACCGCTCCAAAAATAATTAAAATAAAATGATATGCCTCAACTCCTACAATTTCAACTGCTTGTCCCCAGTTCAAATATGATTATTTTGGGGATCGCGGCCTGAAAGTTTTGAGAACTCCTGCAGTAGTAGACAGAGAGATGTACAGGATGGTGGAAGATGAAACGGCAAGTGTATTCAGCCTGTGTCAGAAATTGCATGATGTACAGAACAAGTGAGACATGTTCCCTGAGGGCGGAGCGTGAGAAGCTGGACAGATTGGAGAAGAGGATGATTAGACAGATGTGCTGCATGTCGCTGAGGGAGATAAAGATGAGCGCAGATCTGAGACAGAGGGTGGCAGTTGAGGTTATAGTGATGTGGTGAGGAGAGGCAGACTGAGTTGCTACGTGTATGGAAGGCAGAAAATGACTGCAAGAAGAAAGTCATGTCGAATGTAGAGGGGACAAGACCCACTGGCTGGCCAAAGAAGCCCCTGGCAGATATTTATGTCAGCTGACATGCAGGAGATTGCTCAGCATCGTGGCCATGGACCATCCCCTGGTGGAAGAAAGCCATAGCAAGGATCCAGACTGCCCTGCCCAATAGTGCCTGGAAAGAGGACTTTAAACATGATGTTATTGATGGTGTGGCAAAAAAAATACCAACAGCTTCCTACTTGATCATCTCAGGCTGCACACAGGCTAACAGACAGGCAACCAGTGCAGGGAATAATCATGTTCATTCTGCTGGTTTTAGTTATAGTCTAGCAGCATTGTTCTGTATAGTTGTCAGCCTACTGAGTGTTTATTGCTGCAATATTTATAAAAAGCATACGTGATGATGAATTTGACATCTGTAAAACTCAAAATGTAGAAGTTTATCCTGGGTTCAAATTAGACAGAAATATTTGGCAACAGACATTGTTGGACAGAGTGATGACTGAGAATGCAAGTAATCTGGGCCAATTATGACTGACAACTTCAGAATTGGCGGAGAACAAATGAAGAAAATAATTTGGCGAGCACACAACCAGTCTTTCATATCTGCAAGATGATTAACCGAGCAAGACAAGTTTGTTTGTTTTTTGTGCTTTACTTCACCAGAAAATATAATTGTAATTGTATTGTCTGCATAACAATGGAAAGAGATGTCGTGCTCACTGAGGTTGCCAAATATAGAAACTAGGATTGGAACAACAATTTAACGTTGGGGCAGTTATACTGAATGAGGGGGAAACATGGTCAATAATTGCTGGGGGGAAAAAAATCTATCTGTGTCTGTGTGTTTGTGACTGTATGTAATGTTTAACTATGAATTAATTAATTATGAATTATATCCTGTTTGGATGCCATGCCATGCAAGCCCAACGACTCACTGTGCTGGCCCAGTGTTTTCCGGAGAAAGTGGTGAAGAATGCCGTAATGTGATATGTTTGTTTGAATATTATGTTGATGTGCATTGTCAGTGTGGGTGTGTTGGTCTCTTGATCGTGGTGTTGTGCTTGAGAGCAGAAACAGGGAGAGGTAGACAGCCTGAACTCCACCTCAGAGCGACTACAGTTTCCCACTGAATGGGAGAGCGTGGATGCAAGTGGGTGGGATATTGAACACAATACCTTTTCTTCTTTTTTATCCCAAGATTTTTGTAACCCATTTTTTTCACCCAGTGCCAATTGTCTAATGTAATCCTAGGCGCAAACCTGGGTAGAGCAACTGCTTCCTTCAGTGCATGAGTTGTCCAAGCCGCTTCTTTCACCCGACAGGGGGAAGTTTCCCCAGTAGGACGTAGCGAGTGGAAGGAACACGTTTATTCCAACCAGTTCCTTTACCCTCCATTAGGCGCTCCAGCTGGCCAGGGGTAGGCAACATAAGCCCCTTTTCGACTGCACTTTTAGAACCACACCACACCACACCACACTACACCACACCACACCACCTAAAAATATCTACATTTTCCATTACACAAGAGTACCCCTATCGGTAAGAAACAAATTGACCCTTTTAACTGTGATTATAATACATTATAAATTTGTATTACAACTATCCTAATTATAATGCACTATAATGGATTATAATACATTATAAAGTATTAATGTATTACTATGATAATTATAATACACTATAATAGATTAGAATAGTGGTTATAACACAATAGAATCTATTATCATGTATTACAACTATATCCTGGTGGTCTAAATGAAAAGTCAGTGAGTGATCAGTCATTATGAAGTGTTTGGCCCTGTTTGGCCTAGCTCAGACCTACTCTAGAGTGGATACTTTTTAGTACCCCGTTTAGTACCACTTTCACACCACTCTACCCAGGTCCTTGTAGTGGAAAACCTGGCACAAGTGGGCGGTGTGGAGTGGTGTGGAGTTGGGCCAGTGGAAAAGGGGCTATGGAGGATTAAATAGGATTACTGCATTTTTTTTGTGAGGGTACCTGCCCTAGGGGACACAGGGAGAACATGCAACCCAACACAGAAAGGCCCTTTTGACAAAACTGTGGCACCAGGCTGTCCAGCGTATATAACATGTGCACCACAGAGAAAGTACAGAGGTAGAAACATCAAATAGCCATCCAAAGTGCCTCGTTCCCAATTCGAGACTTGTCAGGATCAGGAATGATTATTTGCCCAATGGTGGGTTTGCAGACATCCATCCATCTATAAGTTAACTTATTTTGGTTGATTAAAGACTTTATTAGAAGTTTGCATAGGAAATAGTACAGTTTCATGACGGTGCAGTTCACTGGTACAAGGTCAACTAAAAGGAGATCCTAGTGTTTCTGCTTATTTGCACAGGAAACCATTTAAGTATCTCATATAAAATTGAATGACAGACGGATAGAACACAGTAATATGCAGTAGATATTGTCAGGGGAAAAAAAAGACAAACTAAATAACAGTGCAAAAATATATACAGTAGATATATATAAAGAAGGGTCAGGGCTAGGTTTGTTTTTTACCAGTTACGAGCGGCTGCCGCCTGTAAGTGGTTTTTCAAGGCGATTTTAAAGGATGTTAGGGATTTACACTCCTTTAAGGCCTTCGGTAAGGCCTTCCACATTTTGGTGGCTTGCTCTTCCATGGTGCTTCCTGGTGCTTCCATTGGGGGAGAAATGGCACTGCACATCACCTGAAAAGCACTACACAGTGAGGTTTGGAGGTGGATGCATCATGGCATGGGGCTGTTTCTCATCTTGTGGTACTGGCAGACTTGGAGCCATGTATCGGAAATTCTTGACATGAATCTGCTGCCATCCAGCAGGATGATGAGACGAGACGTGGGTGGACGGTCCAAAGCACAAAGCCTCTCAAATGGTTTCAGAGAAAGAAAGTCAAGGTGTTAGAATGACCCAGTCAATCACCTGACTAAAATAACATTGAACATTTTTGTGGAGAGAACTAAAGGCTTCACCAGAGGGTGCCAAAGAATCTTCAAGATTTAATCTGTGGCTGTGCAGAAGAATGGGCCAATCTCACACCCCAGTAGCATGGGGGATGAGTTACTAAATACAAGTAAGGTCATAAAACAAAGGCTTCTCCACTAAATATCAAATGAATTTCAGTTAGCGTGTTCAACATTTGTTCATGTTATTCCACTTTATTCCACTTAATTATTATTCATGCACTTTAATGTGGTGATTTGTGTGGATTACTTGAGTTAAAGCAGCACTATGCAACTTTTGTTTTATGAATACAATTATGTTAATACAATAACTTATACAATTTGGGGTGGTTGTCTCCCTCCCTGCTTCTAGACATTTATTGTGTCACATCTCACCTACACACACAGGATCTAACAACATTCTTGACCTTTGGTCAAGATTCAATTCATCCCCTGAGCTAGCAGCCAGGCTCTATTTAGCTCAGTGGTAAAACGCACATTTCAGCACAGGGTAGAAGAGGAAAGTGCAGCTTTAATACCTCTATAAGTCTGGTAGAAATGTCCTATGAATTGCATCTTTGGAAATAAATGTACAGAGAAAAAAGTTGACGCGTTCAATACTTATATTCCCCATATACAGTATATGTAATCTCTGAAATGGATTTCCATTATACGTTTACCAAGGGAATTCAATCCTGACATGTTTGCTCTGAAGAGTTGCAGGAGAGACGCAAAAGACATAACTCGGGAAGATTCAGAGAGTGATATGAAAGAATATTGCTTTCAGGAGAACTAGTCTTGACAATGACAAGCAGAGACAGGAGGAGAAATAGCAACACAGACTCACTACATGGCCTTATAATCTAGTGCTTGAGAATAGCAAACAAACCACGCTATCTATAACCAAATCCAATTAAAGTGGAAACAGGATAGGATCCAGAGACATGTTGTATCTGCAGGTTCAATCTACATTGCTTTTCAGAGGCAACAATGGATTATTACTTCATTTGATTTCAACAATTATTACAACGATCAGCTTTCCATCTGGCAGACATTTGAGTGTCAGCACAAATGTCTTCACCCAATTAAATGAGTCTGGATCCTGTCGGAAACCACAGATATAAAGAGCTAGATACCTCATCTGCTGCTGCAGTTCATTGGTGCGACTGGTAAAACAGGACTGGCGGAAGTACGGAAGTGTGGAAGGCACTCTGTCACTCAAAGCAACTACTGACCAATCACAGCATGTCTTTTCCGGGACTCTAATTCAATTCATGACGCGCCAAGGTAATTAGGAGTTAGGGATATCACGTGACAACGGGGATGCGCCATAGCTCACCATGGGTGCCAGAACTCGCACCGGAAGTGTGATGAAATATATGACAGTGAATGGAGCCAGCTAGTTCAGCTGAGATCACCTTATGAACAAACCTGGAAGAAACACTATTTATGAACGACTGAGACCTTTGTCATATAATCTGTTCAGGAATATAAAAGAAAATATATCAAAGGTATTTTTACAATCACTTGCTTTTCACAGTGCATAATGAAATAATAATAATAACAGTAAATAATAATCGTTTCTGTCTCCAAAGTATCGCGAGATTTGGTTCCCAGACAGGAAACGGTGGATAGTCTCGCGATACTGGCACCCATGGTGAGCTTCATGGCCGGACATGGCGCATCCCCGTTGTCACGTGATGTCCCTACCTCCTATTTACCTTGTGACACACAAGGAAGCACCCTTCAGAATTCAGGAAGCTTGCCCTAAAAAATGCCAGTCCTCTTTTACCAACAAGAGCGGAGTAGGCGTCTACCTTTCTATGTCTATGTCGGAAACCCCTTATTCTGTCTCTCTCAATAGCATACAGTAGGTCTTGGCTATTAGGGCAGCTTCTCTAAAATAGTAGTGCTGCGGCCAGTGTTTGGTCAACAGGTCCATATAGACCAGGCCTACAAAGCATACACAAAGCATATACATACTCGGACGTGCACAGGCTGCACAAACACATTAACTCCCCATGGTCCTGCAAAGGTACAAGGCCCATGAATCTTCAGAGATACACACACGCTGCTCTCTACCATCCATTACAATTACAGCTGCACCCCAGAGGTCCTCATGCCCATCTGTCTCTGTGATGTCAGGGCTATGGGCTTGCCTGCTCTGCTCTGCACACTCTGTACGGCGCGTGGCCTCAACCCGCAGGGGCTCCACAGGAACACACTGACAAACACCATGAGTAGTCAGGATGTGGACTGCTAGAGTACAGATAAAACGGTAAAACCTAATTTATGCTAGTTTCAGCCATTAAGACCCGAGGCCTTCTAAATCAGTGGTTCTCACACAGGATCCCCAAAATGATATGTGTTTGGCCGCGGACTCCCCATCTGAAAATAGTTTGAGAAGATTTCCGTTTAACACTTTTCAAACACTTACTGTACATGGCGGTGCTATTTATGAGTTAAATTCATTAAGTGTCCCCTGAAGCTTGGCTAATCTGACCCTGCATGGGCGTACAACAAACTTTGGGTGATTTGAGCAAAGATGTAGGCCAGATGTAGGCCAAGCTTCGTGTCGCGTGCTTGGCCAATGTGACCCGTATGCTTGGCCAATAGAACCACTGTTCTAAAGCCTAAGAGTTTCCTGAAAGATTTATGTTGCTATACAGGTATATCTCGTTGTTATTGGGTGTGGATGTCCAAAACTGTCACTTTTGTGTTTATCATTTTGAAACTTGGAGATACAAGTTTTCTGCCCGACAGTGACAATATAGCCTATCCACAACTTTCCAACATCCCATCGTGCATTGCGCAGAATGTGCAGGCAGCTTCCGGCGCCGCAGCCGAGAGTGATCTACAAGCTCACTACGGTTGCATCTGCGACGCGACGTGAGGTTGTACTGTATGTCTGCCGTTAACCGGAAGTGTCCCGCAAATAATGCTACAGTAAATTCTCGCGGAAACAGGTGGATAGCTAAAATCTAAAATGACACAGATGCTTTCCCGGTTTTCACGGGTTATTCCAAGGCTGTCTGCGCTGTGTACTACTGACACAATATCTTCGAATGCAAACATATATTATTCTTTACATATATTACATTACAAAGGTACTGCAGTGTGTGATTGCATTATGAACGTCCAAGAGGCTGAGAGATTTTGGAACCCAGCACATCATAATGTTTCTGGCTCCATGATCAGATTATTTTGATTGGGGTCTTTGACCTCAGCGATCATTTTCCACATTCAGGTTGCTGTAATATGGACAGCCAGAAAACATATCGAATGTCTTTAATGGTACATTACATTGTTTCCATCCCAATAGGTAATTGACTCCACACTGCATTAACTGCTCCATTCCAAAATAACCTGGGTATTTGCCTGAGATACATTTACATATCTCTCCATATACTGTCTGTATTTGAGTGCTTTCTTATACAGACATACAGGTACACAGACCCATGTTCAATACTCTGCTTTATGTGCCTTCTAGAAGACTGAATATTGGCAGGAACAGCTGCTTTCAACCATAATAAAAACATTCTAAAAAAAGAAAATCTCAACATGAAGAAGATTTTTTTTTTCTTTTTTTTAAGATTTGTTTTTGGGCTTTTACAACTTTATTCGATAGGACAGACAGGAAATGTGGAGAGATGGGGAGAGACATGTGGCAAAGGTCGTCCGGACCGCGAATTGAACCGGCGAAGCCAGCAGGCATCATAGCCTATAAAATTCAAGGTTTTTTATGTCAATTTCCTCTGTATGTTATGTTACCACTCAAAAGAGCAAAATTGTGTGTGTATTGTAGTAGAAGTAGGCAGACAGGCAGGCATTGTTCATAACCTTGATTCATGTCTAGGGGAAGTAGCTTTTCCTGAGCCTACTGCCCTTGCATGGCCTTCTATGCTTGATCCTGCATAGATGCATTACCACTGTTAGATCCTGTCCAGCACACAGATTTCTCCGTTTCTAGAATGATAATGAGTGAGTCTAAACCTGGTTCCAACTTCTGAATATTTCCCAAATTTCCCAATCTTTGCAAGGTCACTGTCGGCCACAGTCAAACAACTTGTTGGATACACAAGTATAATTGTGTCGCAGGGAATTCTGATTTAATTCAAATGCAGAATTGCGCGTATTGCATTTGACCTTGCAAAGATGGAAACAATGGCCAGTATTGATCTGCACATAATGAAGCACAGAAATACTATGCACAATAGAGGCATGAGCCCAGTGATTTAGTGTTCAGAAGGCTGCAATTTCAAATACAAACCATTTGGTTAAAGCTAAGGCAAGTTTGCAGTGCTTTTCATGAATCTCATTATCCCATGAGAATACACAAACGTCTAATTCACAAACATCTGACTGAAACAGATGAGCACCACCAGCATAGCAGTCAAAGGTTCAGCAGAGCATCTGCTGATAACACAGCAGCACAGCTTGCAATCTGTCCATCACACTATGCTTAAGCAAGGCTTGAAAGCAGTCTCCACATCCACACTATCAATAAAACACACTACGCAGCCTGATCACTGGAGACGGAGAGCAATTGTATTGGAGAGAATTTGAATGTTATTGTAAAGTAGCCAATAGCCATGGCATGGTGATGTTTGAGATGATAATCTGGCACAACTCATTCTAGATCGTTAAGATAGTGCTGTATATATCACAAAGTGCTTTATGATATTAAATTGCACTGCAATAAATAATAACACTTCAAATAAAACAAGATTGGTGCAAAACCAGGAAACACAAAAATAAACATATCTTAAAATGAATTTGAGCTCTTTTTAATTCCTGAAAATGCATAATGCAGGTGTCATCAAAGACAACACCAAAGATAAATAAGTTCTAAATGAGAAACCTGCATGATGATATAAAGAAGAACTTCCAAACTGAGATCAATTGATGCAAAATACATTCACACATCTACAGTCCATGGAAAAAGTGAAATAATATAAGGCGTTCTATTATAACATAAAAAATATTAACACAAAAAAGGAGATGCTAAAAGGTAGGTTTTAAGAAATAATCTATGCTTTGTCAGCCTAATTTCAACCAGCAGTCCACTTTCAGGGCTAAATGAGACGAGGCGCAGTCAGAAGGCCCTTATGTAAGGAGCTTGAGTAAAATCACAGGCTTTAGTCAAATCTTTGAATCAGAATAAATTGACAGAGTGATGTGATCATGGTTTTGACACAGTTAGAATCCTTGCAGCTGCTTTAGGACAGGGCCTCATTTTGTAACTTCTTTCAATGTTCAGTTTAAAATACTGAAATCAATGTAGCCTACAGTCAGGTTGAGAACCCCCCCCCCCAAAAAGCTCTATTTTAACTTGTGGCCAGTGGTGTGATATGGATTTTAGAAGTGTGGGTCCTCTAAATTCATGACGTCATGCGCACACGCTGTTTTTATTGTTAATTAGTGTGTGCATATGAGGCGCGCGTGCGTGCAGCAAAATAAGTGTGGGCTCGCCGAGCCCACGCAAGCCCATGGCATCTCACCCCTGCTTGTGGCCAAGTACACTCTAAAAACAGCTTGAGCACAGTTCTGCTGAGACAACAGTTATGCCCGAATCACTGTGAAACAACAAACTGTTTAAACCAAAGACAATAAACATTTAACAGTTTCTGTTTTGTGTGCATAGCCTACTCAAATTGTTCTTGGTCTGCAGGTTTTAGCCTTCTGGTAACCACCACTCAGACAGAAAGTTACGATTTGCAGATGCTCTTGTCCAAAGTTACTTACAAAGTGCTGAGTGCAAGATCGTACTTAGCGGCATGAACTCCTGTCAACCAACAACAGCGTATTAGGCCTAAGTAGTCAAAAAACAGTGTCAAAAAAGTCAAACTTAGCACCTGTCTAAATAACATCCTGCATCAATTTTTCTCAATGGTTTGGCCAATCAGTCTGAATCGGTCTAAAACACATTGTTAATTTGTTGATCTGCTATTTTCTGGGAAGAGATTTGGTATAGAGCATGGGATAAGGGAGGGGGTCGAGTAGACCCTTAGTTATCTCTGGGTGAAGTGGTTAATGTTCCAAAAACAATTGCCATTACAACATTGGTTCATTGAGTATTTGCAATATCTGTCAGTCCTTGTCCCTTTTGTCCGATCACTGTTCTCATCAGTATATGCCCATATATGGAGCTGACCGATTGTGTTTGCGCCTGATGCCATGATGATGACATATTGAGGTTAGACAACACATTCCATATTTTGGTATGGCTGCATTGGGGATTCCTTATACTGTATGGTCATTATGGTTGAGTCATAGTGAAAGTAGCATGATTGATCATTGTGGTCCATTGAACATTCAACACCTGGACAAAACAACAACAGTGCAACAAAAACAACTACATACAACTATATCCACAACTTTCCAACATCCCATCGTGCATTGCGCAGAAGTTGCACGAAGCTTCCGGCGCCGCAGCCAAGTGTGATCTACAAGCTCACAATGGCTGCATCTGCGACGCGACGTGAGCTTGTATGTCTGCTGTTAACCGGAAGTGTGGTACAAAAAATTCTCCAGTAAATTCCTGCGGAAAGAGGTGGATAGAAAATCTAAATATACAGTTTAAATTCATGATGATAATAGGAGGTGGGGGCCAGGGATACGACACATGGAAGATGTTCCTCCCTTGACCTCATTTAGCCAATTAGTTAATTTTGGTGGAGCCAGGATTTTAGCTAATCTTTAAATGGGAGGGAGGGGAGGGGGGGGGGGGGGGGCTATAGGGGGCTAGCACACTGCCTGTTCAGAACGCATGCTAGTTGTGGAGAACTGCTGATCTGATGGACTTCACACTCAGCAATACACCGACAACTGTGTCAATCAGTCTATCTAAGTGACACCGATAATGCAATTGAGTTCTGAAAGAGTCAGACAATATCTTCCAAGTGTAAAATCAATCCTAAATGCATAACTAGGTCCATGGAACTGGCGTTTATCTTAATCGGAAAGAGGCTGCAGTTGTGAGTGACATATGGGCTTCCCACCAAACGACGTTACCCGAGACTTGAATAGGTGCATTTTCAGAACATTTCAAATTAGCATTTACAGGTCAACTATAAATATTAAGGGTATGAAAAACATGCTAGGAGTCTCAAGGGAGTGATGTGCATTTAAACAGGTAAAAGTACCGCTCTCCTTTGCCTCAACAGCGGCTCAGTGCTTCACTGCATTTAGTATTTTCATTGTTTCCTTGGTTCGTCTTCAACGTTTTCAGGCCAAGGACCCCTTAGTTGAGAGAGAGATGAAGCCCACACCCACAATCTTCTCATAGATTCCATATAGTTTCATTGTTTTGACAGAAAAATCAGTGTATTTTGGATTCATGTCAATTTGTGTTTTCAGATACGTATTTAAACACTTGAATCGTTAATACATAACATTCACTTAGTCTGCTCGTTTTCCCCTCTACACCAAACGTCTTTGCCGAAAATAGCTGATCTACAAGCGTTGAGAGCTTGTAGATCTGCTATTTTTGGCTAAAGTTCTCAGAATATGGACACTACGGTTCAAGTGGTTAATATAAAAAAGGAGGAAAAAAAGACCCCTGTAGTTACTCTGAGGACCCCCTAGGGGTCCCGGACCCCCTGTTGAAGACCCTTGATTTATTCCATCTACCAAAGTAACGTTCACTCTCCACCTAAGAAAAAACCCAATGTGTAGAAATATCTACTCAACTATTAAGTAGCGAGAAGAAGATGAATCGGAAACATCCTCAACCAATATCTGGAAGCAGGCCTCTCTACAAAAGTTTTTTTCCTTTTTTCCCCTTTTAAGACAGCCTTAATCCATCTCGGCACACACAACAGGCAACAGATGTGGTGTTCAGCAGCAACTAGATGTTATCCCAAGAAAAATGGGGAAGCAAAGCCTCACTGATGTTGTGCTTTAATACGACATGAAAGTCTAGTTTGTGGGGGAATCTGTGGCACATCTGAGCCAGGCCTCAGGAGATGGGGAGCATTGTAGGCCAGTGGCTGAATAAATGCTCTAAAACACTGGTTCTCAACTTTTTCTGGCCACGACCCCTCACAACACATGGCGCTGTGAGCATGTAGATCGGCTATTTTCACAATTTTTGCCTCTAATATTTGACAATTTGGCCAATGTTTAATTTGTCATTTTAGAGGTATTAAAAAGGCCTTAAATTGTCACTTAAGAAATGTGGGCATATACCCTCTGTCTACTCTATACACTTAAACCTCTTGGGTTGTTTACTGTGAGTGAGAAAACAATGTTGCACATTAAGCCAATCATCTGGGGAGTGGGGAACCCCCAAAATAATCCCCCCTGGAGGTCCCGACCCACAGGTTGAGAACTAAGGGTGTAACGATACATTTTAATAGCGATTCGATACATATCGCGATACATGGTTGACGATACGATACATGGACGATATTGGTTCATTCATGGCAATACGATACGATTCGATTCAGTGATTTAAAATCGATATAGTAACTATTTAGCAAAGACATTAAATCTGTGTGAAAGGTGTGGATAGTGCAGGTTTTTAAGGGAAACATGTATTATTATGGATATAAATAAGTAAACACAGTGATTATCTGCCAAATATATGGACATTGTATATTGACAAACCTGCACCTTGACATGAACCCAGAGATTACACACATTTATCGATAGACCAATGTAGCTATTGAAGCTTACTGAATTTCCCCCTTGGGATAATAAAGGTATCTATCTAGCTATATGGAAAGGAAACGTAATTAAACTCCTACTTTTATTTTTTTCTTCTTGAAAATGGTAAATACATTGCCCAAGTAGGTAGTATCGATACAATCGATTCTTAGCACTGCCGATTCGATACGATACAAAATAAAACGATACGATTCGATTTTAGCTGTTTTCATTTCGATATACTTCGATTTTTTAAGTTAAAAATGATATTTCGATACAGTTACTATATTGTTACACCCCTATTGAGAACCAATAACAGTGCTTCAGCAAGATCCAAATTCACCAGAGAGACATTCTTCAACTTCCTACATTTACTCTACAGCCAGAGCTTGGAACCTAGTCAAATCCTGTGTGTTCATTTAACCACATGAACCCTAGTGTCCCCATTATGGGTCAAACGAAAAGTGAAAATAGCACATCTGCCTTGTATATTGACTATTTTTGGTATACTATTTGGTGAAGAGGGAAAAAAGGAGTGGACTAAGTCTAGAGCAAATGGAAGTACAATATGCAAGGCATAATTGTCAGCGCGCTGGTCGTTATAATAACTCATAAGGGATCCATTTGGTGTTCCAACATGCCATTTACTGAATGCTAAATTCACACACTCCACAATTATAAATTCCAATGATGAATAGGAAAACGCAATTATCAAACATTGTATTACTTAACTTTATTCACAGTTATCTGTGCCAAGGAAAACATTACAGACTACACCCACACACACAACAAATTGTTACAAAAAGAAATGCAAATCAAAGTTACAAGAGGTATAGGCATGGATAACACCTTGTATGCACATAAATGAAGAGAAGTCAATTTCCCGCTATACTACTACATGTTCCTCTGTGCTCACTGCTCACACGTTTTGGTTTGTGTGTGAGAAAGGGATTGAGGGAAAAGTGGAGAAGGGGGCTAGAATAGTCTTATCAGGAATGTGCAGGTCCAGTCCAGCCGTTCCAACGATGAGTCAGAATGAAAAGACTGCTAGCTACAGTGTTGGCCCTCTGCTTACGGCAGCCCCGTGCACCACTAGTGTATGCATGCAATCTTAAGACGTTCCCGTCAATCTGTTTTATCCCTCATAAATCTGAACGCAGCTATTCCACCAATCATCATCTTTACAGGGGAAAACTGAACAAGCTTAACGGCTCCATTAGCATTAAATGAGACTAAGGCCGTCATTTCAGTTTAAGGAAAAATAAGTACACTGAAAGCAAAAGTGAACAAACTCAAGAGTCATTGTTGACGTGAAAAACAAAAAGCACAGGGCCCTGACAACGGCTCCTACTGCACGGCCAGTTTCCTGATGTTCATGATTAGCCTCTTGCTGTACTCCTTGTGGTCCACGGGTTTCACATCCATCACTGTGGCTTTGATCCTGGATTCGTCCTATTCAAAAAGGGAAGAAAAAAGAAACCCCATCACACCTTGTGCATTCACTTCCTTCAAAACAACCCAAGACAACAGATTCCATACATTACTTCAATGTGGTATCACAGTTAATGCAGATAAACAAGAGGATAAAAGCAGCCATCATCTCCCTGTGAGCGTTTGACAGGGGATTAGTAATATGCAGGCATTCTAATTTTAATTACTGCTTCTGACTACAACAGAGGCTTTCAACACCACCTCCGCAAGCTGTCTAGACAGGAGAAGGTCATTTCTAGCAGGGCCATCATTTAAACAGAGGTTACACACACTTTGTCTCCATTAATCCCTCTGCTACTGCAGTAGGTGAAATGGATGGAAATCATACTGGATTCATGCAAATACCTTTTAAGAGTCCTGCAGTCTCTCATTCGCGACTAAAGGGCCGTTTATAGTTACGTATGCTTGATTTTGTGTACGTTTTGGGTGAGATTACGTACGGTAGATCTGTCGACATGCATAGTTCCTCTCTACGTTATTTACGTGCTGACCTGCTCCCGTTGGGGCCGTGCGCCACATGGAGGTGGTTCTGCACAGCACACACGTGTAAACCGAAGCATTTTTAGCCAAAATATGTAGAACCACAGAATTTCTTGACCCGACGTGATGTTTGGTAACAGTCTGGACTGGTTCTGCAGCTGCTGTCTGTCGGCAACGTTATCGCGGTAAATGCAACTCCGCAAGGGTACAGATTTAACCACCCGGACTGAGTAATAATAACGAAACACAGTGCCCTGCACCCATCTTGCTGTTGGAGGAGAACCTCTGTCTTATAAGTAATTTTCCTCATTACTGCCACGGTTGACAAAAGTTTGGCACGGGTAGTTTCATCGGTTTTAATCCGTCGGGTTGAGTGTTGTCCGTAAGGTTACGTACAGAGACAAAAACGGACAGACGTAACGTAGCCAACGGATTAAATTACTCTCCCCCTCCGTTTCTAGTGTAGACTTGCGGTCCTTATGTATTACTATGCATGGTACTTAAGAGGAATACACTACATATCCTACTACTAAAGATAGTAGGATGAGGTTATGGTCAATAGCTTCACCATCAGGCAGAAATCCTGTATGGTCTTGGCATGCTAAATATTCGACTGAACACGGCACAACCCTGTTCAAGTTCATTTCCCATAGGAAAACCATATCATTTTAGCCATCTTGGTGGAGAGTGGGAGTTGTGTATTGTATGTCTGCAACATGCTGTGAGCAATCTGATCTTCCTGTACCAATGCCTCCCAGATTTCCAAGCCAGGATGAGAGTTTGAGGCGTGGGGGGCTCATGCACATAAACACACAGGGCTAAGCTTGTGCTATAGCAGTGCTACGACTCATTCCCAGAGCTAGGGATGGGACGATATGAAAATTTCATATCACGATTATTGTGACCAAAGAAATCGCGATTTACTTCCTGGGGCGGAACATTTGCCAAAAAATAGCAGATCTACAAGCTCACAACGCGTCGCATTGCGACGTGTTGTGAGCTTGTAGATCGGCTATTTTTTTGGCAGAGATTTAGTAGAGAGTGAAAAAAAAGACTGTATCAAGTACGTATATTATAAGTACCTTTTATCAATTATAGAAAGTTTAAATGGTACCAGATATGCAGCTCGGCAAATAAAAGGTGAACTGATCCCAGTGCATGACGGAGGACGATATCACAATAAATTAAATCTCCACAATACGATTATTGCGAGTGTTTTTTTATCACGATAAACGATAATATCGCTTATCGTCCCATCCCTACCCAAATCGCTGTGATCTGGCTCAATAAATATATATATATATATATATATATATATATATATATATATATATTAACATTCAACCCGGAAATACCGCTCTACATGTTTGTTTACAAACATTCTCAACTGGTCTACACGAATAGCATTTAACCTGCCTGATGCAACAGAACCAGAGCCGTCGCTGGAGTCGAGCCACCTCTGTTCACTTGACCTGGGTCTTCTACATAGACCTCCATTGGCGAATAGTGCCAAAGCACTGAACCAGAAGTTCACAGAAGGCATTGGAGTTTATGGGCATTTGGCACTATTTCAAATGACATGTGCATGAGGTTTCTGCCCCCACAATGGCGCAACTCTCCAATAGACTGTTCTGAATAGATCCAAATAACTTGTTCCAAAAGTGCATGGTTAACCGGCATTTTCACAGCCTATAGTAAAAGGCTAAAAATATAAGAGCCTTGATGAAAGCATTTCCAATACACCTCAACACACAGGTCCATCTAATATTCTCAAAACCATGATTGTTGCTTGCAGAAGATAAGTCTAATGTCTGACTTTTTCATATTTCAAGAAACTCCAATATCTGGGCTTGTGGGAAGCCAGAGCAATAGAAGGACATGCCTTTAATAAAGCCTAGGCAACGCTGGGGCTATCGGTTACCATGGTAACCAGTTAACACGTCTCTGAACGTGATAACAGGGCCGCGGCGCTCCACGGTGGGGAATCGTTATCACGCGTGTTGTGACGATTAGCGGAGAATCGCCACTTCAAGTTCAACGTCATTACGCTGCGAGCCGCACACGCCGCTCCGACCACTTTTATGAATGAACTGTGACGTCACTCAGGCTGCTGAGAGTCTGCAGGCGAGGAGACAGCTCGGAGCCACGGAGAGGGACGCCACGTCCATTGTTGCTGCGCTGCCCACGTTTGTTGTGTTTGTAGCTCGTACAGTGTTTATCGTATATCGGCGATCACCTCGTTTTCACCGGAGGAAGGAGTTCTTGGAGGATCGCGCAGGGAGGATGCATCTGCTGTGACCTACAGTAAACCCTCAGCGGAGCGTGGATGCTCACCAAGTTCAACAACAAACTTCCGTTCCTGGCCGTGAGTACAGGTCTGACCGTGCGGAGCGAATACAAACAAGGAGACGGCTTTCACTGTACAACTGCGTGCGTGCGGACGTGCGGTGCAATACAAACAAGGAGATTCCATTGTACACTGCGTGCGTGCTGACGTGCGGTGCGAATACACACAAGGAGACTGCTTCCATTGTACACTGCGTGCGTGCGGACGTGCGGGCCTTAACATTGGAGTGGGGTTTGGGGACGTGAACTGTCGGGTTGTATGCGAACTGTGATGCGCGACGCTATGGTGAAACGTGACTGTGAACTGAACTGTGAATACGTGAACTGACCTGTGAATAGGCCTATGTGAATGGAACTTTCAATATAACTTACCTTTTGAACTGCAAGTTATTGTGTTGTGTCCGTTATTGCGTGTTGTTTAATGAACGAACCCCTGTATTCCCAGAGGTTGTGTATATGTGAGAGTGCCTACTACCCTCCATATAGCAGCTTTGTGTAATGGTTTTGGCCATTTTGTCAGGTTAACTCCCTGGCTGGCACCCCAAACATTTTACTATTCGGCCTAAACCGTTACATAGAAAATGGCACCCCAGATGGTCGTATGAAACGGATGTAACACTGTAAAAAAAAGAAGAAAAAAAAAGAAAAAAAAAAAGAAATACACTAAGAATTTTTTTTCCCCTGTACTTTTTTGGTTTACACTGTAAAACGTGTTTTGTGGTAAAAACAAAGAAAAGGTGGGAATTTGCTTGGTAAAAACAGTGTGAAAAGGTGTTTATGGGAGAAAGATTATTCACAAAAAGGTTTAAAAAGGTTATTCACAAAAAGGTTTAAAAATGGCCACAGCGCTGGAGAGGCTACTTGATTTAAACATGGAAGATCTAAGTCAGGTGATGCCTGCTCCTACAATACCTGCTCCTACAACTACTACCAGTGCCACACCAGAGAGCCCAATGGTATATGAAGGCGCTAATTCGCAGCAGCAGGCAACAAGCTACTCTGTGTTGGATGTGTTGGATTTGACTACAGGATTTCATCCCGCAGGAATTGCGTCACCTCAAACTAAGGAGCCGCAAACTCAAAGTGTGGAACGAAATGTACTTGGGTCACCTCAAAATAACGAGCCTCAAACTCAAAGCGTGGAACGAAATACTCAAACGGAGGCACAACCGGAAAACCCAGACTACACCAATCTCAGGGAAACTATGCGGAGCGGGCTGGACAACTTCTCAAAAATACTCAAACAAATGGAAATTCAGAAAGCAAAACAATTGCAGGAAATGTTGGATTTGCAGGCCGAATACATCAGGAAACAAGTGGACCTTAACTTAACGTGGAAGTTGAAACAATTACAGACTGACTCTGTAAAGGTCGTGGACCAGGCTGTATTGCCCCTCGTTAATGCAGTCAATCAATTAAAGGACACGGTCATTGATTGTTCTCAGCAGCTCACAGAGTGTTCTATGCAACTCAAAGAGGTGGTGGGGGAAGTGACTTTTCTTAAACAGCAGGCCACTTCTTCCATTCTTTCTTCTAAGGTTCAAACTTTACCACCATCTGCCTTTTTAACACCTGAAGCGTCACAGGCTGTAGGCCAACAGCCTCCATTGTGTTCCACCATGCAAAAAGGAGCTGATCCGGAACCTTTAATATCTCTCCTTGACTCAGCTGTGTCAAGTGAGGGGAGAGGCAGATTCCTTGCTCAAAGCCTGGTGAAGTTACAGTTCCCAACGTTTGGGAGAAGTGAGGACTGTACGGACCCACTTAGGTATCTGGAGAACTGTAATGACTTTCTGGCATTAAACTCACTCCACAACGCAGAGCTGCTTGCCACTCTCCGAAATGTTCTTTACGGCACTGCCCGTGATTGGTGGGATGTCGCACGGAAAGACATCCAAACCTGGACTCAGTTCAAGCATAAATTCCTTGCAGCCTTTCTTTCTGAAGATTATGCAGATGAACTGGAGGAACGTGTGAGGACCAGGGTGCAGGGGGAAGAGGAGAACATCAGGGATTTTGCCTACGCATACAGGGCTACACTGATGCGTTGGAAGCCTGACATTACTGAGGAGAAAATCATTCAAATGATTCTCAAGAATGCTCGTCCACAACTCGCCAGTCAGCTCCGTAGCAGCCGTGTGGCCACTGTAGATGCCCTAGTGCGACTAGGCCAACAGCTGGAGAAGGATGTCTGGAAGTACAAACAGATGCAGGACAAGAGAGGTCAGCAACCTCAAAACATGAGTAAAGGCTCCAACTATTCAGCTTCAAACTCTGCGGGACAGTCTACCCAAAAATCTTCTGAACCCTACTGCTGGCATTGTAAGGGTGCTCATTCCCCTGCCTCATGCCCCAACAATCCAGGACAAAAAGGCAGATACAACAAATGGGAAAAAAAGCCACAGAGTTCCACGTTCAATGCGCCTATAGCCCATACAGTCTCTCATGCTGGGCCATCTACAACCGTTGAGCCCACTGTACCTGAGACTTCCTCTTGTTTCTTGACTGCTGCCTCCCATCCGCAACAACTGCTGGTTCCTCTTTCTGTTGTGGGGGTGGAGGTTAGTGGAATCCTTGACTCTGGTTCTACTTATACTTTGATTAATGAGGAACTCTGGAAGAGCGTTGTTGGGAAAACCAGAAAGCTTAATCCATGGTCTGAAGGACCTTTGTACTTGGCAGACGGGAGTCCACGACAGCCGTTGGGATGGTCTGAGGAAAAAATTACCATGCACCAACGCTCATGGACCATACCGGTGGTGATCCTTACTGCTGAGACTCTGGCATTTCCCGTCGTCCTTGGCCTAGACTTCATGTGTGCCAGTGGTGTACAGCTGGATGTCACCAACAACAGTTACTGGTTCAAAGATTGTGACAACATCAAGTATTTCTTCACCCCCATGTCGTCCAAAGGGTCATCCTCAGGCCGAGTATGCTTCTTTACGGCGGTGTCTCCACGCCGGCCGGCTTCTCAGACTTGTGACAAAGATCTAGAGCTTTTGAAGGAAGCCACCCGGAATGCCCAACTAGATGACGCAGGAAAGGCCCAACTCGGTAGGCAACTTCAGCAGAATGGAGATGTATGCACTTCCGCTCTGGGCTGTACCGAAGTGTTGACGCACAAAATCTTTGTGACTCAGGACATGCCCATTAACTCATTCTGTGCCAATCACGCGTATACACGTGATATATTAGCGCATCCCACAGTGCCAATCACGTATATACACGTGATTCAAAAAAAAAAAAAAAAAAAAAAAAATTTTTGGGGGAAAATTTTTTTTTGAATTTTTTTTTTTGGACCCCATCAAAACTAGTGAACATGATTTCAATCGCGATTTTGCATGTTTAACCCCCATACAACCCCCATACAACTCAGGTAGCAGACCTCCAAGCTCACAACAGTGTAAAACATAATGGCTATTATCTCAAGAATGCCTGAACGGATTTCCAATCGGATTTTTTTGTTTGAAAGCTGTGAACAAACTGCACAAACCCACAACAATGCAATCCAGGATTGCATTGGATTTTTTAGAGCTCATTCTTCTCTGTTTTTTTCCCATGCATGAGGTGTGCAAGGTTTAATCATGGCTAAGTTGACGAAAATAAGGCTTTTAAAATGCTTGGTAGCCAATAGCTAACTTCAAGCTAACTTCATCCTCTTCCTGTACATGCACAAAGGAAAGTGTTTAGGCAAGTCATGGCTGCAGGGCTTCTGCATATACCAGCATATCTCTATGGGATTGTCTGTGGCACACTTGGCCCCCTCTAGTGGTGAAAGGGTGGCATTAAATGAGTTAAGCAGAAGGCCTACCGGGTTTCACCATCAAGACTCAAGATCATGAAAGAGCTCATTGATGAAATGCTGGCGGCTGACGTCATTGAGCCGTCTGCTTCTGCATGGTCCTCTCCTGTCGTCTTAATTCCAAAGAAGAATGGGACGTATAGATTCTGCGTTAATTACATCAAGCTGAACGCCATCACTTACACTGACGCCTACCCTCTTCCTACCATTCAGGAGATTCTGGAATCACTTGCTGGCTCTGTGGTGTTTTCCAGCATTGACTTGAACAGCGGATATTGGCAATGCAAGATGAACCCTGAAAGCCAGGATAAGACTGCCTTTGTCTGTGCTTTTGGGTTGTATCACTTCAAGGTTATGCCCTTCGGCCTTAAAAACGCCCCAGCCACCTTTCAGCGGCTCATGGAGCAGACTTTGGGTGAGCTCAGAGGTCAGATTTGCTTTGTCTACTTAGATGACATTATCATCTACTCTTCAACCTGGGAACAGCACTACCATGACATACAGGCAGTATTGGACAAGCTGAGAGAGGCCAAGCTTACGGTCAACATGAAGAAAAGCAGCTTCTTTCAGACCTCCTTGAAGTTCCTAGGTCATGTGGTTTCTGCTGCTGGGGTCCAAGTAGACCCTGAAAAGACCAAGGCCGTGGAGCAGTATCCTGTCCCCACCAACCTTAAGACTGTACAGCGGTTCTTAGGCATGTCGGGCTGGTATCACCGGTTCGTGCCCAACTTTTCCCGGATAGCAGAACCCCTTAACAATCTGAAGAGGAAAGGTGTCAAGTTCAAGTGGACGGAGGAGTGTCAAAGAGCCTTTGAGATCCTTAAAACCCATCTTGTGTCATCACCCATTCTAGGACATCCGAACTTTGAGCTGCCCTTCATCGTCTATACAGACGCCAGTGATGTGGGGTTGGGTGCAGTTCTGGTGCAACAGACAGGATTGGGATCGGAGGAAGTTCTTGCCTATGCAAGCCGGAGCCTAAACAAGGCAGAGAGGAACTACTCTACGACTGAGCAGGAGTGTTTGGCTGTGGTGTGGGCCCTAGAGAAATGGAGATACTACCTGGAGGGGAGATTTTTCACCATCGTGACGGATCATTCTTCTCTGGTGTGGGTCTTGAAATCTCAACGGACCACCTCACGCCTCATGCGTTGGGCTCTGAAGCTCCAAGAGTTCAGCTTTGCTGTAGAGTACCGGAAGGGCAAGTACAACGTTGTTCCTGATGCCCTGTCCCGATCTCCTGGGGAAATACCTTACACCGTATCACCCACCTGTGCCATCATGCAACCATCGCAGAAGGAGGCGGTAAAGGAGATCCCTATCTCGGATGATGAAATCTGGAAGGCGCAGCAGGGTGATGTAGAAATACAAGAACTGTACCAGAGAATAATGGAGGAAGGGGAGGTCAAGGTTAACGAGACAACTTTCTTTACTATCTTGGAAGATAAAGTGTACAGACTGGTTACACTTCCTTATAAGAGCTCGTATCAAGTCTACGTTCCGGCTATACTACGACCAGAGCTGCTTCGCCAGGTCCATGAGGACACCTTAGCCGGTCACCTTGGGAGATTTAAGACTTACAAGAGGTTGCAGTCTCTCGCCTTCTGGCCAACCATGAATCGAGATGTTCGAGAGTTCGTTCAGGACTGCGAAACGTGCCAGAGGTACAAGCCAGAATGCCGAAAGGTGGCCGGAATGCTACAGCAGACTATCGTCCACAGGCCGTGGGAAATGCTGGGCGTAGATCTTATGGGGCCCTTTCCCCGAAGTACCGCAGGTAACCTCTACTTGTTGGTCTTTGTAGACTACTATTCTCGGTGGGTGGAGTTATTTCCCTTGAAGAAGGCCACAGCCGAAATAGTGTCTAAGTTCTTTACGCAGGAAATCTTGACTCGCTGGGGGGTTCCTGATTTTCTTCTTTCTGACCAAGGGTCTCAGTTTGTCTCAGCAGTATTCAATGCCACCTGCAAGAGCTGGAATGTAGGACACAAGATGACTACTGCTTACCATCCGCAGACAAACCTCACAGAGAGGATAAATCGAACCCTGAAGGTTATGATTGCTTCTTATGTTGGGGACAATCATAAAGCCTGGGACAAGAACCTGCCTGACTTCCGCTTCGCTATAAACTCTGCAGTCCATGAATCCACAGGTGTGACACCTGCGGACCTGAATCTGGGCAGGGGGTTGCGAGGACCACTGGAGGTTCTGTTATTGCCCCGGAATATGGATCCGGATTGCCCTGCTTACCCCAAGACAGCAGAACTGTCCAACATGAGGGAGTTTGTGGAGGAGAACCTGATCAAGGGACGAAGGAGGCAGAAGAGAAACTATGACCGGAAACACCGTGACATAGCGTTCAAGGACAATGCCAGGGTCTGGTTGCGTACCCACCCTTACTCAAAGAAGGAAACCGCCTTTGCTGCTAAATTAGCACCTAGGTGGCATGGTCCTTACAGGGTCATTCAGAAAATGGGCCCTGTTAATGTGGAAATCGTGAGAGAGGAGGATGGAGAAGGAAGGAAAACTGTGCACGTTTCAAGACTGAAACCCTGTTACCCCACCGCAGAAGAGGTGGAGGCAAGGGAACGACAGCGAGTTTGTGAGATCTTTGAAGAGGACAGCGACTCAGAAGATTTTCTAGGGTTTCCGGATTCCCAAGAAGCCACTTGCCCCAAAAAGGAGGAGGAGAAGGCTCAGCGCCAGCGGATTCTTAAAATCTTTAACGAGGAAAGTGACACAGAAGAGTTCCTGGGCTTTCCAGAGTCCCAAGAAGTCACTTGCCTCAAAAAGGAGGAGGAGAAAGTTCAATATCAGCGTATCCTCAACATATTTGAAGAGGACAGCGAGTCGGAGGAGTTCCTAGGATTCCCAGAGGAGAGCTCAGAGTTGACGTCTCCCCGTAGCCGTCTTTTTTCAAGGGGGGGGGAATGTGACGATTAGCGGAGAATCGCCACTTCAAGTTCAACGTCATTACGCTGCGAGCCGCACACGCCGCTCCGACCACTTTTATGAATGAACTGTGACGTCACTCAGGCTGCTGAGAGTCTGCAGGCGAGGAGACAGCTCGGAGCCACGGAGAGGGACGCCACGTCCATTGTTGCTGCGCTGCCCACGTTTGTTGTGTTTGTAGCTCGTACAGTGTTTATCGTATATCGGCGATCACCTCGTTTTCACCGGAGGAAGGAGTTCTTGGAGGATCGCGCAGGGAGGATGCATCTGCTGTGACCTACAGTAAACCCTCAGCGGAGCGTGGATGCTCACCAAGTTCAACAACAAACTTCCGTTCCTGGCCGTGAGTACAGGTCTGACCGTGCGGAGCGAATACAAACAAGGAGACGGCTTTCACTGTACAACTGCGTGCGTACGGACGTGCGGTGCAATACAAACAAGGAGATTCCATTGTACACTGCGTGCGTGCTGACGTGCGGTGCGAATACACACAAGGAGACTGCTTCCATTGTACACTGCGTGCGTGCGGACGTGCGGGCCTTAACATTGGAGTGGGGTTTGGGGACGTGAACTGTCGGGTTGTATGCGAACTGTGATGCGCGACGCTATGGTGAAACGTGACTGTGAACTGAACTGTGAATACGTGAACTGACCTGTGAATAGGCCTATGTGAATGGAACTTTCAATATAACTTACCTTTTGAACTGCAAGTTATTGTGTTGTGTCCGTTATTGCGTGTTGTTTAATGAACGAACCCCTGTATTCCCAGAGGTTGTGTATATGTGAGAGTGCCTACTACCCTCCATATAGCAGCTTTGTGTAATGGTTTTGGCCATTTTGTCAGGTTAACTCCCTGGCTGGCACCCCAAACATTTTACTATTCGGCCTAAACCGTTACAGTGTGGACGTGTTAGGCATCCCATGTGTCAACAACCTGCATGGTTGTGGTTGCGACCGTCAGGTCGCAAGTTACTATGAAAACCTCCACAGGCTGTCTGTCAGTCCCTCCGTCTGTCCGTCACGTCACACTTTTGGCCTTATCTCCGGCACCGTTGCCCCTATCCATGCCAACCCACGGCCAATTTGTGTAAACATGCGACCTGACGGTCGCTTATCTCCCGATTAGGGAGTCTTACAGGCTTTAAGTGGGTAAGTGTGCCACGACTGATTGTGTACGATAATTACACTTGAAAAGGGCACAGGGCCTTTTTTATGTTCTATGAAGCATTTATCAAACGGGACAGAGGAGACATAGGGTAGCCTGTGAATTGTCACTTTTCATTCTCAACCGAGTAATTCACAGAAGCTCTCGTGATGCTCTGCTTTCAGGTGTATAAAGTTCCTTTACACCTTGCAGGCAGTCATCCACTCACAGATACACCCTATACTGCAGCGCAACGACAGAGTTCATTCAGTTATTCGTGTTTGTCACAATTTCCCAGAAAGATAGGATTTGTATGGCTATAACAATAAGAATCAGCTCACAATTTGCAATTCAATCAACTGACAATTATTATAACAAATTATACAAATAAATAAATACATAGCTAATTAAAACAAAGGTCCACACAATGTAGGTCCAAACAAGTGACTTGTCAGACTGAGAACTTTAATCCAGGCGATAGTCTCGTCTTCACAGAACATCAGGGACACATGCAGGGTCACCTTCATATCTGCTGACAGTGACTTAGTGTCCCAATTACATTACATGGAGATAATTGCGTTATACATCTTGCATGAACGGGAGTGAATTAAAAATGCAGAGCATAATTTCCCCAAACATCCTCGTAAACTTCGTTAGACGGATCCTGTCAAAACACCAATGCCGCAACAGAATTGATAGGCGTCATTAACTACTACTAATGCTTTCCCCTCTATAGGACACATACTGACTCGTTGTGGTTCCTCTACGATATCCCTACAAGTAGCTGAGATGAACCGCTCCATAATAGAACCTCCACTACCAAACACAGGGTTCCCACACATTCTTTACCAATTAATTTCCAAAACCTTTCCAGAATATTTAACCCAATTTCCAGGACTATAAAACAATAATTCAGCTCAATAACGAGTCGCTTACTCCTATGCGCAATGCCCAAAGACAGGTAGTGTATGCCAGTGGTTCTCAACCTTTTCAGGCCGTGACCACCGAAATAATCATATTTGAACTGGGGACCCCGGCACCCTGACGAGCACTAAGAGTTGACGAATTTTGTATAACACCGTTTTATTGTGAAAGTAGCCGATCTACATGCTCACAACGCCTCGCAACCCGAGGCGTACTGGAACTTTTCAAGTACTGGAAAAATATTTTTCTAATTTCAAAATATTTCCAGGAATTTCATGACCGTGGGAACCCTGCAAACAAGCAAAAAGGGAAAGGCTGAGAATGGGGGGAAAAAAAATATGTTTGGGTGAGAAGGGTGCAGGTGTCTGCAAGGCATATGGATTTTTGGGGGTGACAGCCACTACCTCCTTGTAGCGGTGCCACAGGCATTCAGGATGCTTGAGTTGAATGAGACACAGACACACACACACACACACACATAGTGGGATACTGTGTGTGTTGGTTGGTGGCGGATGCAGCCGTTGGCTCAACTCCAGACCTCCTGCTCAGAATCCCAGCCCAATCAATTCCTTTTTTATGCTCTTCCCTCAAAAACAAGCCTCTGCCTGTGTAGCCTACAGGAAATAGTGACCGCAACTAATCTGTGTGCGCACCTTTTTGCAAAGCTGAAAATGAGTGGTAACAGGCAAACAGTCTTTTTTCCCCCTTTTTGCCTGGTCTAACTGCTTTGTAAATCAAAATGAGGCACACTATTTGTTTTGTTAAATATAGAGCGAATGGAAACTCTATATAATGGGTCACACATGTAGAGCTCAAACATTTGAGTATATAGGATCTTTTTATACATGTTCCAGAAGCTGTACGAATCTAGTTCAATGAACGAAGGTGGCTCTGGACAGATGCATCTACCGTACCATACATGCACTTGGCTTCAATAAAGGATGGCATTGTTCCAATTATCACTCACCAAGTCATATTATAGTTATAGGAAGGTAACAGCCCTACTTTACTTACATTATACGTTTCCATCTTGACTCTGCTGCGGAAGATAAAGGTATTGAAATTGGCTTGCTGGAAGACTTCATCAAAGGCAGTTTCATTCTGGAAAAATAAGATAAACATTGGATGAACTCAACTTCACAACTATTTCTATTCAAATGCAAGGTTCATTTGGGTTCAGAATACAAAAGAAACCTGTGGTACTCAATTAAAACCAGCTTAGCCCTGAAGTTACACTGGAATAAACGGCCCCTATGATTATTTTATTAAGTTGTATGGAAATACCGACCACAGGAAAAACAGCACAACCGTATTTAGACTGTTTTGTTGTTGGTGGCGGGCCATTTCCTGTGGACAGCCTTTAACACAGGCAAAGGAGACTCACCGAATCCCTGAGCTGCCCCAGGTAAGTAGCATTCTGGCCCAGAATGGCCTCCGCACTTTCTTGAAAGCATGTCACCCACTGGTTGTCCGCATAGTCTGCAATGTTGGCCTGCCAGAGAAAACGCATGCCACAAATGAGTGGCAAGTTAAGTCAAAGGCACTTATCACAGTTTAATCTTTTAGTTCACACTCTGACATGTCATTATTGGCTTGATGCAGTAGCTACTCAATGCATAAATATGACACACATGCATGTGTGTGAGTGCGTACAATATGTATATGTTAGCTTGTATCTTGTTGGCATTTGACAAGCATGCATACAAATCTAACAGAAGGCCAAGGTTGCACTTGTTATGCATAAAGCGCAAGCAAGTTCACAGCTTACGTTACTACTTGTGAAGAATTGCAATATGCTGACTGTAGAGAGGTACAAAAACAATCGAAAAGCCTCTTATTTCAGACGTAATATGCAATAGCTTCCGACCTCTGCTGACTAAATTAGTTTTAGCATTTAATGCCGATAGGTTTTTCTTTTTTTTCTGGCTGCAGACTAGCAGAGCAAAAGGAGAATGCATATGTGCTCATTGCTAGACATCTGCTTAACACTTATGTTGCAATGATTTTTTCCGGCCAATGTCCCGCGTTGCCATGGTTACCATAGACTTCCATGTAATTGTGCAAGTGTGTAAAAAGTGCACGCCCATGCCTAGATGATGCACCACGTGTGTAGATGCTGTTCACAGCTTTCAAACAAAAAAATCCGCTTGGAAATCCGTGCAGGCATTCATGATTTATCAGCCATTATGTTTTCTACAGATGTAAACAAACATGGCTGCCATGTTTGAAAGAATGGGTTGGTGTGGGGGTTAAACATGCAATTTCGCGATCGCGATCATGCCTAATACATTTCTGGAGGTCCAAAAAAAAAATTTGAAAAAAAATTTTTTGAAATTTTTTTTTTTTTTTTTTTTTTTCAAAAACGGCCCAAACTCGGGAAACTCGGGGTTGGCACAGCACTAGTACCAATACAAACTCGGGAAACTCGGGGTTGGCACCATATGTGTTAAGATGAATACAAAATATAGCAGCAATTACCAGTAAGATCTTAACAAAAATAATGGATTCAATATTTGGATTTATCCAATTACACAATTCCAACAAGCGAGGGCAATAAGCTTCCAAATTAAAGTCTTTAAATAGGAACTGAAGAGCAAACAGGGACAGCAATGACCTATGGGGAGAGGGCCACCGAAAGAGGTGCTGGAATCCTGAGAGATAGATGAGGAAAGGAGGAGCAGTGGAGAAATGTGGTGGGAAGGGGAGACAGTGTGAAAGACAGGGTAATGAGTAGCACTACATAAGTCACCCTGAGGATGACACCCATAGCCTCAGCGGAAAGGTCTTCTGAGGACGTGGCAGGCTGAACGGAGGACTCTGTGTGTGTGTGTGTGTGTGTGTGTGTGTGTGTGTGTGTGTGTGTGTGTGTGTGTGTGAGTGAAACTGTTGAAATAGAGTCAGACAGAGGCTTTAGGGCAGCCAGTGCTGAGCGACTCACAGAAAGGATGAGCCGGTACTTGTAGTTGGGGAATTCTTTGTCGCACTTCTCACAGCGGAACATGCCGTTCTGCTGGTCCACCACCTTCTTGTTGCAGTCCTGGCTGGGGCAGGCCTGGTACAGGCAGTTTTCCTTCTTCAGGTACACTATGGTGGCAGTGCAGCTGAAGTAGTCGGGCTAGAACAGAAAATACAAACAATCTAAAACAGTGGTTCTCAACCCCAGGGGGGTCCCCAAATTATTTTTGTCATTTTTACCTCTAAAATGACAAATGAAATATTGGTAAAATTGTCAAATATTAGAGGGTGAAAAATGGCCAATAACACCTCGCAACACGAGGCGTTTTGAGCATGTAGATCGGCTATTTTTCACAATAGAACCATATTATATGAAATGTAATGCCTCAACTCTTAGTGCTCGTCAGGGTGGGGGGTCCCCAGTTAAAATATGATTATTTTGGGGGTCGCGGCCTGAAAAGGTTGAGAACCAATGATCTAAAACACTAAAATCTCAGACAACGTATTGTAAACCGCCTGTTACTGCTTGGAGTATGTACTCTATTTATTGTGGCCAACTCTTCAGCGTTTTTTTGGAAGGCCATCCATTGAGCTTTGTGCAGTTGTAAATAGAACCAAGGGCAAGGTCACAACAAGGATGAGACAACCTTTTGATGAGGCAGAATATATTCTGCTTCACGCTGTATTCAAATAATTCAAAAGCAGTGGATGCTCAAAGGCAACGTAGCAACACCTTTGGAATAGGCAAAGTGTATAACCCCTCCATGGCATATACAAAGCCTCTTTGGAAATCACCCCTCGCTGGTATGAGGAAAACATAAAAACAGCTGACATGAATTTCAGAGGCTGAAAAACAACAGTTGAATATAAAGAGAGATGTTTTGTGAAGGAGAGGACTCACTAAGTCACAACACTTTTCTTCCCAAGGCAGGCCTTCCTCTCAGCACCACTATCCAGGTGTCAAAGGCCCCGACACAATAGAAGGTTTCACCCCAGCACTGGCTGTAGGTACAGAGTGGAGACTACAGCCCTGCAAGCTGAGAAGCAGGCCAAAGGCTCAGCGTTGAGGGTCAGCGAACAGGGCAACAGGCCATGGAGCCAGGGCAAAGCAGCAGAATTCATCAAACAATCATCCCTGTCACCCTATGAATCCTAAAATATGTTGACACTGCTGAAGTGCTGAAGGCCAAAGGCAAATCTGTAATGAGTTTATCCACAGAGCACAATGGCCAGATGTGATTTGCTGATATATAGTACATCGGCCTACTGTGGGATAAACAAGCAGATTTTCTTTCTTCTTTTTTAATCATGTTGTCCAGTTGTGTGTTCACCTATAAATAGTCTCACTTTAAAACCTAGCAGGAGTCAGGAATGGGACATTTGGCCAAGTAGTTAATTGAGAATTTTGTTTAAGGAAGATGATTCCTCTCTAGATTACAATATCTAGCAGGGAGCCTCAGGCAAGCCTTGACTTCTAAGATTTTAAAAGGAACTAAATAGGAAAATGTAAAAAATAAAATAAAGGGAACATTTCCCAACAGTAGTGAAAACTCCACATGCTAATGCTGACCATTGTGTTTGCAAGCGAAGGATTTTTTTGACCCCAATTAACTTCACACCCGGGACAATTGATATTCCATGTCACTTTGGATGAATAAATGCCTTTAGGAAATGGTGAATGACAGTGGCCAAATTAAACTCATCCCAATTGCACACATGGAGCTTGACCTACCACCAACAACCCAGACATGCACCTCAGAAGCCTGCTTATAAGAGTGCTAATTAGTCGAGTAAATACCACTTCAATTAGTGTGTAACTCAGTGTACAATAGTGCCAAGAGAAGTGTTTTTCTGTCAAAGGCTCTTTCTACACGCGGTGTCGAGTCCACAAGATACGGTAGCCGCTCACTGTCAGGGGGGGAGGAGGGGGGGCAAGCACAATGTGGAAGATTTGAGTTTGTGAGACAGAGACTTTGTGACAAGGACAATTAATTGTGGCAGACAGGGTGAGGGTCCTTCAAGAGGCCTGACCCCTCGCCACTGCGTGTCGAGCGTCTGTGCAGGCTGAGCGCAAACCGAGTTTGGCTCCTTTGTCAGCCTCAGCCCCCATCAAGCTACAGGCTGAAGTGGTGCAAGAGACACTGTGGCACTGTGGGGTCAAACTTTACCCCCTCCACCGCAGGGATCTAATTGCAGGAGAAAGCTATGTAACCAACAGGGGGAGATAATGGTTACCAGTTGAACTGAAGGTCTCCCTTCCTAACTTAGACTTACGGAACCATTGCTGTATTGACTTTGACCTCTAAGGATCAATTGCTGTATTGACTTTGACCTCTAAGGACCTTCCAGGAAGAGTGCTCATGTGCGCCTTGCGGTGACACGCTTCCTAGTTTCTTCTTTTTTCGCACTGATTTTTGACACTGCACTATTAGGTTGTTAGTGTTGGTAGTTTCTGAGTATTTTTGCTTTGTTTAACAATGACAGTGATATACTTGTTTGCACTAACTAGCATTGACTGCTATGGTCTCTTTTGCAAGACACTTTATGTATATATACTTATATATTATTCGCCCCCTCTATTGATGCACCTTCTCCTTATTGGTACTGTACTGCTCTTGTCTTTGTTTTGTTTTTTTCCCTCTTATCTATCTTTCTTACGTCTCTGTAACTTTGTAAATAACTGTATACTGCTGTGCTACTACTGGACAACTAAATTTCCCCCTTGGGATAATAAAGGTATCTATCTATCTATCTATCTATCTAGGAGATTGAGAGCTAGCTGGTGCAACAGAAATGGCATTGTCAGCCTACTATTTATGGTAGGATACCCAAAGCACCAATAGTGGCATACAGAAGTGCAATGATGCAGACTATCTATGACTGGAGGACCCTGCAGCTGTGTGGCTGGAGTTGAGATAATGATGAGAGCAGCAGAAGTAGGACAGGGCCACTTATAGCCGGGGGGCAAGACACACACACACACAGCTGAACTACTGATCCAATAACTCCTGCAATTCCTCACAATCCTTCACACCGAAACACAGGATTTCGCCCCCAAACTGACAGTCGTAGGTCTGTGTTGCTGTTGTGTTCACTGTGGTACATTCATACACCCCATTTAACATGTTTTGAGAGAAAAAAAAAGGAGCTTTATTTGCATCTGCCATTTCCAAATCCTCTGTCCTGTTATCTTTCACGCCACTCGCTCACACTTACGACAGCATTCACAGCACGGGTGCTCTAAGCAATTTTTGTTAGAATTCCTCCCTTTACTTTGAGTCCAACTGAACGCCATATCCTCGCTTTATTCGAATTCCACAATTTTCAGGGTACAATCATTATTCCAGTTATGTGCATATTAAATTGTGTTAAATTATGCGAGCCAAGATCTCAAAAGAGCTCGATTATCCCCATACTGGAAATTAGGAACATTATCTGAGCCAATCTACCATGAAAAGTGTGGGGGGAGGGGGATTACAAAACGCATATTGCTTTACTTATCAGAGGGGGCAATCATTTCATTACAGTACGCAAAGAATAGAGCCCACATTATTTTCCCAATCAATATCAAGAGATAAATGTGACTTTCACCTGAAATATATAACTAGGCTGGGGAGTGGACACCCACTATGGCAGTGATTAATGAGCAAGGGCAGATCAGATACGCTTTTAAAAACAAGTTTAGCGTCCTCTGTAGCACGCTCCTTTAATATGAGCCACAGAGATTATAAAGATTCATCACTGTGACTGGCAGCTATGGGGATCCTTGGACACCGGCTGGAAGGGACGAGAGGAGAGAGACTTAACGTGCATCAGTAATATACCATACATGTACAGTATTTGATAACACGGGCAGTGTGTCTGTAAGCCACATCAGAGTTATTGCTTGAAATTCAACGTGGGCCTTCCAGTTCACCCTTGAATCGCTTGAAAGAATCACCCTTGAATAACAATACATCTGCGGCCATCGTATCTTGAATGTTTGATGTGCATGTCAAGGTAAAGCCTGTCGAGCTATGCAAGAGCGCGTGTGCTGCGCGCGTACCTTGTCTCCGTGTCCCAGGTGCTCCGTCTTGACGTCAGCCAGTGTCTTCCAGTTAGTGTTTGCACCTCCTCCTCCAGGTCCTCTCGACTCAGTGAGAGACTGTCCATCAACGGCGTGACCCTCCTTGTCATACCTGCAGGCACACAAAGAGAAAAGCTCAGCTGTCAGTGCAGAGTCAACCTCATCAATCAAAGTGAGCCAAATATGTTTTTTGAGGGTTGCTGAGGCATCATCATTCATTACGTACAAGTAACTGAAACGCAATGTAGGACAAAAGCAAACAAAACTAAAAAACATCTTGTCTCATTACAGTTAGCCTAAAAAAAAAGGTCCTGTCCTGTGTAGCCACTTCTGACTGTGAAATGCACTTTAGGCCCTATACTACACAAACTTTAGAAGGCAATCGTAGCCAGTCAGGAGGGAATATGGGAAAAGGGACAGATCCATGTTGATGACATGACTTTAGAGATACTGTGTACCACTTTGTGTGATTTTAGGCCAAAATCTGTAGGAGCACTGGAGCAGTGTCCATAAATCAGCCTGATGGTGGTGCTAGAAGAGGGCCATGTGAGAAATGGATAGGGGCAAAGGTGCTGGAGATAAGAGTAGGGCAAAAGTGTGACATGACGGACAGACAGCCGGTGGTTTTTATGTACACCAAATCTCTTCACAAAATATATATCCCCACTTCACTGTACGTGGTCCGAGAGAGCCAATACCGTTTACTAATCTGTTAGCCTTAAGGCAGGGTGGTGGTGTATTCTGTAAGTTATAAGGCAGTGTGTTGTTGTTGATGGCGGGATTGGAAATACAAGGAGAGCAGGACTTGCTCCTGAAGGCATGACTAATTGAAAATATCCCCATTAATGGTCCAGGCTGCAACAAGCATGCTGCCAATTCCCAGTCCTACTGACAAATGTGAGCAATTCTTTCCGGTGGCACCTATTCACTCACTGCTTTATTTTTTAATTGTGTGAGAGTGCAGTCGAGGTACTGGAAAAAAAGCAAAGATCCAGAAAAATCAAATTGAACGTTTTTCTTGGATTAACACCATTGCACACATTTTAACGAGAACAAAAATGTGAATACACTACAGTTAATAAATCACTCTCTAAAGTAAACAGACTCCCAAGTTAATAGGTTCTGCATGATTACTTTTTTATGCCATCTGATGAGAGTATAGGGATGGGACGATACACGATATTATCGGTTATCGTGATAAAAAAAAAACAATCATGATAATCGTATCGTGGAGATTTAATTTATCGTGATATCGTCCTCCGTCATGCACTCGGATCAATCAACCTTTTATTTGCCGAGCTGCATATCTGGTACCACTTAAACCCTCTATAATTGGTAAAAGGTACTTATAATATACGTACTCCATACTCTTTTTTTCACGCTTTCCAATTTTTTGCCAAAAAATAGCCGATCTACAAGCTCACAACGCGTCACAGGATCGCCCCATCCCTAGATGAGAGACGACTTACAGTAGGACTGTGCACCCAGGCTACCCTAGCCTAGTGACTGATTATCTGGACTATAAACATGCTCAGGGAAGAGAAATAGCAGGGTAGACACAGTGGTCCTGGCGAGAGAGACAAAAGGACAAATTGGAGCTGGCAGAAAGAAAGAAAAAAAAATGTGCAGGGGGTTGACTGACAGGCAGCCAGGCAGGCAGATCCCAGCTCTGATCAACGTGGCTGAAGTGAGACCAACCAACTGTGGAAGCACCACAAGAGAGACAGGGGGGAGGAGCAGACGCATGTACACATGTGCAGCACGCCACAAACCATCACATGTCAGAGTGTGTCAACAATCAAAGGCAGGAGGAGCGTGGGAGGAGGGGGAACATGAGGACATGACGGAAAGGGACAGTGGTTCTCAAAACCACTTCATGTCAAGGAGCCCCCAAATTGATATGTATTTGGACACTGATCCCCATCTTTAAAGTGTGTGCCAGTGACCCCCATATAAGATTTGTGTAAAATAATAATAATAATACTAAATTATTCAAAGATTTTCTTTTGACTAATGGTAACAAAGTCCATTTACAATGATGGACACAATTGAGTCAGCAAACACAGCCTTGACATTTAGTTGATTTTTTTTTATATTTTTATCCCACGTTTTTTGCAACCCATTTTCTCACCTAGTGCCAACTACCTAACCTGTAGTCCTGGTTTCCGCTCTCCCCCTGCCGCGCCAGGGGAATTGGGGAGCACCTGGCTGGCTAGGGGGAGTATAGAAACCAGGACTACTGCATGTTTTTGTGAGGGCATCTACCCTACATTTAGCAGATTTCCTTTTTTTTTTTTACAACTGATATTGGCAACTAAGTCTGTTTTGGGTGTGTGACACTGGTGCACGTCAAAGTATAAATCAGGCTGCATAGACTGCATACCACTCTGGTAAGGACCTAATCACAGCATCATGTGTTTGAAACCAGCACTCATCTGATAAATCAGTGTCACCAAGACACCGATGTGCTGGGGCCATCCATAGTGGACATAAGTAACATGGAGTGAGTGATCGGTGAGTGCCGGAGGATAACAGTGTCAAGAGCAGAGCAGCAGAATGGCAAGAGGTCCAGCTGACACAGAAGTGACTGTCTAGTTAACAGAACGCAAAGCCAAGGAGGGCAACAGGACCATCTCCAAATGTGCTGTTGCCATCTAATGGTCAACCTTTGTGGTGCACAAGACGTAGAGTGACATGGTCACAGAACGGTTAGTCCTGTGGTCCTTATGAGACAAACATTGGTTTAGAGTGGCAAAGGAACAGAAATGAATTAAGTCATTTTCAGGGAACTGTAGATAAACAAGTACATTTGAATTAAATATAAATTTAAATTAAATACAGAGTATATTATTTATATATTAGCACATTAATCCAATTAAAGTGATCATTCAGGAGGAAAATGCAAATAGAAATGTAATTAATCTCAACATTAAGCAAAACTTTAAGCATATTAAATAATAAACAAATAAATGTAACTATAAATAAGTGAAAGACTCATTAAAACATTTAGCAGCAGTCCAGTAGGAAGGGCGAGTTCAAGTTTGCACACCTGGTAACCTAAGGATCTATACAAGGGACCAACATTTTTATATCACATGGTAAGTGCTGCATTGCGCAGCATTCTTGTTTGAGGAAATTAAAACAGCTTTCCTTCTCGCCAAGATGAATTAGTCTGACATTAGCCTGTTCAAAGAGGAGGACGATTTGGCATTGGGGGGCGGATTCAAACCTCCCGCAAAAATCCAGCGCCGAGATCCTATTGGTTCACCGATCCCCACCCTCCCCCCCACCCCCCTCCGCTCACCGCCTCACCCCTCCTCCCCAGTGCACTCCGTCAGCATTTAGGCTCCGGTGGGAAGCAATTGAAACTAGTTCCTCCTCATTCTAATGTTTACACAACTTGGGACCTTAGTTTAGTTCAAACCACAAAGCTGGGTTTGAAAAAGCGCTTTCTCACAAGTGGATCACTACCAACTCAGCGTCTTTCAACTGTAAGTATTTCGTTATTTTCTGTGTTTAGTGTGCACATTGCATAACAGTACTAGTGTTGCAGTTGAATAAAGTTAGCCTAGCACAGCTAAACTATCCACCCATGATGTTAACAAAAGACAGAAATATATACTCACGCAGTTAACTGCAGTGTGTGATTTAGTATGACTATGCCAGGTTAGCACTGTAGTGCTCTAGTTACAAATATTAATCTGACGATATTTCAACTAGAGATTATAAACAACACGTTACATCAATAGCTTGAATCCCAAAAAACTGGAGTTAATTAAGGGAATGTTTCATGACGGTAAGGCAAAGATTTTATCCTTCTCTGAAACTAAACTTGATGACTCGTTTACGGATGCTAGCATTGAAATTGCCAACTATACTGTAATCAGGAATGATAGAAACAGGTATGGAGGCGGAGTTTGCATGTATGTACACAATGATGTCAATTTTGTCCCCCGTCCAGACTTACACCACAGTTCACTTGAAACTGTATGGATTGAGGTAATCTTTGAACATGCCAAAAACATACTAATATGCGCTGTCTATAGACCACCTGATCAGAATGATTTCTTTGAGCTGTTTGATGAGAGCTTAGCAAAGGTGGACGGTACCGAGTGTCACATTTTGGGCGACTGGAATGTGGACATTTTGCGTAAAGACGCACCCATGTTCAAGTCCTTTGATGGGTTATGCAAGCAATACAGCCTCACTCAGCTTGTCACAGTACCCACCAGGGTGACAGAGCACTCTCAAACCCTCATAGATCTCGTCGTAACCACTGACAAGTCCAAAGTCACCGCTAGCGGGGCTATTGTATGCGGTCTTAGTGATCATTATATGATCTACTCTACCCGAAAAATACACAAACCCAAAGCTAGTGGCCACAGAACTGTCGTTGCTAGAAGCCTGAAGAACTACTCCAGTGAGGCTTTTAATCTCAAACTAGCGGGTGTAGACTTTTCCCCAGAGCTGCAGTGTACAGATGTCGAGGAAGCATGGTACGGTTTTAAAACCAAATTGACCGATGCTCTAGACGACGTGGCCCCCTTGAATACCACCAGGGTTAAAGCCCGCCAAGAGCCATGGTATAACTCAGATATTGCAGAATCAGCTAGACTCAGAGACAAAAAATACGATGAAAAACGAAAGTGCTGCAAAAAGCTCAAGAAAAAATTCAACCATGACCTCAAAAAACACATTGAGCATCTTACTGCTCAATGCAAGAGACTTAGAAACCAGACAACCGCCCTAGTTAGATCCGCCAAAAAAAACTACATCGACGACAAAATCGATGAATACAAAAACAACCCACGAGACCTATGGAAGTTGCTTAACAACCAATTAGGCTTAAAATCAAAAACCATATGCCACAACATAAACATCAAAACGGACGCCGCTCTCATTTCTGACAAAGGTGAAGTGGCTACCCATTTTAACAAAACCTTTACCACCACAGCCCGTTCACTGGTCAAAAGACTGGTCGCCCCATCTGGGCGGTATGGTGAAGAATTTGTTAATACATTCTACAAAAAACTGGGCGTCAGTAAAGACAGCTTTAAACTTTCCACAGTGACAACTGATGAAGTGTTTAAAAAATTGAGCGCCCTACCTCAACACAAGGCCACTGGCCTTGATAAAATCCCAGCTAGATTTCTCAGAGATTCAGCCGCCACCATTGCTCCAATCATTACCCACATAATTAACCTTTCCATCGAACAGGGTCATGTCCCCCAGGACTTCAAACTAGCAAAAGTAACCCCCCTGCATAAAAAAGGTAGCAAACTAGACCCTGGAAACTACCGCCCCGTTTCCATTCTTAGCTCCATATCCAAAGTCATGGAGAAAATAGTCTACGAACAGATTGCAAGATATCTCGATGAGAATAATCTGATTTACGAGTTCCAATCTGGATTCAGAAAATCCCATTCCACTGACACATGCCTTCTCTATTTGACTGACCAAATCAAACGCGAAGCGGATCAGGGCAAGTATAGTGGCATGGTCATGATGGACCTCCAGAAGGCATTTGACACCGTGGATCATGCTATTCTGATTGAGAAACTAAAAGCCATCGGTCTAGACAGCGCAGCAGTGAGCTGGATGCAATCTTACCTGGTGGGGAGGGAACAGGTGGTGGAGATTAACGGTACCCTGTCCCCCCCCCTCCCAGTAAGCTGTGGAGTTCCCCAAGGTAGCATACTGGGACCTCTGTTGTTCCTAATATACGTGAACGACATGGCATCTGCTTGCGACTGCAACCTGTTCCTGTTCGCGGATGACTCGGCTCTCCTAGTGTCGGGCAAGGACCACTTGCAGGTTGAAAAGACACTTAACTCTGAACTGAGTAAGATCTGCACATGGCTTAACGACAACAAATTATCAATTCACCTGGGCAAAACCGAGTCCATCCTCTTTGGATCAAATCATAACCTCAAAAAGGTAGAGAACTTCACAATCAAAGTGGGTGACAAGGTCATAACACGAAAAAACGAAATCTCCTACTTAGGATGTATCCTTGAAGCTAATCTTTCCAGCGAAAAGATGACTTCAAAAGTAATACAAAAAATCAACCAACGAACTCGTTTCCTACAGAGGATCGCCCCAATGGTCAACTTCAACACACTGAAGACCATAGCTGGTGCAATAATCCAGCCCCTCTTTGACTATGGAGTCCACGTATGGTATCGTGACGCCCCACAAGCCCTAAAAACTAAACTCCAAACAGCCCAAAATAAACTAATTAGGGTCCTGCTTAACCTTCCCAATCAGACTCACCTCACCGCTACTCACCAGTTAAGAGTGGGGTGGCTCAGAGTAGATGACAGAGTACAGCAACTTGCAATGGGCCTGTTGTACAAGATACACTACACCACTATGATACCCAAGTACCTGTCAAAATACTTTAAAAACGTTAAGGATGTCCATAATTACAACACCAGAGGCAGTGCCACAGATCACGTTCAACCCAGAGTCAACTCAAAGAAAGGGTCGAACTCGTTCTTCTGCTACACCACAAAAATGTGGAATGCCTTACCGAAGGCCATAAAGGAGTGTGGATCACTAGCATCCTTTAAAATTGCCCTAAAAAACCACTTACAGGCAGCAGCCGTTCACAACTGGTAAAAACCTAGCCCAACCCTACCCTCCCTGCCCCTTCCTTGTATATACTGTACATACTGATTGTTTAGACTTACTGTTACCTGCCCCTTCCTTGTATATATTGTATATACTGTACTTACTGATTGTATAGACCTACTGTTTTTCTTTTTTTCTTTACATATCTACTGCATAGTACTGTGTTCTATTTGTCTGTCATTCAATGTTATATGAGATACTTTAATGGTTTCCTGTTGAAATAAGCTTAGTCTTTTCATGGATCTCCTTTTAGTAGACCTTGTACCAGTGAACTGTACCGTCATGAATCTGTACATTTTCCTATGCAAACTTCTAATAAAGCCTTCAATCAATCAATCAAAAACATAACTTTGGCTCAACAATGCTGCAGCCTGCAGTACAGTACATACACTACAGCTGTGTACGGTATTGCTGCACGACATTTTGTATTTTAGTGCAGTTAAACATCTCGCTGCTCAAACTGGGACAATAGCGTAACTACCGTTATAAATAAAATGCTGTAAACTTAAGCTAAAAGTAAAACGCGATCCAGTAATAATGGGCGAGCGAGGGGGTATCAAACAAGCTACTGTAACACACGCAGAGTTTAATCTGGGAACGGCAACGGTAAAATATAAATGTATCTTTTGTTCTTTTGAATTAGCTACAGAGCTCTGTATCAGTCTTTACTGTGTCAGTCTTTGCTGTATCATGTCTCGTATAGTATTTCCACTGGTGGAAAAGTAGACTAAGTAGACTAACCATTTCACACGTTTTCAAATGTATACAATATTTGAAAATAGCAGATTACAAGCTCACAATACGTTGCTCAAGTAAAGTACGGTACTTGCTTGGCTTTACACCTCTGAATATATCCCCCTTCCCCCACGTAACATGCTTACCCTTACATTCCTTCCTTTTGTCTCTAACTGGTCTTTATCTGTGTGTCAACCCCCACTCCCACTCCAACCCCCACTACAACTTACAAATATGTTAATCCCAATGTTATCATGTTTTTTCTATCATGTGTTCATCAATGTATTCATTTGAACATTATTTTTCATTTTCTTCTCAAGGAGACAACACATTGGAGGAGTCCCTAGTCCCTACTCAGCTCTGCTGCAAACCCAGTCCAGACCTTCAACAATGGGAGTGGAGAGTCACAGCTGGAACGCCAAACAAACATCTTCTCAATCAAAATAATAACAAAATATGCCTTCAACTTGTCACTGTAACAACTACACATACTGAAATATGGTTCAATTAAACATCCGACAAGCTGCTAAAATAAAACTACAAAGGATGTATACATTGAACTGATTGAATATTGTATTACATTCTACAGTCTTCTTTACATTTTACTATTGAGCCAAATAAACGTTTAAATAATATGGAAATGGGAATCCTAATATGTCTTTATTAAATTGAGGGTACCAGTTTAAGAAGACATTTAATCATTTCAATATAATTATATTGTTTTGACATTGGAACTGTACTTGGATCTGTAAAATCGGTTGGCTACTTATTTTGACTCATCTGGTGATGACATGACACTCTTTAATAATCCATGGTATTGGTGTATTTGCATGAAAATCAAGGTGCTAGCAGGCTTGATTGGCCCATATAGCCTATTGTCATACTGTAGGCTATACAGACTATGTACACAATGAATTATTGCGACCGTAGGTCGCACTTACTACAGAAAGCTCCACCAGGTGTCCGTGCGTCAGTCAGTCAGTCCGTCACACGTCAGACGTCACACTTTTGCCCTGCTCATATCTCCGCAACCGTTGCCCCGATCCATGCCAGATTTTGCACACACACTCCTTACCTGCCAAACTACAACCTCCAAGGACCCCCGGAGCTCCAGGGACCCCCAGCTCCCTCGGGGACCCCCAAGTGTAAAAAATGAGCACATGTGAAAAAATTACCAAATGACCACCCCAACGGGGCTGCTCACGGGGAATTCCTGGGGACCACCCACTCCTGGTGCTCCAGAACGGATGCAAAAGTGGTGACGCCCCCAGTGGAGGACCCCCTCCACTGCAGCTCACATAAAATGCCGTAACTCGGCCTAGGAGCGTCCGGGTGAGCCGGGGCCGGTACCTATTCGTCCGCCAAGGCAACGCGGAGACCCCACCCCTCATTTCTCACATTGCCCTCTTCTAGTGACGCCCCCAGTGGAGGACCCCCTCCACTGCAGCTCACATAAAAAGATGTTGCCCTAAAATCACGAAAATCACTACACAGTATGTCTACACTCATGTCATCAACATGGCTCAGGCAGATTTTGGAAAAACACATTTTTTCCCTATTTGTGGAGATAAGTGACCTACGGTCGCTTATCTCCCGATTAGGGAGTCTTACTGGTTTAAACAATGTGTCTCATGTTGCTCACAGGTTTGGGTGAAAGGAGGATTTAGCATTGTGAATTGATTGAATAATTGATTAGACATGAATGCAAAACAGCAAGAGTAAAAGGATAGTTCTATGATTAAAAGGCGTAGGCTATACATTCTAAACTACTATTGAGAATAACAGGGTGAATGCATTGAAACGTTGTAGCCATTTAATAGTCTGTAGGTTGGTCAAATAGTGTATTTTATACATGTTCCCACCAAGGTAGCCTTTCAACATCTTAAAACAGTCTTTGATTGTGTTACTGGTGAATGTGTATTTATTTATTTATTTATTTATGTGACATCAACGGACGAGATGCTGCGCAGCCTCATCAGTACCATAGCAAAGGTAATAAAAGAGTAAAGACTGGGGATAAAGGAAATCATTAAATGGAGAACATTGAATTAACTTCTGAAAAGGCTTCTAAGCCTACACTATAGCCTACTAAAAACTAGTGGAACCGCGATCTTGCCACACGTGAATAATTGGTTGTAAACAATAACACAGACAATGTAAATCCTTAGTCTAGTTGTGGGAAGAAAAGGTTATCATCATGGCCCCAAATAACTTTTAAATATCTTGCAATTGGCAACGAGTCTCTTACTAAATCGGCAAGAGTGCCTCTCGTCCTCAATACATAAAGGCTAAGCTATATAACTTCTCCATCAGCAGTGTTCCCCACACTCCCAAGCCCCCACCGTTGCGCACAGATTCACCGGGAAATACCCGGTCGCCTGCCTTGCAGGAGAAAGTAAACGTTAGCTGCTTAGCTAGTTAGCTTCAAGTTAGCCTCTAAGCTAGCAGCAACATAATTCGAACTATGGTAAACCCTGAGGCTTGACCTGCTGCGGTGAATATGCGACTACTTCATTGCATACACCGTGCTGGCGTGCGTGTGTCCACACTTCCATCCGATTGCCTTTTAAATGTAAATTTCCCATCCACTGAGTCTTGTGTAATGTGTATGCGAGCGCAGCCGTGCAGGGAGAGGGACTGCTGCGCTGGTTTGGTTTCCCTACGGAACTATTTTCAGGGTAGGACCAGAGCAGACTGGCCCTGACGTCACAGCATTTGGAGAGACGCCCCCTTATGCCAGCATATGCGTTGTGCTTTCCCAGGCTTTTATTTTTTCTTCCTATCGCCAAAATAAAAGTCTGGGTTTCCGAGGCTAGTCTGACATTAAAGGGATATAGCACTCAACTCCCCGAATCCCCATACAAGCACAATGTGATGTGCCATGTGGAACCACTGATCCACTGTCTATTATATGTTCGAGTCAACAGCCCATCAAGGATAAATGGCCTGTTCAGTTAAACATGTCCCAAGAGACTGAACCAAAACATGATCAAAAGAAGACGCCTCAACAAGCATAAAACAAATGTTGTTCCAGCAGCCGTGAAACCACATGTCTTTGTTGCAAGCCTAAAGGGTTCTCCAATTGGAGATCAACATTCAACATGAATGATATAGGCTGTGATTTGTTTCCTTTCCTTTCGACGTCTACAACAAATCCAACACCCAAATTGAGATTACAATTAAAACCACAAGGGCACAATGTGTGGACTGTTACTGTTCTGAGACTCAGGACTGATGAGCAGGAAAATGTAAAACACATACATATATTCAACAGCTACTAATCTACCCCATGAATACACCCACTAACAATTCATTTTCCATATTCATCACCTGTAAACCAACTATAAAAAGTGATAGGTGCATATAATAGGAGAGGGCCTAAAGGCTGCAAGGCATACAGCGTGAATGAAGAGACACACATACTGTTAATTAAAACATTTGGCAAAATAACACAATTTAGTTTGACAATGAACATCCATCTTATGCAGGGAGTGGCTGACTCCCCATAGGTAACAAATTCAATTACCTTCCCAAAAGTGCTACTCACACAGATAAAGTACAAATTTACCACAGAGAAATAAACAGCCATAATCCATATTACACTCCATTAATCAATGCAAACTAGCATCCATTCCTTTAATTGGCTGCATACTATTAGATTGTGAAGTTAAATTATGATAGGAACAAGAAAATTATAATGCATGCAACATTTAGCAAATGAACCCAAATATACTGTACATGTGCCTAACATATGTACTGTCTTAGTACATTACATACATGGTCATTTTGTACTATATCTGTGTGAGCAACACTCTGATTGGACGGGTAATTACCTACAGTATGGCGTTCTCTCCCCAAAACATTTTGAAAACAAATTTAAAATAATAATAATCACGCTTATGAACTCGACACTGCGGTATACATTACACCAGGGGTTCCCAAAAGTTTTTTTGTCTCAGGGCACCCCATTAATATTTTTTTAAATCTGAGGCACCCCTACATTACAATTTTCACTCCCAGTCCCAGCACCTTATATTTATAGCATATCGTCGTTGTCGGGTGGAAACCTTGTCCAAAAGCGTTTGTTTTGTATTTATCATCTATAAAGTGTACTAAACTAGTGAAAACAGCAGATCTACAAGCACACAACGCCTCGCAATGGTGCTTGTAGATTGGCTGTTTTCACTAGTTTTGTGCGACAGTCTTGTACGATGAATTATGATGTTTATTTTGCGAGGAAAACGTTGAGATAATAGCCATTTTGTTTAGAACTGACTGAAAATAACTTTGTACTTCAAGTTTAAAATGAAATATTACATATTTTTTCAAGTGTCCAGATAAATTCCAAATATTATCAAATTATCTCGTGGCACCCCTGGACTGCCGTCATGGCACCCCAGGGTGCCCCGTCACCCACTTTGAAAACCCCTGCATTACAAAAAGGCAGTATGGAGGTATTGCGGTTATTGCACCCAGCCCTACTGTGGAGAGCCCGACACTCATCAGTACATAACATGGCTTCTCAGTGTCAACAGCTATTTTACCTGATGAAGGTCTGAGGAGGACCAAAACAGTGGGCAGTGTGCATGAGTAGGGCTGTCACGATTATGACATTTTACACAACGAATAATTGTCACTCAAATAATAAATTGTGTTTCTGTCTTTGACAATTACATTTCTGTTTGGCTTGTAGGCTTTGAAGTAGCACATGGTAGATATGACACATAACCTAAACATACAAAGAAATTACTGACATATTTGACAACTTTATACTTAAAAAAGAACACTGATAGTGGAAATAGCCGATCTACAAGCTCACAACGCGTCGCGATGCGACATTATAATTATTTCCGTTCTTCCATGCTGCTGAGGACCGCCATGTTGTACAGTATGTTGATGGTGTAACTTCACCACAATTCCCTCGCTCAGGCTAAAGGACTGAGTCTCAAATCTGGCCTCCCATCATAGTGACTTCTGAACTATTAATTGGTGGTTGACTGTGTGCGCCTGCAGAAACCCACTGGCCAAGAAGGACCTGCATGACCTAACTCCTCTGCTCTAGATAAACAGGAACACGGCTTTAGGGATCGTTATCTCTGGCCATCCAAGTGAAAAGTGACTGGAGAGAGTGGAGAGCAGACTGCTGCTGTTAAATAGAGACGAGGGAGAAGTGAAAACATCAGCATTGAAAGCAGGGACGTGGAAACTATGGCGATTCAGCAGTCAACACTCATTATTATTACATAATGGCATCAGGTAAACAAGCAAATCCAGAAAATGCTTTTCCTGAGTCTTATTTCCTTTTGCATATTGAGTAAGCAGAGCAGAGAGCACTTTCTACGACTATCGAAATATGCTAAGTAACACAAAGCTATCTCATTTAAACAACCAATCCGCTTAATCTGAAAGCTCCTTAGTTTGAGGGACATTGTTCAGCACTTTACAATCAAACTCCAGACAAGATAATAATTCCTAAGACAGCAACAAGGAACAACAGGATACTTTCAAATAGTAGGTAGGTGCTCAAGCTAACTGTGATCACGACATTTATTTTCCACAGCCAAACACCAAATCAAGTGGCTGATATGAAAACGTTTTGCTGACTGGCCTGTCTGTCTCTAACCCGCTGCACGGAGTCACATTTCACTGCCCTCATTGTGCAGATCATTTTATTTTTAAGTGCTCAAAATAATCACAGACAACTTTTGTATTAAAAAGAGACTCTGAATCTGTGAAGATGCCAGGTGGGGCCATTGGTACTGGGAGGTAAACAAATGTCTCTCCGCCCACTTGGGTGCAATCAATCGTATCTCCAATCTGAAACGCACACATTGCCTTCTTCAGAGAAGAGGCCCCAGACCAGGTTTGCTGCTGCAGCGCCTCAGTGGGGGAGGACGATAAGAAGATGGACAAAATCAATCAGTCAATGTGCCAAGTGAGCTGAAGTGAAGGTTAAGTAGGAGCAATGACAGCCACCTCAGTCCATGTTAACATTGCATTGTCCATCAATCTTTTCTGTGCCAACCAGTGCCACTTTGTAAAACCACTTGGCAATGCTTCCTGTGCCAAGTTAACCTGTGTCACTTACTTTGCCAAGTGGTTTTACAAAGTGGCAAAGGTTGGCACAAGATAGATTGCCAAGTAGATTTGCAGTCTTCTCTTACTACCAGTTCTTGACTTCAAAAAGTATTTGACATTTTTATAAACAATATAAAAATAAGGTGGGAGAAGATAAATATGAACGTTCATTATTGGACCAGTATGTGATGAGGGCGTTGAGGGGTGTGCAATGACTAAGATAATTATGATCACAAAAACTGGCAAGAGAGCTCAGAGAAAAGATGAAAGCTTGACTCAAGGCTGATTCTGTATTCCTCTGCACAAGAAGCCAACAGAATGTCCTCAAGGAATAGAGGCATATGCCTGTTCAACTGTGATGGGGCCTGCCTGCCACAGCAGCTGGCTAACACACTCAAATATAGTGCAAATTAGAGCTGAACAATTTGGGGAAAATACGTAGTGGTCGCATAGACCAAGGCTCTTCAACAGGGGGTCCGGGACCCCTAGGGGGTCCTCAGAGTTACTACAGGGGGTCCTCCAAATCTTCGTGTGATAGAAACTCCCCCTTTTTATATTAACCACTTGAACCCTAGCGTCCATATTCTGATAACTTCAGCCAAAAATAGCAGATCTACAAGCTCACAACGCCTCGCAGCGGCTATTTTCGGCAAAGTGGTTTGGTGTTGAGGGGAAAAAAGAGCAGACTAAGTACAGAGTGAAAGAATCCAAAATACACTGATGATCCTGCTGTCAAATAATGAAACTATATGGAATCTCTAAAAAGGTTTTGGGGTTCCCTGCTTCATCTGTCTCTCAACTAAGGGGTCCTTGGCCTGAAAACATTGAAGACCCCTGGCATAGACGCATTAAAAAAGGCTGAAGCACAACGGTGGATTTGAACACTCAACCTCTGTGGTGGTGGGAGGACGCAGACTTTACCACTGTGCCAGAAAAGGTGACCTTGGGAACTAATGACAGGATAACTACACAAGACAAACCTCTACCAAAGTGTCATTGCGTTTTAAGGCTGAATTGAATATTCTACTTCAGAAGTCTTCAACATTTTCAGGCCAAGGACCCCTTAGTTGAGAGAGAGAGATGAAGCAGGGACCCCCAAAACCTTTTTATAGATTCCATATAGTTTCATCATTTGACAGCACGATCATCAGTGTATTTTGGATTCATGTCAATTTGTGTTTTCAGATATTTAACCACTTGAACCGTCAATACTTATTAAACTTAACCTTTCACTCTGTACTTAGTCTGCTCTTTTTCCCCTCCTTTTCTTCTACGTTCTACTTGATTCATGGACCACATTTTACCAAAACAACGAATAACCAAGTCCATTATGGACCCCTCTCTCTTATGATTTAATGTAATTAATAGCAGCCTGCGCAATTTGGAAATTGCAGTTAAAGGGATTCGATTAATTGTTCAGCCCTTGAGATAATATATAATTGAACATGCGCAAAAGTGCTGCAATATCCTTATAGTAGCATACATATGATAAATTACAAAATGGTTCACAGTAGCGAAGCTCAAATTGAGCTTGAATATAAGAAATTAACATGAGAAATTGGACGTCTATCCCAAACCACCAACACGATAAACAAAATGCTACAGTCCCCATAATGAAAGACAAATGAGAAGTCTGGCAGGTTTACCGTCATTTCATTTGGAGTAGAAAATGGCATTGTGTAAAGATAAAGGGTGATTTGCATTAACATGTAAAGCTTCAGTGAAGTACCCCCTACATCTTTGCAAACAGAGGTGGCCTAATCTCCTTAATGAGAACCAGAGCATGTGCCCTCCTAGCTTGTGAATCGGGAAGTTTACAATTCAAATTCTGAAATCCTTTCAATGTCTTTAGTCAGATGCAACAAAATAGCACTTTCAAAGTATCTAACTTCTGTACCCGAACATATTTCCGACCGTCTAATGAAACAGGAAAGTAAGTAAGTAAGTAATGAAACAGGATATGCGTGAGACATACCATAGCATTGGGCGTAAACTGAATTTGAACATTTAATAGTGGCCATGTCAAAAATTATAAATAATTACAATACAAGTTTAACAAAGATTGATGGGTGGATGTGATATCATTGGATGAAATTGTTTGGTTACAAAATTACAAAAGTTTGTCATATTTTGTTTTACAGAAAACTTTGTTTTGTATTATTATTATTTTGTTTGCCTCTATTGCTAAGTAAGTATGGGATGTGTACCTGGGATGTGATGTGAACTAAAAGTGTGTGAAAGGAGCGCCCCACACTAGCAGTGATTCCTAAACACCGTAATATGTAAATAGGGCTGGGGCGGTATGGATTTTTAGTTATTGCGGTCACTTTTTACAGACAGTATGGCGGTCATCGCAGTATAATCGCGGTTATGAACTCGACAAACGGTATGCATTACACAGCCGCATATTATTATATTATATATATTATTGCACCCAGCTCTGTATGTAAAAAGATGTTTTAGTAATATTCAGGGTTCCCACACATCTTTACCAATTAATTTCCAAAACTTTTCCAGAATATTTAACCCGATTTCCAGGACTATATACTGTAACAATAATTCAGCTCAATAACGAGTCGCTTACTCCGATGCGCAATGCTCACAGACAGGTAGTGTATGCCAGTGGATCTCAACCTTTTCAGGCCGTGACCCTCTAAATAATATTTGAACTGGGGACCCCGGCACCCTGACGAGCACTAAGAGTTGAGGAATTTTGTATAACACCGTAATGCGAGGCGTTGTGAGCATGTAGATCTGCTATTTTCACAATTTCTGCCTCTAATATTTGACAATTTGGCCAATGTTTAATTTGTCATTTCAGAGGTATTAACCAAAGACAATACATAGCTTGTCCAGGACCCTTGATCAATTCCAAAACTTTTCAAGTACTGGAAAAATATTTTTCTAATTTCAAAATATTTCCAGGAATTTCATGACCGTGGGAACCCTGAATATTATTCCTGGTGTGGCATCTTCCAGGTGAAGAAATCACATAATGAGGCTCTATCCTTTGCTTTTATATGAAATATCCCAGACCATTAGCGTTTTATAGAAGATGCTTCAGAACACATTGCTCCAATCTCAAAATATGCTCCAAATGCTCCAATCTTAAATAATACCCAAAAATAGACTATCTACAAGCTCTCAATGCTGATGCATAAAATGTTAGAATCGTGACAGCCCTAATGGCTTCTATAGAATCCAAGCGACAGAAATCAGTTGCGGAGACTGAGAACTTTAATCCATGCATTGCACAGCTCTGGAAATGGACAGAACAAAAGAATGCCACTGTTGTACAGTATTTCGTTATCCATTGATTTCAGGTTCACTTACCAGCCTCTGAGTTTATATGCTTCAGGGATGTCTGGGTTGATCATTATAGTGCTACTGAAGCTAGCACTGAGGGACCTGCCTCCAAAGTCAGATAGCTTGGCCCCCTTGATGGCCAAGATTGGCTGTCCAGAACCATCAAATTTCTCTGCCTGCGAAGAGATAAAACATTTAAAACAGAATATATATAACAAACGTAGTGATAATTGATAATGGCCATTAGAATAGTGTTCATATAGGAGTGTAGTTTATATTCTAAAGTACTAATTCCAGCTTACAACAACCTTGGTAGAGCTTGGAAGAAAGCAGAGCAAGAATCATGAGACACTCAGAACCTGGGAGGTAAATGCTGCACATTTAAGAAAAAGGCCAGTTTCATCCCCTCTGCCATTAGTTAAAATATGATTTTTATGGGGGGTTGCGGCCTGAAAAGTTTGAGAACCACTGGGCTAGACTACGTTATCACCCCTGTCTCTGTCTGTCTGTGTGCAGCCAATTGGCGTGAAACACTGCACGCTCTCCCTTGAGACCAAGTAAAAACGTCTGTCCCAGATTTTTCAGTTCAGCCTGCGCCACCAAGTGGCAGGCTTTTGATAAAGTAATTTTTGGATATTACTCCTATAGATTTTGTTCAAACATTGATGTATTACTTTACCTATTGTATTGACGTATTACCTTGCTTATTGTAAATCGCTCTAGATTAAAGACAGGGTAGCAGAATAACATCTACTTTGTCCCAATTTAATTGTTAGGTAGTTGTGAAAATATTTGCCAATGCAACCATATAGTTGTCTTGCCTGTTTTCAGAGTTGTATTCAGACGGAGATTCCAATGTCCTACTTTTTCAAAACTCCTCCTCCACGAGCTCGGGAATGGCCGAGCAAAAGCATGACGTATGAAAGCAGAGCAACATCACGTGATCCCATTGAAAGGAATGTGAAGAATGTCTTGGAAATTACAATATTTTACACTCTTTCTAATAAAGTGAACTCTTAACTTTCTTAATTGACATGAACAACAACATGCACTTGCAATTTTTTATAAAGAATCAATAAGCCGTTTTTTCCGTATCCATTATATAGTGTAGCATGCACGTATTTTACTAGCCTGGGGGGCGTGTCTCTTCGCGGCCCCGGTTCTCTAGCGAGGCACTGAGAAACACTAAGCCGAGATGGGCGCTCGTTTCGGCCAAATGCTGGAGTTGCCTCGGTGTTTGACTGTGGATGTTTTTTTTTTTTGTTTGTTTTTTTCTCTCTCTCCTCCCGTTTTTTCCCCTGCCTCTCATTCATGTGTTCTCTACCTCTGGACCAAACAATGACACGAGTAAGCAATTTACCCCGAGTGAGAGGACATTATGCTCTGATAATGTCCTGTGTTAGGGGGTGATCGGACGAGGCGAAGCCGAGTCCGATAACCCCCTAACACAGGACATTATCAGAGCATAATGTCCGACCCCGAGTGGTAAATAGCTTTTCTACCACTTTTTCCCATATACATGAAAGAAAACACATAGTTGTAACTTGCAAGGATCTTAAGTTACAATCATTGTTGCCTATAAAACTTCCGCCATAACAACAAATAGTGCCACAAACAACATCTTCTACTCACCACCAGATGGCGCCAACTCCATGCTGAGACAGATGTCTAGCTTACGCGACCGAGTATTTCCCGGTGAATCTGTGCGCAAAGGTGGGGGCCGATGGGCAAGGAGGGTTGCGAGCTTATGAGAAACAACTAAAATAAGACCTTAAAACCTGGCGAAAACAGTTGCGTGCATTAGCGCAAATGGAAAACATTCAATTAACTTCTGAAAAGCCTACACGACCTTTAAACAGCGTGCATACGGTGCATTAGATGAGGATAAATGAAATCATTAAATGGAAATCATTAAATTAACTTCTGAAAAGGCTTCTTCTAAGCCTACACTATATAGCCTACTAAAAACGAGTGAATCTTGCCACACGTGAATAATTGTGGTTCAGTGGTTGTAAACAATAACACAGACAATATACAATCCTTAGTCTAGTTGTGGGAAGAAAAGGATATCATCATCATCATGGCCCCAAATAACTTTTAAATATCTTGCAATTGGAGACGAGTCTCTTACTAAATCGGCAAGAGTGCCTCTCATTTTCAATACATAAAGGCTAAGCTATAGAACCTCTCCATCATCAGCAATAGTCAGTGGTGGTGCGTGTCCCCCAGACCCCCACACTCCCAAGCCCCCACCTTTGCGCACAGATTCACCGGGAAATACTCGGTCGCCTAGCTTACAGCTAAGCTAACGTCAGTTAAAAGCACCGTTCCGGCCGTAAATAGAGGCTGTTCGCTTCCAGAAAGGCATAGGTTCAGAGAAAAGGGGCTTTAAAGTTGGCGGATTGCATTGGATCCAAATAAATCGGCGACGATAGTACGCACGTTAGTAAACAAAGGACCGCTGCGACCGTCATTTGTTGGTGGGGGGAAAGGTGTTCCGACCATAGGGTTCCGACTCCCTCCTGAAGTCCCCGGATGCGTTCATCGCGTATTGATCTCGGAAATGTGCCTCATTTGCATGTACATCCGGGCATTTCACACATTCCGGCTATTGTGGCCTCATTTACTACTGTTTTAAGCCAATCACAATCCAGTATTTGAACACGTGACTAGAAAAAGTGGTAGAAGATTGGATTAACTCACCCAAAAGAAGGTAGACAAATGTATTCCACTGGAATTAGTTATTAAAAGGTGCTTCACAAACGCAAGTGATGGGGCCGTGGGCTGTGCGAGCCACGTGACGAGCTCGACTGGAAACGATACTCATACTTAAGTAAAAGTACTCTCATATCATTCTCGCACGCATGGACAGTCACGCAGTGGCCAATCTACAGTACAAGCTCACAATTGTGAGCTTGCAGATCGGCTAGTTTCAAACAGCCAAGGTATAATAGGGCTAAAGTAGTTATTATCTGGTCCTTCACAAACGCGAGTGACATGGCCGTCGCCCGTTCGAACTCGCAATGGTGGAAAATATATTTTACTCAAGTAAAAGTACTCTTATATCATTCTCGCATGACAGTCGCCTAGGACGTGACGTGCAGCTTGCAGATCGGCTAGTTTAAAACAGCCAAGGTATAAAATAGGTAGTTAATATATGTTTTATATTATAATGTATTTCTGTTTTGATTGATTGAAGATTTTATTAGAAGTTTGCATAGGAAAAGGTACTGTAGTAACTAAAGCTTTCAAATAATTTTAATGGTGTAACCAGTATTTGCCTCAGAGATAGATGTAGTGTAGTAGAAGTGAAAGTATTGGAAATTGGAAATATCCAAGTACAAATACCTCAACATTTTACTCGAGTACAGTACTTGAGTAAATATACTTATAGTTACTTTACACATCGCGGTGATGTCCGGGCGTGCAGCGAGCCGCGAACACAAACAGTCACGCAATCAAACAGTCTGCAATGTGTCTCTACTACTGAAGTAGGCTAAAGTACACACAATCAGAACATTAAACAATTATTTCACTTCACTCTCTCAGAGTCCTGCAGAAACAGGCAGAGGGGAGGGGGCGACTGTCTGTCTGTCTGTCTGCCTGTCTGTCTGTCTGTCTGTCTGCCTGTCTGTCTCACTGACTGAAACGAGCCTCCGCTGTGACGGAACAGAACGTCACGGAAGAGGCGTGGTCCCGAAGTCGAGGGTGTAGAGGGAGACACTGATTATAACTTCAAATGTGCCTATGTCTTTTGTGTTTTTATTTATTTTAAATTTATTTGGGCATCCTTAGGGGATCTTTGAGAGATATGCGTCATTATTTAGATAAAGAAAGATTCCTGCTCCCCCTCCTTTAAGAGCGTCTGCTAAATGCCTAAATTGTAAATTGTAAACAGTAATGTCATCAAGATGGATCTGTCGGATTTTTCATATTCCATCCCGATTAGCCAAGATTGGCTTGCAAGGTTTACAACAAGAACCTGTGCTCCGAGGAGCATACCTTTGTAGTTCCTTTTTTTTTCAATAACAGGGCAGGAAATGGAGATGTGTTTGTATTCATTTAAAACTATTTACCAAAGTTTTCGCCTCATTCTAAATACAACCACCTCAGTAGACCCATTTGAAGGAACGAACTTCAAAAAGTGCTATTTATACGCATGCTGGGCATTGTCACTTTTCTATCTGGCACTGCCGTGGTTCTTTATAAACTATACATCTTGTGTACTTCAGCAAGTCTCCCTGGAGAAGGGGTATCTGCAGAGCAAACAAAGAGGGTACACAGTGCTTCTTGTCAGAAGGAATGAAATGGTGGCAAACTGAGCAGAGTCCCTTTGAGCCATAGGTAAAATCAACTGCAGCACCACAGTTCCTTCATCAGACCCATGACAGGGTATTTACTCAGTAACTTCAACCACATCAGCTTCCATTAAACACAGCGCACAACCCTGTTAAATCCCCTCCATCTTCAAACTGCTGAATAGCAATCTCCGGGTGCTGGCTCATACGCGACACGCAAAAAAACACCTTTTCAATTAAAGAGGGAGGGGAGGAGATGTACAGCCTATGTCTGTCACTACCTGTCAGGAGTCGGAACATGTACAATTTGGCTGCAAGCGACTTTTAAATGTGTGACTAGATTTGGTCTTCACAGCAGCGGTGATGTTGCATTTTTTTTAAATGCCTGGTCTGGCATTTGGCCTAGTTCTACTGACTGACATATTGGGGTGAAGTCAGCTCTAATTAAAGTCATGTCTGAGGTTAGTTATGCAACTTATGCTTATTCAACAGACTAAGCAGACTTGTTTCAACCTGGAGTGCCTAGTTTAGACAGGTATTTACTTGACCGCTTTACCTTACTTTGTTGGTTTACTAGGGTTTATGCCGCTTACGGCGTTCAAGCACTTTGTAAGTCACTGTGGATGAGACATGAGAGCGTCTGCTAAATGCCTAAATTGTATTGTGGTGTATGGAAACCTGGAGTCATTCTCTATACCCCCCTTTGTCTGCATCTCTCCCCCAGTTGGTCCTCACCTCGTCTCCCCACAGCGTTACAGATACCATCTTCCCAGACATGTCTATCAGATTCACGGTCCTCTTGGAAACCTCGCGGCCAGTCTTGGTGGTTAGACGGGTCATCTCATCCACGCTCTTGCACACCCCAATAACATCTGTGCAGGAAGACAAAGCATTGTTTACAACTCTCAGCACTAAGAAACTGATTGTGTCTCCTTTGCCAGGCAGATTCATGGTCACACTTGCAAAAACCTTATCATGACAAACAACGGGCTGCTTGTCCTTGAAAAGCCCTTGACCAACTCTGGACTACATTCCCAGACAAACACACATTCACACATATACATATCATAAATATTAAATGCGTGTCTTGACGGCCACAGGTCACTTAGGGTCCCACCGTCTTACGGCTCAAATCGGCTATGGGGAAATCAGTTGACTCATTTTTCAGTTCAACTCAGTATGAGGTCAGCAGCTTTAAACACATACATTCCCTATGCTGGTGTGTTGCCTCTATACTCTATAAGTGGACAAAATCAAATGCAGCGCATCAAGCACAACCTCAGTATTGTTGAAACTGTTCGCTTAAATGATGAGGAGCCATTTATATGAGCAGTGAGTACTAATGATAGTCCATGGGCCAGACGGGTTGTCGGTATCAAAAAGGTGGCAAAGGTTACCATGCATTTTTGAAAAGCTCTATATCTGTAGATTATATTTTGGTATGATAACCCTTTCTTAGACACAGCTAAATTGGTGTTATCAGCCGCTGGAGTTGGTGTCCCATTAACTTTACATTACAGGGAAAAAAAGCAAAAAATAGTAGCATAAGTAGCTTTTAGTAGCATAAGAGGGGTCAAACTAGGGGTTTGTCATGATGCCGAATCCATTGCAAGCATTTGTTTTGCACAAAAAACATTCCTTGGGCTATAAATGGCCTCAGAAAACGATGCATGTATGGGTGTGCATTCATGTTAGTCAGAGGCCTTAGGGTTTTATTTCTCGTGCTAATCAGTCTAAAAGCGCCACATTTTGCACAGATGTAGCCCAGGGCATGCTCTAATGATTTAGCTAGGGCGCCCGAGTCGGTGACCTTCGGGGTCGCCACAGCTCCAGAAAAATGGTTTAGTGATGAAAAGTGATGAGTCATCACTTTTCAGAGTTTGTGGATGTTTTCTGGAGCCCGAAGGTCAAGAATTTAGTTCCCAAGAAAGGTCATGTCACTATTGGTATGGTATTTGAAAAATCAATATCAAGAAATATTTAAGTCTAATTATCCTTTTGAAGTCATAACACCATAGCGACGCCTGAATGATGGACTTGGGAGTGAAATCACTCAAACAGTACTACAAGCGGCAGTCTCCGTTATCATAATTACATGTGGGCTCCTTATTATTACTTATTCATATTACCTGTGACAGCACTTTCTCCTCTGCTAAGTTAACCGGGTCGGCCATGGGGCCAAAGTCAATCTATGCTACAGGCCATTACTGTCATCATCAGTATTATTAATACTTCTTCTATCTTCTTATAATTGCCTTAACCTCCCATGCACATCCCTCTCCACACTCAACTACATGCATCGTCCTACCCTATCATAGGTTATTATTATCATCATCATCAGTCTGGTATTAGTAATGCTTATCAATGCTGCTTCCATGGCTACTGGTCTAACTTATGAGTTGCTTCTCCTCACCCAGGACGGAATCCGTTTCTCTGGCCTCCAGGTCGCCAATGGAGACGAAGTCACACTGCACCATGGGAACCTCACTGCTCTCACTGTCGTCACAGGGGATGATGGTCGATTCCCCATTGAGCGTCATCTCGTAGTCGTTCTTCAGGGTGCAGTACTGCTTGTTGGCAATCTTCAGGGAGCCCTTGGAAATGTAGTACACCTAGGATGTACAGACAGATGTGTTAAAACAGATCTGAGGAGCATTTCACCTGACTGAATGGTGCTAACAAGATGTGACTTTATGCAGTTGGGGGGACTCGACAAAGACTGATCAACATAAGCTGCTTATTGTGTTGGTACATTGCAGCAGAATGACTCACTCAAAGTCCCTTTGGTTGCAATTCAAAAACGTATTGGCAGTTGTTTGTACAACGGTGAGAGCCAAATCCATCTTAGACAGCAAAGCGATTGACAGTGACAGTGTGACTGTGTAACATAATTGGTGAGAGAGGGGCATCGCTCACCTTTCCCGTCTCTAGAAGAGTGTAGAACTTGTCCACCTCTTGTTGGAAACCTGTCACTCTTATTTCTCCCTGAAACAAAACACAGCAATTCTTCAGCCATAGTGTGTGTGTATAGCAGTGATGTCATTACATGCGCATCCCGCATCAAAAACTCATTCAAGTCGCCCAGGGACTCATTCATGTCATGGTCCTGGGGTCCCGGGGATGCGCCTCCATTGGAGTCCATGTTAAAATAATTTACCGGGTCGCAGTAAAAGAAAAACATTTTTAAATTCCACAGACACCACCATTGTTCATGGGTGAAAGCATCCTACTTTACCCTACGTTAACACAAATAAAATCCACGTAGAAAGTCTTAACTCATACAGTGCCGCCGGCCACAAGGGGCGCTAGAGTGCCAGAAATTTCTCCATAGACCTTCGCTCTAGCTTTCGTCGACACTGTCCCAAGTGCCTTGGGATTTCACTCCAGCCAATGCTATGGGTGACGATAGGAGGAAGCTAGCTGACACGTAGCCAAAATGCTAACCCATTTAGAAGCCCGATCTAAAGCTATTTCAGTCGCAAAAAACTTTTTCTTTGGGTCTGGGAACACAATCCGGAGAAAATCCTGTCTAAAGATGTGATTTATCATTGGAGTGGGCGGCGCGATGCGGCCGTTAGCGCGACTACGGCCCGTGGATGGCCGAGTCTAAGTCCCGGCCATGGATGGAAATTTAGACCGGGGCTTCGTTGAGGCCTCCGATTAAATAATTCATTTTATTAAATATCCCGAACTAGTTCGGGATAGGCACCCTGGCATACGTCGCGCCGCCGACAGTATATATCAAGTTTTTTTTGGGGGGCTTTATTTTAAACCATTTTCAATGGAATAAATCGTCGGACCATCTAGCGTCTCTCGTTGGCTAGCGCTGGACGAGCAAGGACCACCCACGTTGCTCCAAGCAGCTCGGGGTAAGTAAAATAGCAAATAAAATATTGTATTGGATTGAAATAAAGCCGAACTTGTTCGGGATAGGCACTGCAAGGGTTAAACAGGCGATAGAAACGTCAATGTTTTGATTCCACCGCTATTTTGCGCGCCCAAATTAATTAGGGGCACATGTTTTAGTAGTTTTAGTAGTTCTAAGTTCAAACATTAGCCAAATTGTAAAATAAATATAAGAAATAGGCAAACATTTTGAAAATAGCCGATCTACAAGCTCAAAGCACTCGAAAACATTGTATTGAGGACTTTTCTGGGACCCATTTGAATGACCACCTGTGGGTCCCGGGACCCATTACATTGAAAACCAAGTAACATCACTGGTATAGTATATGTGTGTATGTATGCATGTATGCATGTATGTATGTATGTATGTATGTATGTATATATATATAGAGAGATATATACAGATAGATACAATGACCAAATAAAAGTTGTCGGAATAACCCTGTTGATACTCACACTCTCATCCACAATCTCCATGGAGAAGAGCTTGCCATCACCCTTAGAGTTGCTCCATGTGCGGATGCCGCTTTTGTTAGTGACACGGGCTCGGATGGTCCATCTAACACACAGGGTTGAAGGCGATTCATGTCAGGGTGATTCAATTTGAAATGAGTAGTGGTATTCTAATTGGATACTGTGTCAAGAGATATCTATCTATATAATTTCTGATCTAAGAATAGTGTGATGATCAAGCAGTCTCTTTATATTCTCATTAATTACAAAACAGATAAATGCCCATGCCTGTCAAACACAACTATCTCTTCTCTTGTCAATCAAAATAATGCATACTGAAGTGGACTCCTCTAATCTTACTAAGAATCATAACAGTTATGCCTCCCTCCATGACTGAGATAAGATGTGTCAATCTCTTTCCCCACAATGTCTGGCTGCAAACCATGTATACTGTACAGTATGTTATTTGCCAATGGAAAATTAAGCTTTTATTCAGAATTATACTGTGGGCTATAACAGCAAGATTCCCTATTCAGATCCAACTCTAACTCTTGCATGTCATGGGGTAAAATAAATGTATTTACTGCTCTGTAGTTTCATGTTAGGACATTTGTATTTTATGGCAAACATTGTGATTCGGGAATTGTGAACCACGATTCTCTAGAGGACATCAAATACTCACTTAGACTGGTACGGGTTGAGGCTGGCAATGGGCACGACTTTGGAGCTACCCCCAGGAGTGCTGGGCACAGCAGATTGTGGCTTCTTCCCAAAGGGAAGGTCCCTATTAGGAACTCTGTTCACTATTCGGAGGAATGAGGAGAAACATGATGAGTAGTGAAGTAGACTAGTAAACTCAGGTCACAGCAGACATACAGTACATTATTCATCAGGGCCGAATTGCAAAAATCTACTTTCTTTAGATTACAACTCCTTGATCACTATATCTCTGTTCATGAAGGACAGTTTGTAGGTTTAAAGCCTTCAAACACTTTGTAACGTAATAGTAATAGAACATATTGCAGTAGATCTGGAAAGCTTGCATTAGGAGGGACTAGAGGGAGGTAACAAAAGTCCTGTTGAAGCTAGGTGTTACATGATGGCATTTCAGAGGTATTATTCCCATTTCATAGAATCAAAGCAAGAGCCTTATATGCTGTAACAAACTAAAGTTGCACTTCCCCCTGGAGAACGGAGCTGACAGACTTGGGAGATTTTCTCTTTGGACAAGCGCTGCACATTTGATTTGTGTGCGTCTCACATGGCGGATTAAAGTTCAAAGTGTCCGGTTAAGTCCTTCTACTTTGCCGACCACTGCATTTCTGGTAATTAAACCCAGAGATCAAGCGGCACACATAGAGAAATAACTGTGCTGATGAAGAGGATGCTCGGCACAATTTCCAATTCCCGGACGGCAGATTAGGGGGATGAATACCTGTTATGACACACAGAGGACTGCACAAGGCTGCATTTCATCTCTGCTGGCCTTCTCAAAGTTCTATGACATGAACAACTATAAACTGTATTTAAGTGAAAAGGACCTTTTCTTACTTTGACTATGGCTGGCCAGATTGCTGACATAGAAACATAGGTTCTTCAAAAAAATCGTAGGATTCAAAAGACACTTATAGAACCGGGTCAAAATTCTAATTTTCACGATTTTTCAAAAATAGCAGATCTACAAGCTCGCAGCGCGGCAGTGTCGCGCTGTGAGCTTGTATATCTGCTATTTTTCAATAGTTAAAGCACAAAATAATGATACACAATAATGTGTACCCGTTCTGAATGGGTTAACATAAACTGCCAATGTTCTAAAAAAAATGTTAATGTTAATATGGGTTTGTTTGGAATTATTGTATTAATCAGAACAGTCATCACCCATTGAGCTGGTGTTTGTGGACTGTGCCGAGTGCTCCTGCCTTCTGACATGATTGAAAGCCATGTTGTAAACTTAGCCAATTCAAATAAATTGCATGGTTCTAGAATAGTTTTCTTCCATATTAGGTAAAAGATGGAAATGTATCTGGACAATACATAAATCCATAAAACACAGTAAGCAGGCATAGATGGCTAATAACTCACATACCAGATTGTCATAGTGAGTCATTTATTATGTCAGTTGTTAATGAGTAGAGACTCAGCATGGTGATGATAAATTAAAGAAATTGACAGAAGGACCTAAAATGGCACATTTTCTCAATAGCATTCTGTCGACCATTCTGTTCACCCAAAATGTCTACTACACACAAATGCTGCCATCTGGTGCCAATTTAAGAAACATCCAAATAATTCCTAATAGCATAAGCCCAAGTCAAGAGGCTAAGGCTCGGGTGGCGCAATGGTAAAAGGAGGAGATGACTACATGTGTGTGAAAATAGTGGTTAGTATCATTATGTCTCAAAGAAACTATCATATATTGTATATTATTTTCATATTGCACAATGGCAATGCAGTCCAGTTAGAAGAGATCCAAGCAGTGTTTACCTTCATTTCCATTTTGGGGCTGCAGGGGGCGGTGTGGTGGAGGGTTTGCAGCTGGCTGTGGAGCTGGCTTACTTTGACCTAAGGAAGACCAAAAGTGAGAGGAGCACTCAACGTAACATATGCAAGTTGGCAACAAAAATGTGTTTGTGTTGAAGCCTTACCCTCCACGTAAGTAATGGGTTCCCCGATCTTTCCACCAACTTCATCAGCAGACTTTATTATGTCCATTTCCAGAATAATAATCACCCGTCTGACAAATGATAAACAAACAGCAGGAACACCTTTATTTACGGGCTCCGAAAAAACACAGCAGTGAGCAAAGACCTTAATTCATCATACTGTGTCATAATGTCAGCTATTAAATGTATCATACCCTGAAAAAGGCAGCTGTACTGCCGAAACGTTGGTTTAATAATTATTCTCCAACAATGTCCAACAATAAACTTTGGCACTTTGGCTACGGTGTGTGCGGCCACTTTTCTGTCTTTTTAAGACATCTTCTGAGCTATTAAATGTAGATCATTAACAAGAAAGACTAATTCATCATACCGTCCATCCTTCAATACATTGGTCACGCTCCTCTTGAGGCAGCAGACACAGTTTTGGACCAGTCTGTTGTCCTCTGCCATGTGGTTGAGCTGGGTTGAGAGCATGAAAGCTACAAGAGGGTAGAAATACAAAAGAGCTGATTAATACCAGGCAAGGCCAACTACTGAGAACTTTGCCCTTCACTTCACAAGAGATTGAGCAGGGCATTAATGTATGAATATGATTGAAGGAGGGCCTCTAATGGGCAAAACATTCCTTTCTAAATCAAGGAATTAAGTTTTATTATTCTATACTTACAGGACATGGTGTGTAGTCCATCACTCATCATCAGTCTAAATCGGGCAGCACCATTCCCACTCTCAATCTTACGGATGTTCTGAGAGAAACATGGCAAAAGTTCATGATTTAGATCAATTAATAAAAACAGCAGCATAATTTGTTTCACTGAACTGTGCCGTATGTTTATGAACCAAGTTGTTCTGAATATATGACTTGACCAAAAGGAGATTTAGACCTTCATTAGCAATAAGCAGGTCATACAACTACAGTTAATCAAATATGTGAAGAACACAATTACATTCCCAATTACAGATAAACAATACAAGTCTCAAAAGATGTCACTTTGGATACATTTGATTATTAGAGCATATTTTTTCATTAGGTGTACCCAGCACATGATGTTTGGTTGAATTATTCGTATATAGTTAAATAATAATAATAATAATAATAAAAAATGCTAAGGCGAGTCACTACTCACCAATAACTGAAGCATTGAATCATTGACAGTGTTGCCCTTTGTCAGATCCTGCAAGCAGAGATTGTCAGGTTATAATTCATATAATAATAAACACCACAAGAAAGCTTTTGGTCTGGTTTAAATTGGGGTCCCTTTTTACAACTCATACAACATTAAAAGACAGACAAATAAAACAGTACGATGCAAAGAATATCAAAAAATAAATTTTATTTATAGTAGGCTTTGTCTTTTTTGAGTTTCAAGTTGCAGCCACCTGTAAGTGACTTTTCAGAACGGTTTTAAAGGAGGATAGGGATTTACACTCCTTTAAGGCCATCAGTAGGGCATTTCACATTTTTGCAGCATAGCAGGAGAACGGATTTAAGCATTTGTTTGTGCCAAATCTGGTTTGGACATGATTTGTGGAGCTGCCTCTGGTGTTGCAATTGTGAACATCTCTGACAGTTTGGAAGTACATTTTGTCAGGTACATGGTATCTTAGTTTACTTGTGTAGTGTATCTTGTACACCAGGCCCATTGCAAGATGCTGGACACTGTCAGCTACCATGAGCCAACCCAACCCAAAATGGATCAACCTGATCATTTTGTAAGTACAAAATGATCAGGTTTAAGGTGCGCCGAGTGGTTAAGCAGAAGCCTAATAATCAGTTTGTTTTGGGCTGTTTGGAGCATTGTTTTTAAGGCCTTTGGGTGGGGTTGAACGAGTGCTCTTGCTAGAGTCTTCAAAGTGTTTTTACTGACCAGAAGGGCGATCCTCTGTAAAAAAAACAACTAGTTATTTGGTTTGGTTTGGCCCCTAGGATGCAACCCAAGGTGGTGATTTCATCTTTTCTTGTGATTACATTGTCACCCACTTTGACTTCTAGGTTATCATTATCAACCTGGCTGAGAATAGGATTTGACCCAAAGAGGATGGATTCCGTTTTATCCAGGGCAGAAATAGTGATAGTTTGTTGACATTAAGCCAGGTGCAGATCTTATAAGTCAAAAATGGCTTGACAGATGATAACACATGTCATTTGTGACAGTTAACGTTGCAGACAGTAATATAGTTACACAAATGTATAACTCATCATTGTGGAAATGGAAATGTGACTAATATCCTTTGGGTCTCTTTCCTCCAGGTTTTAATGAATGCTCTGATGTCTGTCACTGTCAGTAAGCTTTGTTTCAGATACTTGCCACAGTACAGAAGTGAAATCATCAGTGCTACTTGTCTTTTATCCATTGTAACTCTAGCCGTGTACAAATGTAACCAAATGGACCAATTACACTCGTAGTTAGATTTTACTCTGATGATGTACACTGCCTTCCAATATTCCTACCCACGGTACAGTGTTCAAGGGAAGGGACTCTCACTAATTTCTACACGTTTAAACAAATGTCAAAAGCAGAATAAAAGGCAACTTCAGTTGTGTTTTTCTTTGCAATCAATATCAGACGGAGTGGAGTGGGTCTTGTCTGTCGGCTGATTTCACAGCAATATGAGCAAAAACCTAGTCAGAAAAGTCGCTAAACTTTACTAACAAACCATAGATGACACCACCAAGTTCAACAAAGACATGTTCTTATGTGTACACAGCACCATTTTGACTCTGAACTGTGGTCATAATCATATTGTCAACAATATAGTTACCTACTGCAAAACAGAACCTTACCTCTATCGTTCCTTGTGAAAGCTGTATCATATCTGCAGAGCTTTTCTTAAATTGAGTACAAGAATTGTTTAATCTAAAACAGTGGCGTGTTTGAACAGAAGAGCTCCAGAACAGTGCCTGCTACTCGGGTTGTTGTCTCTCGGTGTGTGTGGCGCCAATGCTAGTACAAACCCGCCAAAGAAAAGCACTGCTCAAGCTTCCGTTTTCCGGTCACAGACCTGGAATCAGTTAACGGCGTTTTCTTAGTGCTACAAGCATGGATACACACTGCCACAGATCTGACTTGAGACCAGTTCATCCATAGTAGGGCAGGGGCAAGTGCGTACTGCGTAGAGTTACGAATGCGTGGTGTGGTGGTGTGTCACCGCGTTACGCCACATACGTCACATGGCTCTGCTACTCCGACCGATACTCTGAGTATCATACTCATACTATTTATTATGCCAAATTAATATGTGAGACTTTTTAGTACGTCCAGAAAGTTAGTAGAGCCCAGTAGGTTGGTAATGCAACTGTGGACGCCGGCTACGCTGCTATGAATGGACCACGAGCCACGATGGAACAACTCAGTGGAGGAAAGTATGGCCAGATATGGGGTTGAACCAGAGCCTTGTACATACAGTCAGAGAGAGTCGTGTAGTACCTCTACTTTGTCACAAGATGGGGCAATTAATGAGAAATGGGAAAATTAAGCATAGCTTCAGGTGTTTTTCCTCATGTTAACGAAATAAAACATGTCTCGTTTATTATGAGTATACTAACGTAAATGGGAATGTTGTTAAGTTAATTGAACTTGAATACATTTTCTTTGGAATTTAAAACAAATTTAGTTAGCAAACGTTTTACATTCATGCCAGCAAGTTTGCTAATATCTACGTTTGTAATATTTAGCCTAAAATAAAAATGAAATATTTGAAATAGTGGTTCTCAAACATTTCAGACTGTGCCCCCCACAAATAATCATATCTGAAGGGACCCCCCACCCTGACAAGCACTTGGAATTATAGGAGTTGAGGCAATGCTTTTAGTTTGACTCAGTTCCACAGATAAATGGCTGATCTACAAACACAACACACACTATTATACACTTATACTTTATGTAGGTTTGTTTACTGTTGAGTGAGAAAACAATGTGAAATCATCTTCAGGACCCCCCAAAATCATCTAGGGGTCCCCAGATGAACCCCAGCAGAGAACCACTGGCCTATATGCTGTATGTACATGTAATAAAGCTGAGCAACGATTATCATGCTTAGATATTTCAATCCCATATTTGTTGCATACATTATTAATTATTAACACTTCAGTTTGTATTGATGTATTTTGTCCAAACCTTTTGTCAAATCTGTTTTAAGGTGAGACACCCCAGGTGACTAGGGTATTTCTTTCTTACTAATTGCTATCACAATGAAACTTCTCCAGTTGATTACTTACATTAAGACTAAGAATTTTTGTACCTCATCCCAGCTCCATCCATCCATCATCTTCAACCGCTTATCCGGAATCGGGTCGCCGTTCCAACTGGGATTTCCAGAGTTCCCTATCCTGAGCAACTTCCTCCACTCCTTCCGGGAGTATACTGGCGTTCCCAGGCCAGGGTGGAGATATAATTCTTCCATCTGGTCTTTGGCCTTCCAGTGGGACGTGCATCGAGGACCTTATCTATAGGAAGGCGTTTGGGAGGCTTCCGTACTAGATGCCCAAACCACCTAAGCTGACTCCTTTCCAAGTGAAGGAGCAGCGGTTCTGCTCCAAGTCTTTCTCGTGCAATTGAACTTCTCACCCTATCTCTAAGGGAGATACCAGCCACCCTTCTGAGAAAACTAATTTTGTCTGTTTGTACTGAGACCTTATACTTTTGTGACCCACACTTCATGACCATAGGTGAGAGTAGGAGGATATAGCTGACCTGTTCTGACATCACCTCCTCCCAGCTCAGCAGAAGGATATAGCTGACCTGTTCTGACATCACAATGATGTTGCAAATTAATTCAGTCCTTGTCCCACTCCCTTTTATGCCCATATATGGAGATACCTGATGTCATCAATATTAAGCTCATCTGGGGCACCCGCTGGCCTGGTGGTCAAGGCGCATACCACATACTAGGCTGATGCCTGCTGGCGTCGCCGGTTCGATTCCCGATCTGGACGACCTTTGCCGCATGTCATTCCCCATCTCTCTCCTCATTTCCTGTCATTCTACCGTCCTATCGAATAAAGGCATAAAAAAGCCCAAAAACAAATCTTAAAAAAAAATATATATTAAGCTCATCACTGTGCGTGACACATCCATATTTTGGAAAATATGGCCGCATTTGGGCCACATTTTGTTCAACAACCTCCCAAGGACGATGATACACGAAAGAAGAAGACCAACCGCAACACAAGTCACTCTTGCAAATGAATTCAGTCCTTGTCCCTTTTATGCCCATATATGGAGATCCCTGATGTCATCATCAATATTATGCTTATATCTGGGAATGCCCATATATGGACATATTGTGTCAGTCTCATGTGGTCTATGACATCAAACATCTATGATGTCAGTCCTCTCCATATTTGGGAAAATATGGACACATTTTGTCCAACAACCAACCCGGTGGTCTTACTGGTGTGTGTGTGTGTGTGTGTGTGTGTGTGTGTGTGTGTGCGTGTGTGTGTGTGTGTGTGTGTGTGTGTATATAATAATAAGTAAAGATGGCACCTTCACGCATAAAATTAACATCTATGGGTATTTTGAACGTTTATTCTGCATTAGTTTGAAAGAAGACATGTTTAGGAAGCAAAATAGCACAAAATTCAAACCATTTTTTATTTTTTCATGTTTCCACCTGGGGTGTCTCACCAGGAGAAGACAGTTCCTTGTCTGGGATTTATTTTTGACAGCCATCTAGGTAATAGTTCTTACTTAGGTGGGCGACCATAGCTATCATAATTATCAGTAGGAAATCCCATTTTATCTTTGTTTCCAGGTTCCACTCTCTGCAAGATAGGAGCTTCAGGGTTAGGGTTGCTGATGACACCCATGAAGATTGGTACTTGGGTCATATCATCCATAAGGGCAAGGAAAAAGGGCTGGTTGAGATAGAAGATGGGGTTTGATGCTCGTGAGATGACCACAGAGGTTGCTGCTGTAGCTTCTGCTCCCTCTTCATTTATTTCCATGCTGGACTTGTGCATCACGCTGGTTACCAGCAGGGGGCCATCTGCCATCGCTGCTAGGTTGGGTTGAGAAAAGATCTCCCCTAGACCTGTCATGGGATATAGAGTAACAAGCAAATTCAAGTCAAGGTGTGGAATAGATCTAGACTGAATAGATACAAGATACTTCATTGACCACGTCTGTTGATACACATCTCTTCATCTAGGCCTAGGGCCCTAGGCTATTACACAAGGACTGGAGGCGGTTGAGAAGCCTTACCTAACTTGGCAAGAACGTCATGTAGATCCTGAGTGTACTCAAGTTTGAATTTGGGGACTTTAACCTGCACTGCCCTTTCCTTGGGCAGACGTTCATATAAGTCTGTGAAATTCAGCTTTGCTGAAATTTGTGACATATTCAGCTTGCCAGACAGGGGCATGACCACTATCAAGCTCGTAGACTTCTGAAATGGGAACCGGGCCACCTGCATGAGCAGAATAAATAATGTCAAAAATAATGCTGAGCATTGGTCCTTTTTCTCATGAATTTTACATATACTGTATATTATTATTACTATCATTATTATTATTATCATCATTATTATTAATTATCTTTACCATTAAAGAGGCAAAATATATTCTACCTCAACACAGAGTTGATAAACTGGCCCTCTTGTAGCTCTAGTTACAACTCAAGGAAACATATTTTACCTGAGCCTCCAAGTCATTATCAGTGAGCACACTCAAGGGGTGTTTGGCACCTTCCATCATTTCAACATCAACCATTTGTTTGTCATCAATGTAGAACACACCTCTGGAGGTGAAGCGTGGGTCAAAGCGAGATTTCCATTCTCCTGTTTTAAACAGTGAGGATTACTTCAACTCATATTACCACAGCAGTGAAAATAACCTGGAATCAGTTTTGTTTTTTAGAAATGATCATCCTGCAACACAAATGCCATTTGGCCAGATTTCATCCGCCACTTTGTTTACCTTTGAAATGGACAGCGTTAATGAGCATTAGGAGCAAGTTGGGCGGTAAAGAAGTAAGGAAGTCAGTCATTCTTCCATTCGTGGCCTTCTCAACCCACTCATTTATCTGTTGCATCCCTTCCAGGGTCATTGGCTCTGAGTCATAAAGTTGCTGGGATTCGAGGATAAACTCTGGCTTTGGCTGAAACCCTAAAACACACATCAAATACTGTTCCATTGATTCCATTAAACGTTCTCTTTAGAGCGGCACTATTCACTCGCCTAATTACAACACTTTTCCTAATCATATGACTGGTGGTGAGGGACATAAATTATATATATTTATATTAAGGCTGGGACTTTAACTGATTAATTGCGATTAATTAATTACAGAAAATTAACGCGATTAAAAAAATTAACGCATTTTAATCGCACTTAGTTTTTGCACCACAGAACCTTCAGTTTCGGGCATACTGATCATAGCGATGCACCAACCAAGAAGAGACAACAAACGCAAAGGGAAAAGTAGCCGATCAGAGTGCTTTGCTTGGCCCAGTGGATGCGAAATTTAGATTAAAAAAAACTCACTCGTTGATTCACTCGTACAACAAAATGTGTTTTACTTGAAAAAAGATGCTTCTCAGGTCAAATATCGATGTGCGATTAAAATGCGATTAATTGCGATTAATTAATCACAGAGTCTGTAATTAATTAGATTCAAAATTTTAATCGCATCCCAGCCCTAATTTATATATATAAAAGAAGGTAAAGGCTGCAATGAACATAAAATGTCTTGTGTGGAATTCTAATCATAGTTTAAACTGTTAGTATGGTCCCAGACAGATTTTTTTGTTTAATACAGTGTACTCCACAGATGTAACCCCACATTTATTTAAGTACTAACCTTTGTCAATGAAGATGCCTGATGCAATTTGCAAGTCAGTGTTTCTGAGCTGCTTTAAGACAGTATGCAGTGACTGGTGGTAGCAAGGTAGAGTATTTGCATTGAGATGGTGCATCAGAAGCTCCTCTGTCTCATTAACTGCCCCTAAATTGACGAGAGAACAACAAACATATCATAATATTGACTTTGTAAAATAATGTTTGTATAATACACAGCCTAGTTGCCAGGACATTTCTATCAGATGTACTTGCCAGTTGCTATGCATATGAAGTGACATACAATTTCTCATAATTTAAAAGCTACCATAATAGATCATTACCCAGAGCCAGCTGGGAGAGAGCAAATGATATGCTGAGTGGAGATATGATCACATTGGGGTTCTTGGGTGTTGTCTCTAGGTTCTGTAGAATCTGCATGCCCAGTCTTTGAAAGGCAATGGCTATGGCCTCCTTGGACTCTGAGCTTCGACCCAAAGACACACAGTGTCCATCTTGCTCCTCCTCTGATGAGCCACCATCTGGTCGATCAATTGTATTTGTGGCGACTGTGGTTTGCTGTGTGTTAGTTGTATTTGGTGATTGTGATGTGCTTCCGTTTTCCACTTTCTGAAGGCAAGGAATAGTGGGTGACAGTTGAGCAAAGGGGCATACAAAATGCATGGGTACATCAAAGCAGTGTTGCCAGGTTACTCAGGTAATGCAACAAACATCCAAACATCTCATCTTTGGGCCTCACCTCTATGGGGTGGCTAGGCATTAAAGGAATAAGAGGCACCAAGGGGATTGCCTCATCAGTTTCTCCATTCGCAATCTGAACAGAAACACAATATACACTGTTAGGTCTACGTAACACAATGGCACAAAGAGTGGCATTTAAACTAAAAGAATGATGGCATTGTATGATCTACGTTTTAAGGCAAAATGTATACTTTGTTGTACGACTCAACAAAAATTTCAAGCTAAAAAAATATATTTATATATGGCTTTACAGTAACTCCTCTGCACAGACACATCAACAGGAGTGCCAGCAAAAGGTCCATGTCCTCACAGCGTTCCTAGAAGAGGCAGAAATGAATTTGACCAAAGGACAGTGTAATGTTCTCTGTTCCAAATAACAATACTCAAACAGTTATACAATACTAATAGACAATACAAGAATACATTTACAGTAAATCTTTCTGGAGGTCATATTCTATACTTTTTTTCAATTCTAATATCAACTGTTTAGGTTAGTACTTATCATGACTTTTAACTATGCAGATATTGGGCCTAGTTTTGCTCTCTTTGAAAAGCACAAAAATAATTTCTACCATGTCTGAAACATGAGTCTCACAACAAGACCGCTTCAGTGAAATTGTAAACCATGTGCTCTCACCATGCTTTTATGAAACACATGCCCAAATCCAGAAAATATTTGAAACTAAAAATATATATGTATAGTCAACATTTCGTCAACATTTCAATTAATAACATAATTGTGTAATGTTGTATCTGAAATAGTGTTATATACTAGATAAGAAGATTGTATCTTTATTTATTTAAGGAATCCTTAATATACTCCACATATGCCTAGAGGAATACATGGAAAGTAATCTTATAAAGGTAATCATTACCTTTTAGAACATTAGTCCAAAAGCTTAAAAGTGTTCTTATTTCTTACTGGTGTAATAAAAGATTATATAAAACACTCTTACCTTCTTTACAATTAGATCAAACCCCTCCTATCTTGTTCCAAAAAAACAGACTAGGTGAATGTGAATGACGGATGTCCCTAGTGTAAAAGATTGCCACTTGCTCAGTGAACAGTTAAAAATCAACTTACATTGATCGGTGCCTCATATAGCCTAAGCCCTAAGTCACTACTTGTTTGTAAATGTCACTACTGAGACTAATCCTGGGTCCAATGTGGAGGTCTGACAGTTGGCTATTCAGTATCACAATGAACATTATGAGAACCTAACACAGCAAAACTGGAAGATAATATGCTGATTGTTTGATTGCAAAAGTGTGTGGTCACTCCACTTCTGTGCGGGAAAAGAAGTGTAATGTTTTGAGTCATGTAAATAGTGTATGAGAAACCAAGGAAAACATTTCCCAGAAATATTTGGCAAGGCACATTAATGATAATGTTATACATTTAACATCACTGCTCAACCACATTAACCCTAGTGTCCCTATGCTGAGCATATAATAGGCACACATTTTGTGTAGAGGAGAATTAGGGTGCCAAGTACAGACCCCTGGGGGACCACGGCCAATAAAGTATACTAGGTTTAGCTAGTTAAGACACAGAGAGAACACACAATATGTTCACGGTAGTCATCAGAAGCTGTATAGAGGCGTCCTCTACATCACATGGCATCAGCTGACAGCATAGACTAGTGAGAATGTGTTAGTGTGGACTTTGTCCACTTAGAGCTCTAATTAGGTTTGGAGGTTTAGGAAATGTACATTAAAAAAAGCTGGAACATACACAAACCATGTAAATGTAGTATTTTAATAAACCAGTTAATAAATAAGCATTTTCATGTATTTTTTCATCATTACATTGTTCCAAATGATATTGGATCAAGTAAAACTGATTATCAAGATGCAATGTGTTATTGAATTATTTTGAAAATCTTGTTGGCCATAGTTCACCTTTGAATTTATAAAAGCCACAGAAAACATAAAAAAACTGGGTATAAATGCCAGAGCCGTTTAGCCTTAAGGCAAATAATTAAAATGAGGTATTATTCATAGAATTTCTGTATATAATAAAGATGAAACAAGAGCAGAGAATTCTTTGTTCGTTATTGAATTCTTGGCAACAGTTGGTGGTCTGGCAATCCTGTCAAGGTCAAACATAATTGCCAATACATTTTAATTTGGTTTCCATTTCTTACTATATATTGGCAATACAGAAGCTAGTGAAATCACATTTAAATGACTCTTTAGAGATTCATTACTTATTTCTGCATCATACTGATGTAGTAAAACATCTAGTATATCATGTATTGTGTATCTTGTACGATATCATGTGATTATATCAAGTTATAGAATAGTCTGTTGTGTCTTGGCATTGTCTGTTCCGGTGCTTGATTGTGTAATCAGTACACTGATGTACTAAGTTTAAACTGGCATACCCAATTAAAATAGCATCTGCCTATGGGTTTCTAATGAATTATATTACAGCTCAGACTACAAAAGGAAGACGACTCTGGAAAAGGAATTTCAAGTAATTAAAGTGGTAAAAACATATAATCTTATTCTGAATAAGTAAAAAATATTACAATTCAGGTTATAATTGTGCAGTACTATGAAGGTTGTGCATCTCTATTCACATAAGTATCCAAAGTCAATTGAAGCATGTTCGCTCCGACAAGACTATCAAATGGACAAGCTGCTGTAGTTTTATTGTTCATCAATAAACAATTGACCTTGAAATAGTGCTAATAAAATAGTAATGCAAACAAACAAACACACAAAAAGGTTTTAATCTAGAAATACTGCATAGTTTAGTCAGTGCATTGAATGTACTAATGTCAAGGGGAAATTAATGATGAAGTGACTGCATTTCTTTTTTTTGGTGTTGTATGCATCTATTTGGAAAGTGTAAACACTAAATTAGAACCATGATTGGTTCCACCTTCCTGAGCGGTTACTTTGATTCTTCTGAACAGAATAATTGACCTTGTCAACAGACAAATAATTGACCTTGCCTAGATAAGAATTTATTTTCCATATTATAGTATCTACAATATGTAAAATGCTTAAAAGAAAAGGAGGTTACATGATTTGCTGTACAATGATAAATGTCAATATAGTGTTCACTATTTTGGTCAATGCCTATAGCCAGGGCAATAAGATTCTCTAGGCATGATGCTCACTCAACTACAGCTCTAGCGCTGCATAATAACTAAAACAAATGTTAAGAGGTTTTGGCCCCTTGCTCCATCAGTGGAAAGCGCATCAATATCTCACTGACAGGCAGCACAGCTACCAGCCATCATGAACAAGACACTGTTAAGGTCAGCAGTAAATTGTTTAGTGAAGCTGAGAACCATTGTGTTGGTCTAAGCTAATAACCTGATGGCACCATTCTCAGAGCCCAGGAGCAACAGTCTCTTGGTGGGCAGGACAGCTAGGCTGGTGAGGGTGCCACGGAAGTTCTCTGAACTCAGCTTGGTGCTGCTGGCCGGGCTTACCGAGATATCAATCATGGAGTACACCCCTATCTTGTTGGCCACTGTTCCGGCCACAATCTCTGGGCCATAGAGGTCAAAGGCATGGATGTGATCAGAGGGTGACTTGTACACACGGAAAGGCTTGTGTTCGACATCTTTCCACACGGTCAGTGTGTAGTCAGTTGAAGAGCTGATGACCAGGTTTCCCTCTGCAGCCTGAAAAACATTACAGAAATCAGGAAGGACCGGCTCACACACCGTTGAAGTCTTAAAAAGGCAAAACCTACGCTTTATTAGTAAATTATTAAATTGGAGCAAAATAACAAAGTAGTTTCTGCTTCTCTAGGTTTTCTAAATCTTATGCTTAATGGTGAACACTGACCTGGCAAACAAAAGAATGTCTGGGCCAGGCCTCGCTATAAGCCAAAGAGAATGTTTTTTTCTTCTGTTGAGTAACTTATGTCCATATTTGTCTAAACCTCTGCCTTTAAAACCAGTGACACAATCCTTGACCCCACTATTTGGGGTTAAATAAAGTTTGCTCAGCTCTTGTGATGTTGACGTTTCTACAGGGTACAACTTTGACCAGTCTTCTGCTCTGCATTTAAATGTGATCGATCAATTGTTATGGGGTGTCAATTAGAGCCACTTGGCTAAAAATCTGTTGATTAAATTAATGCTTTTAATTTTCACACCATCTGCCTCCCTGAAAAACGATGAAAATGATAGTGTTCAGCAGACCATAAACACAGTAACGACGGAAGGACTTTTATGCAATAGTCCTGTATAGGGATGGAGATCGAAACACAATCCTGTTACAAACTCGATAACAAATGTATTGAGTACCTGGTATCAATAAGCTTTGGGCTTATCAAGCCTGTTATCGAGCATAGCGTCCCATGACATCATGTTTAAACAATCAAGGCTATATATAAGGCCATTTAACACATATTGCACATTAATGAATGGTTGTTTTAATGATAGGTAAAATATGTTTAACTTTTGTTACATAAGCTCAGTCACAACAACTGGTAAATAATAAAAGATAGTTAGAATTTGTCATCTCACATCTTTCCACAAAATATTAGAAACGCTCAATAGTGGGCTCGATAAAAGCCTGCCTCAATAAGCAGGATCGACAAGGTGCTCATTATCAATAAAAATTAACTAGCTCCATCCCTAGTCCTGTATGTGTGTAATTAATTGACCTCAGGTCAAGTTAAGTTCTAAAAACTATGATTTTTTTTTACATATTACAAAATACAAATCCTGAATGTATATAGTGCAATAATATCGTTTATAGATGAAATGGTAAAAGTACAATATAGTTGCAGTGGGCTGCACCAAGGCTGATGATGTTAGGCCCACACTCAGCATGAAAGCGAATGAGAGCCGCATTTCGATAAGTCCCGGAAAATACGCGCTGTGATTGGCTGGCGTCGCTTTGAATGACAACCGCTGGCAGGGTGATCTTGGATCACATGATCACATGGGGTGGCAAAACATCTGAGCCTGCATTACAATCATTGTAAACAATGGAGCGATGGTCCCAAAACATTAGTTATTTTCAACCAATTTCTTTGAACAAATTGACAAATGGGCAGATGACAAGATCAACACCCCCAAAAGGATTCAAAAGAAGGGCCACAGTAACTGGATTGAATGTTACATCCACAATATTCAAGGTAACACCAGTAAGACTCCCTAATCGGGAGATAAGCGACCGTAGGTCACTTATCTCCACAAATAGGGCAAAAATTTGTTTTGCCAAAATCAGGTAACATTAATGTGTACCACTACCAAGACTTGCTACAGTATCTGTATGTGCAGTGCTCTAAGTAGATATGAGCAACTTGTAGTTGCTGATGTTTCCATGCCAACATTGTTTTATTTGTTGTTAACAAATAGTTAATATGAAGCAGAGCAAGCACTGCACAGATAGCAAGTCTGTACACATTAATGTTGCAATATTGTGGATGTATCATTCAATCCAGTTACTGTGGCTCTTCTTTTGAATCATTTTGGGGGTGTTGACATTGTCATCTGTCCATTTGTCAATTTGGTCAAAGAAATTGGAAAAAATATAACTCATATTTTGGGACCATCGCTCCATTGTTTACAATGATTTGTAATGCAGGCTCAGATGTGTTGCCATCCCATGTGGTCATGTGATCCAGGATGGCTACGGTGTGAATAAGGTCCATTACAAGGGACGGAGTTAGTCCAACGGTACTAACCCTACTAAACGTTTACTAAATACTACTAGTCATTAAACTATTAATTCAAATACACAGTACGTTATTTATATTCTGACTTTTGAGACGTTTATATGCACCCACAAATCATGTCTTAATAAAATGTTAAAAATGTGCCAATTAAGCATTAACAAGGGTGATGCAGAGCTGGTCAGCAGGAGCCCGACATTGTAGGTTTACTTCCGTGTGCAGTGAATGTAACTACAGACCCAATGAGTGTCGGTTCAAAAAATATATATATATGGGAGTACTTTGATTTGGAGGAAGATGGGGAAAGTTGGATGCAGGCTGTGCCTACATGCATACCTTATACATATAAATGTGCTCAGTTTTAGCCGTTTTCTGTGTTTCCTCCTATATTTATTAGCCAATTAAACGTTCCTGTATACAAAAACATTGTTTAACCATCAATAAAGTTTGTTGCTGGGGACATCAAGAACCACACACACACACACACACACACACACACACACACACACACACACACACACACACACACACACACACACACACACACACACACACACACACACACACACACACACACACACACACACACACACACACACACACACACACACCTTCATTTGCAAGATATCTCCCTCATGAGCTGGCCAGCCCTTCAGAACCAAGCCTGTGCGTGCGTCTAGCAGGACAATGAAACCAGAGGAGAAGCCAGCAGCCACCGTACGTCCTCCAGGGCTCACTGCCAGGTAGCGAATCAGCCCGGCACTTACATTGTTGTAAGCCAGGCGAAACTCGTGCTGGAAACACATGAAGGGCAAGAACCTTGTGTCACTTCAGCACTGACTATAGGGCATAGCTGAGAATTCCACAATGATTTACATGAAAACTATGGAATGTTGATTCCGATTAATTGCAGGCACATCAAACACAACCAGAACTAATACATTTCACACACACAATTCTTTCAAGTACTTTTTTGTTATGGATAGATTAACATAGTCTGATGAACACAAATCAGGCCCATGAATTGCTATGCAAGCTGACTAAATACAAACTATGTCTCCCACCAAGGACAATGGCTTAATGACTTACCCTTATGTTGAATGTAGGACTTTGTATATGTTGGGGAAATCAGTTTGCCTACCAATACTATACACAATGTAGACATTTATTCAGCCGGCGCTGCTGAATTAAAGTAAACAATAGTAATGAAGGTAGGTGCAACTACTGCAGCTAAGTAATTAGAAGCATTTGTTTTCTCTGATGCCGGCCATACACATACATAAATGCTCTGTTAAAAAGAACTGCACTTGCATGGGTGCACTGCCCCTATAAATCAAAACTCTAATTCTCTTCTTTTAGCAAGAACAAATGTGAGAAGTCTTGCCCTGTTATATGGAAGAAGCCTCAAGCTTACTGATCCCAGGAGAAATAGTTTACCTGCAGTCCTGGTTTGCGAGGGTCAATGAAGCGGAGAACAGAATCTGCACTGCCAAAGACAACACTGCAGTGTGGAGCTGGCATGGTGGTTACTGCTGTAATGGGATTCTTCCCATCCAGGGCTTCATATGAGCGGATCTGCTTGCCTGTGCACAAGAGCAGAAAGGAATGTGATTACAATACATGCAACAGATATCAATGCAGTTTTCATCAAGATAACAATCAAATCAACTCCCAGATGCAGACACTGCCTTATTTGGGCATTCTGCCACAGGAGACTGGGCCCCAGCACCTGCAGAGCTGTAGTGTGTATGGATTGCGTATGGATTGCAGTGTGTGAAGAGATGCATGTTCTGTTGAGACTTATGGAAATGGGTCTCTGCACTCTGTCCCCAAATTCAAATCACGGTTGAGGGAGCTGGTGGGTATTTGACATGTAGACCTGTGATTTGAGCTGTCTGGCAGCCTGGTGAAAATTCTTTCAAATATGGAGACCAGTTGTAGATTAGTGTGATGTAATATTGGTTCAGTTGTTTATAATGCCTTTAACTTTTCACTTTGCCTTCATAAACTTTAACTCATTAACTCTGATTCATACTGGTGGTGTCTTATGTGTGTATGTACTGTATATATATATATATATATATATATATATATATATATATATTTATGTATTTATTTTTTACATGTTTTTCTCTGTGAGATGGAGGAAGGGATGCGGTTGTTTATCGTTATCCAAATGGTCTTGCGTGTTGTGCTTGTTGTCTGTGTTTTAAAAACAAAGATTGAATAAAAACATTAAAAAGTAATCTAATCAACTCTGAGCTGTACACTTGTGCTAGTTAGCAGAAGTATGCAAAAAGTCTCTCCCTCACCGGTGTACTGGTCCCACAGATGCACCGTTCCGTCGCAGCTCACCACCTCCTGGGACGCCTCGAGCTGTCCAACGTAGAACACAGACTTTCGATGGTCAGTGTAAGTCAACCTGGGCTCCACCTCTCGCGTTCCATCCCCATGGTTGTAGAGAGGCCACAGCTTCACTGTCTTGTCTTTACTGCCGGACAAGAAGTAGTCTTCTCCTGCCAATGGTGCGAGACACTTGGCAGTGCCCGAGTGACCCAGGAAGCTCTGCAACCGAATCTGGTGGAAGTGGAAATGTGGGTCCTGCTGGTTCAGGCCGATTTCATACTGCCAGTAGGCCAACCAGTTGCCCTGAAGAGAACGACTGCAGCGAGGAAGCTCCTGCTTCAGGGCACTGTCTTCTGGAGTGGGGCCTGTCACCCAGGATGAGGAGAAGGTAGAGAACCCTGGACCTGTGGATGTGGAGGCAGAGGTAATGGTAGGGGCAGTGTGGCTGGGGTGGGAACGCCCCCAAGAGTCAATCGTGCCCAGGTTAGGGCTACCGCAGACATCACTGTCACGCGACACCTGTATTCTGTTCCCTACCATCTGGCTTCCAAAAGTGCCAGACTCGGGAAGGGAGTCTGATACTAGGTGAGTGGAGGTGGAGGGAGCAGGAAAGGGGCTGCGCCCCACGCGTCTCCCGAGGGCTGGGGACAGGCCCATGGGTACATCCATCCTGGTTCCTGTCGTGGTGTTGGCATCTGGGCTACCTGCGCTAACACTGTCATGGTAGGACTGGGCCAATCGCCAGACAAGCTCGTGGTTAGGAACCAGTTTACGGATCGCTGCGTCGCCTACAGAAGACACAGCAGAACAGCCATATGAATCAATGGGGGAAAATTAAAAATTGTAATGCAAGGTGGTTCAGCAGAGGGTGTGATGTTTGTCTGACAATTAGGATGCTGATAGAATATGACGGTTCTTACCTATGAGACAATAGAAGGGGATGTAGGAGGCATGGGCCATCTCAGGGTTAAAAACAGTTTGCAGTTCCTCCAACACCGCCAACTCATAAGTCACATTAGACCCCTCAGGAGTGTGCACGTCCACCACAGTCATTTCTCCCACCACTCTATGAGGAGCATTCTCCAGCTGAAAGCCATTCAGTGTGATATTACCCGATCAGTAATAGTCAGTCATCAGTTGATATTTTACCATTCCAAATCTCAGATGATCAGTGTATCTAGTAAATGCTTGGGCTAACAAGTTGACGCCGTTACCTGCTACTTAGAATATGCATTGTGTACCCACCTGTGACTGCAGACAGTGCAGCAGGGAGAAGACAGTGAAGAACCGGCGCAGGGTATCGGCCATGTGCTGCTGTACCATCTCCCGGCCAATGCGCAGACAGATGAGTGCCATTAGACTAAGCGTCTTGAGACACACTGCAGTGCGCATCTGCACTCCGCTGGGGAAGCTAGATACAGTTGAGTACAGTCAAGCAGCAAGACAATGATGAGTGATGGGTTCAACACATTTTCCCCATTTTACCACAGTGTGTTACAGCTTAGAAGTGGACATTTTGATTTCTCTTTAAAACTAAGACTGTAATGCTGTATAAAGAAAAATGCAAAAACAGCATATATTTCATATACTGTACGGTTAGAAGTAGGGGTGGGCGATATGGAAAAATATAATATCACGATATTTCCCCACGCTGTATCACGATACACTATTTTATCACGATTCTTTTTCACGTTGGTTTTTATGGTTATTTTTCAAGTTACTTGACAAAAACTAGACTCTCTGGGTTCCTTTTGGGAGATCTAGTATGTAACTCTGACAGCATACAAATGAAACCAAATGGACCCTTACCAAATGGACCCTTACGGGTCCATTTGGTTTCATTTGTATACTGTCAGAGTTAAGTGGAGACCTTGACATTTTAAAGTTTGAGAACTACTGATTTAGACCAAAATGCAGGTTTAAATTGAATTCTACAATGAATCTCTGTATTAACGATTAAACAGGATTTTTTATAAGGCTCCCTCAATTGTATCATGATATATACGATACCTTTGAAAAGGCATATCGTGGAGACATTGTATCGTCTCAACGATAATTATCACCATATCGCCCACCCCTAGTTAGAAGAAGTTGGTATGACAACTAGGTTTTGTCATATGTCTTATTTGAGCCATGAAGCGATTGCAAAAACGATTGGAATGACGCTGTCTGTTGGTGTAGGTATACAATAAGTAACTCTGTGACATGTGACAATACAGTCAATACAAGGCCACAAAACATATTGGATTCCAACTCAATCTGACCATGTGGTGCAGTTTAGTACTCTCATGTAGCAGGAGATCAGAGATCTCTGCCTATTCAAATGTCTGTCTAGTCACATCAAATTCAATGAATGGGCTGTGGAAACTATTCAGAATAACAGTATTGCAGAACCAATGCAAAGACTTTAGGGCGGTACTTCATGAATGGGTTACAAATGGACCCTTAAAAGTTAAAGAACGACTTGTCTAATAATGAATAGCCATACCTTTTTCTCACCATTGTATCAATAATTTAAAGGCAGTCTCGGGAACGTGCCTCCATGTTAGATTTGTAACTTAATTAAGTGCATGGAGGAGGTGTGTTCCTGATCGGGAGCAAAGTTAAATTTGGAGCAGGTTGTCAGAACTACAGACATCTTTAAGATACCAGGACTAAGACTACCGTTATATTTTTGATACGATGTCCAGAAAAAGGTACGCATCTCACTTCTCAGCCGGCTCTTAACTTTACTCAACAGAGTTACAGCAGCGGGAGGTCACAGATGGGTCGATCCCATAGATTTTATATAGATTTCCCCAGACATAATCAATAAGCATTGTCTGGCTGGTGGGACACTGAGGTTATTTGGCAAACTACAGTATGTACACCTCCAGGGTACCCTAGTGTAGACTACATCATGATTTGTTCATAGACATAATATGTCTGTCAGAGTGCATGTTTACCCCATTAGTGGTGAGGTAAGAAGATCCAACAGTGGGAGCAGCACATCCTGATTAATCTTCATTAGCATGTCCATGAGAGTGGAGTCAGATAGAAAGACAATGATCTTCTGAGTGAGCACCACAGCCCCCAGCAAACCTGCCTCCTTGCGTGTGTTTAGACGCTGGGATGATGGGGGAGACACCTGGGAAAGAATATACAGTACAATGTCTATGCAGAAAACTAGGAATATGCAATATGTTATCGCTCATATAATAAATTACCAATAAAATGTCATTTCCCACAAAATGTCATTTACAACCTGTTTTCAAAAAATGTCTATAACAGTGATGAATTTGTGTTTATTTATTTTTACCAGATAGCCAATGTAGGGCAGGTACTGGTATGTGAGTACAGGCTCTCCATAAAGGTGCGCTATGTACAGGAGACAGTCCAATACGGGCCCTGCGGTCTGGTCTCCTACCACTGGCTTCTTCTCATACACATTGCCCATCCCAACACTTTCCAGACTGCTCTCATCAGAAGCGGGGGCCACAAACTGATGCTTGTCAGGTCCTAGTGATGGGACAGAGAAAGAGGAAATTACAGTTAAAACAGTGCTTCAAAAAAATATTTCCAAATAAACATCCATTGGAAAACTATTATCTTAAATGTTACAGTGCATTGAATTAATAATGTCCCCGCAGGTACAGTATATTCATCCTCACAGTCTGTTCTCCAGAAAAACACATAGCACAGAACAACATTACACCAAGACCAGTGGTGTGATGTGGATTTTAGAAGTAGAGGAACTCTATTTTCATGACGTCACGTGCACGCCATGTTCTGTATTCAACACACATGATGGAAAACTTGTTTTAATGTAGTCTAATTATATTTCTTATTTAGTTATATTGTTAATTTGTTGTTTTTGTTTTATTTTCAATTAATTTATTTTCCTTTTTTATATATACAAAATTACGTTTTATATAAAATACCTTTACATAGACTCGCCAAACCAACACACACTACACTAGCCCTGAAACGGTCGTATGACCGTATAATACTGTGCCAGAATACGTGCCGCTCAACCAGAATCACCTGTATCTTCTGTATTGTTTAATTAAAAAAAAAGGCATTTTAATTGTTGTCCTTGTATGTCCTGGTGTTCCCCTATTTCTGGTCCATAGTGTTAGAACTCCACTAACGCTGTGTGTTCCCCAGGCGCATCAGTCCCATTTGTTGTAATGTGCTTAGTTTTACCTGATCGTCCGAGCTCTTTTAGTGCAGCTAAGCACGTCGTTAGCCTTAACCACAGCAGTGAACACTAGGTGAGAAGTCTGAGAACGTCGTGCTGTGAGGACGTACACTATAGGTGTCAGGTGAGGCATGCCCGAGTATTGTTATGCAAAGCAAGCAGCCAGGTAGTGGGATCGAAGTGTTGACCGCCGGTCCGCCGCATCAACACATCTTGACGGCGTGCGTGCACGCACATGCACACATGTGCATGCACGCATGTGTATGTGAGGCGCACGTGCGTGCAGCTTGAAAAGAAAGGGCATGCGTTTGAAGTGACAATGTAGGGGACGATCAGTGTCATTTGCTATTGTGGGTGCTAAACATGTGATGGCCTTATTGTTCAGAAAGTGTTGGTGTGGGAAGTCTGTTAATCTTGGAAGCAACAGAGGTACTATTGTATTCTCTGTCAACTGGTTACTCACCGATATAGCAAGTTGTGAGCAGCCGGAGAAGATTTCTGGCCACATACCGAGAAGTGACTGTTGGTCCCAACTTCGCAGACAGCCACCTAACTGTCTTACAGACTGTGTCTGTGCGGAGAAATAACATGAGTACAGACATATTACACAGTAGAGAAGTAGCATAAAATAAAATCATGTTATGTGTCCATTACTCACCAAGAAGTATCTTTTGCTCTTTCTCCTCAGAGTCTTCTAGTGGATCATGTTCTTCATCCTCTTCCCCCACCATGTCTTTCTCAGTCTCTTCAAGTGCCATCCCATTAACAAACTGACCCTCCAGAGTGTCTATTGTGGCGCCAGAGTCCTCTGTGCAAGCGGAGAGAGTGAGCTCCAGGCTGGGCACGCCGTGGTCTGTCATTCGCTCTTTACCTCCGTTACTCTCTGTCATCTCCTCTTCTTCCAGATCTCCGCCGTCCTCTCCTTCACTGGCCTGTTTGAGGTCCTGGCTGCTGTCAGCTGACTTCAGACTAGCCCGGTCGCGTGTTGAGTCTCCGTCTCCTATGGAGAGCTCACTGGTGCTGCTCTTGTCGCTGAGCTTTCCCACACTCAGTGACTCCTGGTCCTGATCCCTGGCAGTGGAGTTCTGGCTCTGCTTGCCAGTTGCCACCCCTGCACCACTGTTGACGTAGAAGCCATTTTGGAAGTCCTCCCCTTCGGCAAGGAAAACCTGGTCATTGAAGCTAATGCCGGAAGAGTAGTCGACCATCCCGGTGTCTGCCACCGCCCCGACTCCACCACTTCCTCCACTGCTACCTCCCACTTTACCACTGACAGAGCTGGAAGACGACCGCCCGTCGCCACACTGGAAGTCCTCTTCTTCCTCCTCTCCCAGGTTGCAAGTCCCACCCCTCATTCCTTTGCCATCCCCTCCTGTGCCTGAGATGCAGCTGTCAAAGCCGGTGATGACCTGTAGCACGTGGGGGAGGAGACTGGACAGGAAGGCCTGCAGGCCAAGCCTTACAATGAGTTGCAGGACGAAGCAGTCTGTGTAGAGATAGAAGCGCCCTCGCAGGCACCGGGGGTTCTCATAGACGCTAACCAGGGGCTTCAACAAGTACTTGTTGGCATTCCTGGGGCCCAGTACTTTAGAGATGGGCTCAAACAGGTACCAGGCAGCATAGACAGCGGTTGGCTCTTCCAACATGAGGGTCAGGACAAATGGTAAGAGGATCTCCAGACCCTCAGCCGTGATTTTGCCCTGCAACAGTGTCTCCAGCTGCTGCCAAAGGTGAAACACCACATCTCTTCCTTGGAGGCTGCAGGTAGTCTCCATCTTAGCATGGTAAGAGAAGATGAAGTGATGAAGTGATGGGAAATATGTAGGGAAGGGAAAGGGGCTAATATAGGGATCCAGTAACTGATGGGGGTTTGGAGGAGGAAGGCCCTTGTAGATGGGGTCATACTTGAAAAGAAGCAGATGAGGGAAATCTGTTTGTTCAGTATGTGCTTTTGCAGAGTGCTTCTGTATTCGAAGCAGTGTGTCGAGAGCATGATGCAAAGACGGCGGCACATCCCGGAGGCTGACAGAGCAGAGCTTCATCACAGCCTGGTAACGCTCTCTCAGAGGAGTACCAGGTTTCAAACTTCGCAGCTTGGAAGAGAAGAATATCTCAGAAATAAGAACACCTAATGCCTGCATGTCCCTTTGGTAGAGCTCTGCAAGAGAGGGAAGGGACTGTGGGTGTATCATTCCTCGTGCCTTTTCATTATTTGACTCTGAGGGATTCCATACGTCAGCATACAGACACTTCACTAGGAAGTTATTCAATTTCTCCACCTCTTCCAATGGCTGTAATGGGCTGAATCCTTCAGGCAAGGTGATCTTGAAGTCTTCTGAGTTGGTGGCAGATACACTCCCTTCTGTGTGCTTTTTACTGATTGCACCACTCCTCTGTGACATGGCACTACGCAAGCCAGAGCCCAGGCTGCCTGTGGTACTGCCTGTACCCTCACTAGCAAATGGACTTGAGGAATGGGACAGAATAATTGCTGGGTGTTCTCCTGTCTTCCCTCCGGCTAAGCTCATGTTTGGCAGTGGGACTGAAGAGGGAGCAGAGCTGGATGCACCAGTAGAAGCTAGTGAGTCCAAAGCTTCCATACCTTGCTCAAGCTCCTCATCTCTGTCTACCATGGTCCAGCTACTGGATTCACACCCTGTGGACTCTGGCACAGTTCCGTCCACAGCGTCACTCATGGTGCGGAGAAGAGGGATTTGAAGAGAAGGCACATTGAGATCAGCAACACCTAAGAGAGGGGGTTCGGGTGGGGCGTACTGATATGGAGCAAGGCGCGGTGGGTGGGGCTGGTCAAACAGTTGAACCACCCCATAGCTAGTAAGATGGGTGTGGTTGTCCACTAGATGGAGGCACACATTCTTGGCCTTGACAGCTTCTTTACCTGACAGTTTATAGCCAAAGGTGAGGTCAATCCAGTGATGCAAATACTGGGAGACTTCTCTGCTCTCTAGAAGCCGCCTGTGCATCTCTATAAATTCCTCATAAGACTTGCACCATGGTGGCACATCCAGGTCTGGCATGTCAGGGTGGATGGAGCGGAATATGGAAGGATCTGTGTAGAACTCTGGAATGCACTCGTCAGGTGTCCAGCTCTGCATGCGCTCCATAGTAGCAGGGTATTCATTAGGTTCCCACTGAGACCTCACATGGCTACACAGTACTGACTTGGGTGTCTGCCGGGCCTTGTAGACATAGTAGGTGATGTCTGAGAGCACATCCGATATATGATGAGGAACATGGAGGTGATCAGACTGTCCAACACCACCACCACCTACTGAGCCAGACAAGTCTCCACCTACACCACCTACTCCCACCCCGTTTGCCCCTGCAGCTGCCAGAGCCTCTTTGGTCATCTCATACGTGAAGTCAAGCTGCTTGTCTCCTTTGTTAAGTCTGAACTTGGACCTCCTGAGGTCACGGAACCTTCCGAATGGCACAGTGAAGTCCACTACCCAGGGAAGGACTGGGTTGTAGTTAGGGTCCCCTTCTCGCCTCCCTGCTAACCTGTTCAGTTCCATCAGGTAGCGAAAGTTACTGACTCGACCATGGACCCAATCTAGTACCAAAGCCTTGAGCTCATCAAAGCAGACTTTGCAAAGGCTCTTGTTGTCAGGGCTTGTACATGGACTGCCCCTCACCGGGATGCTTTTTGGCACGTGTCTGCCTGCAACAGAGCCATCTGCCTCCATTTCTGCTCCCAGTTCTTCATAGTGGTGCAGGCTGAGCCTAAGGCGGCTACAGAGCTGCTCATCTACTGCGATGTCCCCCAGGGAGAGCTCTCCAGCAGACAGCCCTGCAGCTTGACATGCCTGCAAAGCTATTAGTAACTGATAGAGGATGAACAGCACTTTGGCTTGGCTGTTGGCAAGCTTAGCTGGGCTGTAGGAGACAATGTCATGGAGTGAATACTGAGTGTAAGGTAGAACCACATAGAGCAGCTCTGCTGACTCCATAAGACACTCTGCATGGACAATGTTGGGACAGAGTTTAGTCTGGAATTTGCAAAAGGATGATTGGTGAGGGCTGTCTCTCTCTTTCTCCCTAGCAGGAGAAAGAGATGGTGATACTCTGTCGGTGGAGATGAACGGTAAATTGAAAAGCTTCTGCAGTGCGTGACGCATGGCATCGATAGCGGCAACTTGCACCTGTTCAGTGGGCCCCGCATACGGCTGCACATGGTTGTAATGTGCTTCACGCCAGAGATTCCTGAAAAAGAAGGTAAACCCAAATCAAGCAATGTTTTACATAATCTTTGCATTGGGATGTTCTTCATTCCAGCTTCTCAAAGCAAAATAGAATTACCACATTTGAATAAACTGTCTACATGACATAATGAAATCCTTCCTAAAAATGTAAATACTTGTTACTAGGATATAAGACAATCGTGATTATATTTGTGAACATGCAATGTTTTAAATTTGGGTTTGACTTTTTTAAATAAAAGCACCCCAAGGATTTAACTTCAGTTTCACTTTAACCAGGTGTATTATGTAACCTTGCATGAAAGTTGAGGAACATTATTATGCTAGCAAATTATTGACCTGATATGTATGAACAGTACCTGACGTTATGCTGCGATACAGAATGCATGGTTTTCACGAAAGAGTGTTGTGACGCGGACGAAGCTTCCCCCGGGTAGCATGCGTCTCTGGCCAACCTGAAGCTCAGCTTGCTTTTCCTGACACCCTGGATGCACACTCGTGTCCAGCCGGGGGGCAACTTCGTCTGGGAACGCTGAAGGTAGATGCGAATTTCACTGTCGCTGATGCCATCAAAGCGAGGACAGCGTATGACCCTCCTGTCCCTAAGATTCATCACCCAGCGAGAAGGCACCAGGGCAACAACCTCCTGGGAACGGGTACCTGGACCGAGCTGCCGCCGGTCAATACCCAAGTCTTTCTCTACTGCCAGCATTAGCCACTCCATCGTGAGTTTCCAATTAGACACACACTGGCCAGCTGCTGATCTCCAGCTCTCTGCTACAGAAGATGACTTTTACACCTCCATGGAAGTAGAGACAGATGCACAGCTGAAAAGATTTTGGAAAGAAATGTGAAATAAGCAAGCAGTACAATTAATCTCTTCTTTGAAAGTTTTAAAACCATTTAAGCAGCGAAAAGGCAAGAATGTAATTGTTAACAAGAGGTTAATAATTTCCTGCAGAAGACTACTTAGTCATGTTACTGGAATGAATGAGCTGTGTGATGTTATTTAATGCACACATGACTGATTGTCCTTCTCTTAGTGGGTTAGGGTTAGCACCCATGGCTAAGGCTCACATGACTCCCTTGCCTTGGCGCCCACCACTTTTATCGACTTTTATCTAGAAACAGCTAGAAAGTAGGAAGTGATACGCTTTTTTTACCGTTGTAGTGACGTTTGGGTGGTTATTTTAGATGTTAAAGAGTTAACTTGCATGCATTTCAATTTATTTTCAAATCATTCATGGCAGTAAAAAAACAAAGTGACTGCTATAAAGAAATAAAGCATAACGTACAGCTTTTGCCATTCACTATATATGAAACTAAAATGGTGATCGAGATTTGGGTTACACAAGGGGTTTCCCACTGAGAGGAAGTAACTTCAGCTAAACCAACAAAGGCTAACGTTAGCTAACTTGCGCTACATAACAAACTTCAAGATAGAGAACGGGAATTACAACTTTTCTCTTTCTTTCTTGTTGTTGTTACCGTTGCAGCGGTGACCAGATACAGATACACAAAGTGCAACCAATTAAACTCCAACAACAGAGTATTAACGTCCAAGTAAATCATGTACTAAACACACTAACTAGTGAACCTACATTGTTATGATAGGGTAGCTCACCTCTTGGCCGCTCGCTGTTAACTGGCAGCGTGACAGCTAATAAGCTAACAGCTCGCCGCCGCCTTCATGCATGGTGAGTTTTGGAACATATTCACTTGGCGAACTGATGAATACATGCTAATGGACAACATGTACTTTCTCCATTCAGTCCAGCAGGTTGTCAACAACGGCAGAAGGGGGGGCAGGGAGGCGAGTCAGCCGATGATGTTATGTTCCGTTCTGCTTGGAGCCATGTTGTTGAAACGAGCACTCACGTGACACACCGTCAGCCCCCAGCTCATGTGACATGTGACGCCAGAATTCTACTTCGTCGCACGGCGGTGTAGCGCGCCGAAAATAGCAGACCTACAAGCTCACAACGCGTCGCTGAATCGCTGATGCGTGGAGGTATGAGCTTGTAGGTTTGCTGTTTCTACTTCCCCCCCCCCCTCCCCTTTTTCTTAAATGACGCAAGTTGCGTCATCTTCCCACAGAAACCTTTTAACAGAATAGATGTGTTTTCCTGTGTTGTAAAGTTTCAAAGTTGTTAGGTGTTAGGCTAGCTTAAGTTGATTTGATGACTGAATGTGAGACCCACCTTGAGTTTATTAATAATAACCATGTTAATATCTCTCTGTATGATTGGATGCACTCACTGCCCACACTGACACTGACACCACCCAAGCGGGAGGTCTGGTGGTCCTCCCCAGAAACATTTTAACATATAGGTCTAGTAGTAAATGTAATTTCCTGTGTTCTGGTGAATTTTGGGAGTTTGATTTACAACTCCGACCAGGAGTCCAGCAGGAGCTATTGCCTCTATGAGCAGGAGATTTGGTCAAAATTGGCAGCCATATTTTTGGGATGAGTGGCCTTGGGCACTAATGTAAGTGTCGCAGCTAACAGTTTATGGGGTGCTTCAACCAATCAATCAATCAATCAATCAATCAATCAATGCTTATGGGGACCTGGTGATGGGGACTAGCCTATATGTTTTTGGAATAACACAAACAGAACACAAATATGTGCTTATAATATAATTATAATTATCCTAGTAATTACAGTATTTAAGCACATTTCATGCTGTATTCTTCACAACCAGTAGATGGCGATATAGTACTTTATGAAATGCACCCAGTAATATTTGTGAAAATGATTGCTTTAAATTGCAATCAACCTCAGTGCAGCTAGATATAACAATCAAAAGTTTTTAACTTTGCAAATTCACAAATATTCTGCCTTAGCCTACATGCCACAACTTTGCAACTTGCAACACCAAAATGTAGGCTCTGAAATTATCTAAATTGATACAGTAAATTGCTTGGTCTTGGCCGGTCAGATCTCTCCTGTTTACTGTAGGTGAGACAAGACCTTCTTTTTACACTAATCTAAATGTCTCAATAGAAGTACAAGGAGACAAAATATAACCACGCAATTGTATAAATTATATTTTATTAACGTTCTTTACCATACATATTGGCATAATTACATTAAGAAAAAGTTTATTGTTTTAATGCAAGGGGTCATGGTTGTAATTTCAGGTGCAATGAACCCATAGGACTTAAAGGAGTCCGGATGGGGACCCAAATGAATTTGGAATCGGAATCAATGTGGGTAAATTTATTGTAATACATTTGTTCTCTTAGGAATGCTCAAAATATTATTGAACTCAAGTCTCCATGGCATGAGTAATCAATAGGAAAAAAAGTCATTTTGGGGGTGAACTACTCCTTTAAGGGTTATCGCCCCACTCCAACATGCAAAATGCCACTGCGAAACCAACCTCCAACTGCTTCTGCTTGTGGCCCAAAGTCAAAATATTTCATGCATTTTATTGGAGGAAATTATAATTTGCTGATTTAGTTTAGGACTTTAAATTAGTAGCATTTGTTTAATAATGCTAAAGAGGCCTATTCTTCTCTTCTGCCCAGAGTATATTTTTATAAATGAATGTAAAGAAAAACGAAAGAAAGAAAGAAATCCGCAACGAGGCCGGAAAGCTGTACTTTAAAAGTTTTATTGTGTGTATGAAGGCTATATAAAATTTGCACACTACAATTTGAAGGAAGACGCAAACTAATCATATGAAACTGAGTATTGTCCCAACCAACAGCCACCCTCCCTACCAATGCAAGTACATCAATGATGCTCTGTACAATGAGTACATCACAGTAAGTGCACAGTAATTCAGCACAATAGATCGCCTCTTGTCCAAATTATAACAAAGTTTGGCTTCGTTCAAAAGAGGCCAACAGTCTTTGGGCATGAAAGCAAACTAAAACCACTGTGGGTCCTAGACTTGCAATTACAGGGACACAGATTAAAAGTTGTATTCATCACAACATACCACTTGGCAACATAATTGCTTCCAGGACATTATGGCCCAAAAACATGATTTTCCTAACCCCATTGCAATGCATGGTCAAGTCAGTTGGAGAAACATTTGTACTTCGGTGCTTTAGGCCTCATCAGCATTTCTTAAAATACAGCATTCCCTTATTTAATTCCCTGAATACATGTTGAAGGAAAAAGTCTGTTGATATTGTTTTCATAATGGTCATGGGCCCCAGCGGATATACAAATACAAGAACTAAATTAAATATAACGTAACTTGCAGTACTGTAGCCTTGTGATAAAGGGTTAAAATATCACTACACACCTTAAAAAAGGCTAGTACATCATAGGACATGGTTATTCTATATGAGCTGGGACAGTTACCGCTATATGTTTTTCAAGAATATAAGGTGGTGGGACAACAGTGTTTCATGCTGCCATCTATGTTTCATCATCACTACGTTTTACTGTTGTCAAGTTGTACACAAGGTGATCACTAGGTTACCAGTGGACTGGACATACTGGCAGCGCCACTCATGGGTGGAGCATAATATCCCAACATCATTGTGTACATCTCTCTTTTCATCATTCAAATTTAATGTCCTGGAACATTGTCTAAGGCAGGGGTTTCTACTGATTGTGAACCAGGGACCACCACCCTGACTAAGAATCAACCTGGGACCACTGTTGTGTTGGGTGGGGATATGGACTAAGATTAGAGCTTTGGTAACACTTGCTATAGTATGCATCTCATGTCTATGCAACCAATGCAACCTATTCTCAACAAATAGTCCACAGACTATAGTGGACTGGTCCACACCACAGCATAATTAAGACTGCAGGTGGTCCATGGGAGGATGTTTTAAAATGTAGGCTACAAGAAAAAGAGAAAAATATTTAATTTGTTGCACAAAATTATGTGCAACAAATTATACCAATTCAATTCAAAGGAGCTTTATTGGCATGAGAAAACATATGTTTACATTGCCAAAGCAAGTTTCAAAAAATAATAAAAAATTGATGAAAATGGGGAACATATATACAGTCGGGGGTACAGCATTTTGTAAACGGAGCTATGTCACATTTTGTCGTTATGTAGGGTATGAAGCTTTTTGGAACAAATATCAGCATTTCTTTTTTCTCAATACAATTTCAATAGCATATAAATGAAGGAAAAGAAAAAAGCCTCAGATTTAAAACGTGTTTAAAGGTAGCAGCTCTGTTCATACCGTATGTAGGTCTGGATACCGTTCAATGGTTTGTAGACCATAGGGCAGGCTTGTCAATACTCCTGGATTTTCCCAGGAGTCTCCTGGATTTTGACCCCATCTCCTGGGAATCCCCTGGATTGGCAAATCCAGAACACAGGAAATTACATCTACCAGACCCCCCGCTTTAGGAGTGGGGGAAATGCATGCAAGAAAAATCATAGAGATATTCAATTAAGTAATGACTTAAAGATGAGAAGTCATTATTAAAGATGTCTTACTTTGCTTTGGTCATCAAATCTGTACACATACATTTGGCATTTTAAGGCTGAAATTGTACCCAATTGTACCCAGTATCAAACATGCACAAAATTCAACAGAACACAGGAAATTAAATCTACTATGCTAATTCTTTTCTGGGGGAGGACCCCCAGACCCACAGCTTTAGGGGTGGGGGCAATGCATGCAAGATCATACAGAAATTCACTTAATTAATGACTGAAAGATAAGACTTTATTATTAAAGATGTCTTAAGATGTCTCATCAAATCTGTACACCTACATTTGGCATTTTAAGGCTGAAATTGTACACATGCTAGTAAAGCAAGCCTGATAAAAGTATCAACAGAACACAGAAAAATATATCTATTAAGAAGTTTTGGGGAGAGGACCCCCAGAACCCGGTTGGGGAGTTCTGCGCACCCCCCAAAAAATTAATCTCCTGGATTTTGACAGTCCAATGTTGACAACCCTGCCTTAGTGGTGGTGTATTCCAATATCAACCCAGATATTAGTTAACTGAAATATCTGAGTGGTCCAGAGCTGAAAAAAGGTTGAGAATCGCTAATCTATTCCTATCCCACTGTTACCCTTATTCCCTTATCCTCTTACTTTACCCAACCTCATATTAACTGATAGCCTATACAGATTTGTATCTTATGTAGAGTGAGCAGACACATGCCACTTCTTGAGATTTTCTGTGTAATTTCTTGACCGGCGACTTGTCCGTATACTGATAACATTGACGCAAGATCATACTGTTTGTCAGGTCATTTAGTGCACTGTTCCCTGGAAGACAATATTCATGGTTACTTTCCTACATTATACTATTATACTATACTATACATTCAACTTATTGAAAAACTGAATCAGCATGTGATCATTGCTCGGTTGTCAAGAAGGTTTTGGCAAAATGCCCTTTAGGCCTCATGAGGCCCCACAGGGGCCCAATCAGCCCATGGGATCCAATACTTATGCAATCCTCATCCATTCCAAAGCAAGTTTTAACTCAAACAGTCTCAGATTTCAGGTTGGTGGATTTAGGATCATTCAATGTTATTGTCTACTCATAACCAATTTCATCCTGGATGTGCATTTTTCTAAATCTTTCAAAAAGGTTCAACACATTTATTTTATTTTAATTTGACAAAAACTAGCAGATCTACAAACTCAGATCTGCTATTTTCATTATCTATCTATAAATGCGAGAAGTCTCTGCGTGTGTGTCTGTCTGTCTGTCTGTGTGTCTGTAATCCGCATATCTCGAGAACCGTTCGTCCCACCGGCTTCAGATTCGGCACGCGCGTTCCCCGCCGCGGCACGGAGTGCAGTGCCGGGTCTCGACCCGACCCGACGCGCGGTTTTCCCGAACCGGCGCGAAACGTTCGGAATCTCCTTATGCAGGGTTGATAGTTGACATCAGGCTGTTCCGGAGGAAATCGGCGAAAGCTCTGACTCATTGTGACATCACTTCATAAAAGGCTCTGACATCACGTACGCCACATGAGTCAACAAAAAATCTCTGTGAGTGTGTATGTATGTATGTAATCCGCGTATCTCGAGAACCGTTCGTCCCACGGGCACGCGCGTTCTCCATATATGGGCATAAAATGAATGCCCCCATATATGGGCATAAAATGGATTGCAGACAGACAGATACAGATATCTCCATATATGGACATAAATGGACAGAGGCAAACAGATGGTCAAAGATCTCCATATATGGGCATAAAATGGACGCAGACAGACAGATACAGATATCTCCATATATGGGCATAAATGGACACAGGCAAACAGATGTTCAAAACGGGTCCTATGACAACAGGTATAATGAGGTTTGCATTAAAGGGGGAACCGGCACTGTGTCTGCAACACAGTTGGAGGCACAGACAGATACTCCATATATGGGCATAAAATGGACGCAGATAGACAGATATCTCCATATATGGGCATAAAATGGACCCAGAACTATAACTGCAGTGATCTCCATATATGGACATAAAATGGACGCCGACAGACAGACAGACAGATACAGATATCTCCATATATGGGCATAAATGGACACAGGCAGACAGATGGTCAAAACGGGTCCTATGAAAACAGGTATAATGGGGTTTGCATTAAAGGGCGGGGCATTCATTCCCTATTTACATTGTTCCGAGTTGGCCAGGTCGCTGACTAGACAGCTTCTAGTACTGTAAATTATCAAATAGTCCTTAAGTGGTTGAACAAATAAATAAAAAAGAGTGGCAGTTAATGTTGATGATATCACAGCCAAGATGATAATTAATAAAATAACTTCTCAATCTTCACTTCTCTGTTCTGACAAAGGTCAGATGGACTGAAACGTTGTTCAACAAAGTTCTTTGTGCAAGTGAGGATACTTTATTTTAATTTTTCCCCACAGTATGTGAACTGTATCTTTTTTTTATCACTTCAACAGCAGCCTTATATACATTTCGGCCATTTGAAAATAGCCGATCTACAAGTTTACAGTTTAGGCGTTTAGCAGACGCTTTTAATCCAAAGCGACTTACAATAAGCAGATAATACATCACTATAATAAACAAGATAACATGTCAGAACATCAACAACAATATAACAAATGCATATGAATATCAATCTAATGAACCAAAATAATCAGTTAAGAAAAAAGGATTCCAAAAAACCTAAAAACAAATGCTAACTAGTTTCTTGTACGGTCATTGAGTGTTTCAGTAGTGCTATGGGTTTAGGTGGAGTCTGAAAAGGTGAGTCTTCAGTACAAGCTCACAATGCCTCGCATTCTGTTCTTGTCCTTGTCTCATATCTTCTGGTCATATAATGTGTCCAGTCCTATTATGCTATGTGTGTGTAATAAACTTCAGAACTGGTCGTGGGATACTGCCAGGTGTCATCTTGTTCTGCGCACTTAACTGAAACATCGCTCACCAGTTAGAGACTCTTATTGGGCCACATGGTTGGTCAACCAAAATCACAAAAGAGGTCTTAGAGGAATAGGTAGGCAGGTAGACTGTATAGTACAAATATCATTTTTGGGTTAACTTATAACCGTCTGTGTAAGAAATGTATTTCACCAAATGTAAGCACTGACAGTGACAACAACACTAAGGTCACCTGGTGCTAGAGTCTAGATTCTTGACATTGAAAAGAAGGTCTAGGTCCTAGACCTTCTTTTCAATATCAAGAATCTTACCCCTTGTCTCCAAGGAAAGGCTAAAATGAAACCTGATCTCAGGTGGCATTGAAGACTTGCATGAGCCATTAAAAACCGCTTGCATGGCACAGGGATCTCAAGGCTGACCTGCCAAAGTTTAATGTTATTGTCTCAGCTCAGACCATACGTCAGACATGAGCCAAAGAATGGCTTTACACTACAGTCAGAGGCCAAACTAAACCCTTCTACAATGACTGTTCTTTGCCATGGCTCACCAACCTGAGAAAATGTTCTGTGGACACATAGAACATAATATGACATACCTAACCTTTGACAATGTAGCAGATCTGCATTTTATTCACTGGTGGTGATATAAAAGCTCTTTAGAGTGGCAGATGTTCAAATAGAGTGTGGTTACATTTTACTAGACCAACAAAATCTTTGCTTTTAAGTTTGGTATTAAATGGGACTGGCCTTGAGGGATGAAACTGGCATGCTCAGGCCCATGAGGGATTTGGAGGATATCTTGTGGTTACCCAAAACTATAGGCTATGAGTAGCCTGACGCTCAGCCTGAATTGACATTTCGTTTCACTTCATTATTCAAAATTTAAAGGGGTGTGGCTAGCGATTCAGGGTCTGGAACTATAGGCTAGGCTATGAGGTGACTGATATGTCTTTCTTGACATATTCATTCATAATTTGGTCCAAATTATGATTACATGCGATTGAGTTGATCACTAGCTAACTATAAAACAAAACGATTGTCTTTGCAACCCCAGAAGTCTGGCAGTAAGACCATCAATTTATAACATTTGAACAGCCAATATCTGAAACTATTTATTTAAAAATGTAAAATATAATGAGACTTTAAAAGTGTCTATAAATATATGTTTTATATATAAACTCACTCTCTGCAATTCAATTCAATGGATGGAGCTTTATTGGCAATTGGCATTGAAGCAAAAGTGGAACAAGTCAGGACAATCAAAACAAAACAATGGATACATGACTGGGCAATTGAATATAGGAATTTAGGAAATAGGAACTCTAACTCTCTGTCTCTCCCTCTATCTGCCCCCCCCCCCCCCCCCCCCCCCCCCCCCCCCTCTCTCTCTCTCTCTCTCTCTCTCTCTCTCTCTCTCTCTCTCTCTCTCTCTCCCCCCATTTGTCTCTCTTCATTGTGATTCGTGAGTTCGCTTTTCTCTCCTCTCTTTTGAGACTCCCCCTTCCCCGCCTTACTCGATTTAAAAAGCCGATCCATGGCACACACACTTTCTTTTCCCCGGCGTTTCTGTTCCCCCGCTGTCTGTTGAAGATGGCATTTTTAAAAAGTATTCGATATGTTAAGAATGAAATAATCTTATTCTCTACTCCATTTCTTCTTCTTCCATTACCTTTGGTGATCGGGACCACGGTATGTAAATTAATGTGCTGATTGTCCAAGATAACTTTGCATTGTGCTTTTCTTTTTATTAGCCTAAACACACACATTATTTTTTCTTTTTTTCTTTTTACTTTAGGCTCACTGACTTTTCTTTGTAGCCTACTTCCAATAATAGCCTTTTATTAAGAAGAATATCTTTGGCGCAACTCTAAGTGTGTTGCACTGTTTAGCGGTCCATTGCACCTGTTGATGCTGCGCCTGCGACCATAGCATCTATTCTGCTCTGACTGCAATCATTGCAAAATGCTTGTGAACTGACCAGTATGGCCGTGGCTTTCACAATCACAACCTAGTGTGATTTTAATGTTATGTTTGTTAACTCATTGTTGTTAGCAATGCATGGAGGTTCATGTCCAGCGTGGGAACTCAGAGCAGTCTGCACATGTGTGTCCACTAGCTGTTACATGTGAAGTAGCTTGACACGATCAGTGGCTGTAAGCATGTTATGATAGGCATATCCATGCATCTCACGTCATTGCAGCTCTCTCATGCACAGCAAAACCTACCATGAAAGGATTACTGCACCTTCACTCACAGGGAAATGACCCGTTAGTGTGAAATTGTAGGGTCTGCCTGCATGGGTCTGGCAGGTGTACGAACAGGTGACTAAAACATAGGTACACCGATCTTTAACCCTGATCCTTATCTCAGTCCAACCTGTTATCACAGATCATTAAAAACGATGTAACAATAACAAGTTGGGAGATGCTGCTCTGTGTTTTTGCCATATTTCACACTTTTTATGGCACGGCGCCAGGGCAGGAATTTCATGGAGGCCATGAAGGCCATTGCCTTTGCCCCTCAGTTTGGCCTTGTGCCAGCTGACTGTACCACTTTCTTGTCAATATGTAGACAGTAGACAAAGGTGTCTCTTTCTTGTCATATAGACAGTGTCTTTTGTTGAGATTCTGAAATCTTAACTCCCCCGAGTCCCCATCTTTAAACCAATTCAGTGACTTTGATTGGTGCTGGGCTGAGCATATCAGATTGCAAATACCATCATTTATCTTTCACTGCAGATTAGGTTATCATCCCCAACCCTTAAATTAAACAGTGGAAAAAAAATGGACAACACCAAAAGCCAAGTGGCCTTGCCCCTAAAATGACGAAATTCCAAGCCTGCACAGCACCTATATCCACAAGAAGTCACATACTTGTCTTATTACACAAAAGTTATAACTTCTTCGTGTGTGTGTGTGTGTGTGTGTGTGTGTGTGTGTGTGTGTGTGTGTGTGTGTGTGTGTGTGTGTGTGTGTGTGTGTGTGTGTGTGTGTGTGTGTGTGTGTGTGTGTATGCACAAGTAGGAGGCAGGATGTGCCTATGTGATAATCCTGATGGCAGTGTACTGGTGCACAGAGGCCTTGCCACTGGCTGTGACTGCCCTCCTCCCAGCTGTCCTTTTCCCCCTATTTGGCATCATGAAGTCCAAAGATGTAAGCAAAGTCATTATGTTATCACACAATCTTCAGTCTTGTGTTCATTTTAAGGGTGATTTTGTTGTGTGCCACTTTTACATTGTGAGCTTGTAGATCAGCTAAGTTTCGATGTAAGACACCTCGGGCAACAAAGGATATTGATCCCTGTAAAGGGGTATTTCTGTCATCGATGCATGTGCATATCTTAATTCGGATGGTATTGCGGTTTCAGGTGTGTATGCAGTACCTGAAGGACACAAATATGTTGTTTGTGGGTGGGCTGATGGTGGCAGTAGCCGTGGAACACTGGAATCTGCATAAGCGTATCGCCTTGAGGGTGCTTCTCTGTGTTGGCGTCCGGCCAGCACTGTGAGTCGCTTACCAGAAACACACTGCTGCAAACACAAAAGTCATGTTCATCATATTTGTTGAGTGGCACCCAATCCAAACCCAAAAGTCTAGGAGATATTATCACATTATGCCGATCCTAGCTGCCCTTTACTGGCTGTGGTCAGTTTCAGAGTTGATTTTAAGATTTTACTGATGACTTTTAAAGCCCTCAAGGCCTGGCTACCAGCTATATATCTCGGATATGCTGGAACTGCACAAGCCGGTACGCAGCCTTAGATGCTGCAGGTAAGGCTCTCTTGGAAGTTCCCAAGACTCCCTCTGTCACCATGGGCGATGGCTTTTGCAGCCCCGGGCACCCAGGCTCTGGAATGCCCTGTCTGTGGATTTAAGGCTAGCTAAGTCAGTGTCATCTTTTAAATCACTCCTGAAAACCTATTTGTACAGTATACCAAGGTCTTTCCTTAGATGTTAGTACCCATACCTTGCACATTTAGTTGTCTCAATTGTACATATACTTTCAGTATATGTACATTTATGTTTATGTACTGTATATGCTTTGGTTTTATTGTGGTTTTATTTTATCTATGAATTTTAATTGACTGTTGTTGTTTATCCCTATGGGTGTTTTTATCATGGCACTGTAAAGCACTTCGTAAGACTATTTTTGAAAAGTGCTTCATGAATAAAGTTTATTATTATTATAATCAGTAATGAAATTTAAGATAAGAGTTAAAGGGGGAAGAAAGGGTTATCTGTGATCACAAAAACAACATAAACTTTGTTTACAACCCTTGATAAGGAGAGGTTATAAACGTTTGTAAACCTTGCATAGTTTCCGATCAGCTTTTTGATCCCCTAGCTGAACTTATTGATTAAAGGCGAATGTTTCCCTCTCAGTCTGATGTTAGGTTTCATGGGTGTCACAGCTTTCCTGTCCATGTGGATCAGCAACACGGCTACCACAGCCATGATGGTACCTATTGTCCAGGCTGTTTTGGAGCAGCTTAATAATGAGTTAGACATGCCTCAAATCCTCAGTTCAGAGGAACTGGCCCAGCCATCAGAGACTGAAAGCAAACAGCCTGGACAGACAGGGAAACAAAGTGAGGGACAAGGTAAGCAGTTAATGGTTTGGTTGATTAAGAAACAACATTTTATTAGATTTTTATACAGAAAATGTGCCTTGTTCAAGACAAGAAACAAACAAATAAATAAACACAAACAATGCCCCGTCCTCTAACCACAACACAGGAATGGTACAAAGATCAATCACCATACAAAACAATGGACAAACAATGTAATTTAAACAGTGGCAACATCAAATGCAAAAATATGGAAACACTTCACAATGGTCAGAGATAAAAATCTGTAGTCTAGCCCTCCTCGTCAGGTTCAGTTATTTCAGGATTTAGTGAATGGACAGTCCATGAAGAGCCACACATTATGTCATATGTTGCCAGGATTCTTTCTAACATTGTACAGTATATGATATTCTCATGAGTATGATATACCGGTACTTCTGATTTCGAGTTCAATACTTTTTAACATCTCTCTACTTGCCTTTCCAGTGGTGGTGACATTCTTAGACACTGCTGTGGAAGCTGCCAAGCGTCAGGAGGCAAAAGAGAGAAGAAGAATGTGCAAAGGCATGACTCTGTGTGTTTGTTACGCTGCCAGCATCGGAGGCACTGCCACCCTTACAGGAACAGGCCCTAATCTGGTGCTCAAGGGCCAGATGAATGAGTAAATATACATATATATATCTTTTTTTTGTTTTTTTGTATTCATACACATGGATTACATATTTGATATGTTTAATTTGATTATTTCTTTATTTTTGCCTTAGACTCTTCCCTCAAAATGGAGATGTCATTAATTTTGCCTCCTGGTTTGGCTTTGCTTTCCCAAACATGATGATCATGCTTACAATGGCTTGGCTCTGGCTGCAGTTTGCCTTCATGGGATTCAAGTGAGTTTGACGAAGATGAAAATGTATTTACTGTACACTGAGAGATGCATTAACTTAAATTTCAAGTTCAAATTCACCTTCAACCCCAGGATCCTTTTTTCCTGATCTCTCTTGCCCTCCACTTCAGCTTTAAAAAGACATGGGGATGTGGCGCAATAAAGACGGAGAAGGAGATTGCTGCCTATAATGTGATCCGCGAGCAGCACCGTCAGCTAGGGCCAATGTCCTTTGGGGAGCTGAGTGTCCTCAGTCTCTTCGTAATGCTGGTGGTGCTCTGGTTCACCAGAGACCCTGGCTTTGTTGCTGGCTGGGCAACAGACATCTTCAACTCCAAAGCAGAGTTTGTACACATAACTTATTTTTTCCTCATGGTCACTCATGTGTACTGATATACACTTCACCCTCAGCATACTGTAGCGCAATGCAACAATAGACAGCTAATCAAATAGTATGACAGATTCGCTTTTATAAATGTATATTTTATTTTCTTGTTCACAGATATGTAACCGATGCTACAGTGGCAGTATTCATTGCTGTCCTTCTATTTGTTTTGCCTTCTAAAGCTCCTCGTTTCTGTACTTGGAGAACTCGAGGCTTTGACACGGGTGAGCCATCTTTCTGGAACACAGACAACAATATAGTATTATGCAGCTATACAGTCCTGATGATAGTATCACATCATGGAATATTTTTGTAACTTCAGACCCCCAGCAAAACAATGGCCCCAATCCATCTCTGCTCACCTGGAAAGTGGCTCAAAAGAAGTTACCATGGAACATAGTACTCCTTCTTGGAGGAGGCTTCGCCCTGGCGAAAGGCAGTGAGGTACGGTACAATAATAAGAATATGTTCACCAGTGGCTGCCAACTTTATACGTTCTATAGGTTGATTATAGCTTTATGAATATAGACTGTACAAAGTGACCTTAAGAGCATGCTGTTTATGTTTATATATATATGTCTCTGTAGGAATCAGGGCTGTCAAAGTGGTTGGGAGATCAAATGACTCCGCTTCAAACCATCCCTCCATGGGCAATTGCTATCATTCTCTGCCTGCTGATTGCTACCTTCACTGAATGCACCAGTAACGTGGCCACTGCCACTCTCTTCCTGCCTGTCCTGGCCTCCATGGTAAGGATTTTGACAGAGTAATCTAACATTTAAAAAGATAATCCCATGCCATCGTACAGCTATAGAAACGGGCTCTTACAGCCCAGGAGACACACATTTGCTTTCTGGCACAAGTACTCCCTGATGTCCTTTTGAATTAAATTCCCCAATTGGAGTCCAGCATTGAAACTACTCCCAGCAGAAGCCTGCCTACATTCCCTTGTTTGGTTGCCCCTCTAGTTAGCAATTTTGACTGAATAAGATTGGTTCCCCTTCAATGGGCCCCTCCTCCCATTAGCCCTTTGCCACACACATCAGTCTAGTTTCTTGTCCTGGTGCCCATAGCTACTGAAGAATGGTATTACTGTGCTCAGTAGTCAAGCACTTTGGAGAACACCAGAGCTGGACTGAGTCAGAATGTGGCAACAGGGGTATTCCGAGAAATAGTTATTCTAGGTACAGCCAAAGCCAAGGGGTACAAAAGGATGTCAGTAAAAAAGGGAATGAAAGGAGTGGAATGACATATAGTTGACAATTGCAAGGAAGCAATTTACAGCAGGATTGGCTTTTATGTGGCATTGCTGACATTGCTGCAAATTGAGCCTTCATCATTCAAATGTTTAACGACTAGACAACCCAGGGTGCTGCCATGGTAAAGTGATAGACAGCAGTACTGGCTAAATAAGACTCGTTTTGAAGGCTGAAGTATTTTGAGTTCAGGCTTTGTTGACCTAAATGACTGTTCCGCTGTGATCTGCTGCACTGTGGAATATGTAATGTTCCACAGTGTAATGCATCTGGTCTAGTATGCCATTATCGCTGCTCGTTTTCCCATTTTGGTAGTCATGAGTCAGCACCCAAACAAACAGGAATTGCATCTTAATTACACCCACCTAATGAAGGTTTTCTCTCGGCAGAGACGGCAAATTCCAGTGTGAGTTATGAGTCAGTGATTACAGTGCAGAAAAAGTAACCAGCTGGAGGAGTGGAGATTGAAGAATATTGTCATCAAATGTTCTCTCACACCAGTCTAAGACCATTCTGTGTTTATTTCAGTCCCAGTCCATTGGAATCAATCCTCTGTATATCATGGTGCCTTGTACACTGAGTGCTTCATTTGCCTTCATGTTGCCTGTTGCCACACCCCCAAATGCCATTGTCTTCTCCTATGGATACCTCAAGGTTGCTGATATGGTGAGTTTGCTGTGTATCTTCAGAACATTTTAGTACGATCTGTTTTCTGTTTTGTAGTTGTCATCAGAATGTGATAATACAGGCAAGAGATGATCGTATAGCTTTGCTATGATGTTGTGAAACTGATTATGTCATTGCACATCGTCCCTATCACTCAGGCCAAGGCAGGAATAGTCATGAACATCATCGGCATCCTTTGCATCACACTGGCCATCAACAGCTGGGGAAAAGCCATGTTTCACCTTGACACCTTCCCCACCTGGGCCAATGTCACTGGGGTGTGAGCCGAGGTGAGACTTGGCCATTGGAGATGTTCCAAGCACACAAGTCGTCCTCATCCACAGCCTCCAGACAAAGACCTCTGATCTGGCCAGCCAGACAGCACAGAATAACTTGGCTGTGTTTGGATGTTTTGGGGATAAAAGCCTAGGCTAGCATAGTCTAGGTTTTATTTAATTGATACTTGAGTCTTGCTTGTGAGAAAAAGTGGTGGTGAATGTGAGAGGGACTGGGAGACATGACTTGAATACATGACTACTGGAACTTAAGTTGTGTTGAATTTACACTGCACCATAATGGAGTTACACTTTAAAAGATAAACTGTCTTAAACACCCTCTTACATTTTTAAACTATCATCACCTTGTGATGATAGTGGCCCAAAGATTATTTTTGTATTATTATTATTATTTTTTGCAATGCTCCTGAGATCTGGCCAATTTAAAGCATTATTTTATCTCAAGGGAAATTTGGGTTGCCAAAGTAAAAACAACAACAAACTTAAAATATTAATGTCAAGCATCTTCTCAGAGTTACATTAACTTATTATTATTTTATAAGTCAGATTTGACATTCAAATGAAATGTGCAGATTGTCTTACTTCCCCTTACTTACAGTATATCTGTATGCCAGTATCCCCATTATGTTGCCTTAAGAAGAAAATAGCTTACTGCTATTTTAGATTTTCTGAATGTTCTCCTATTTTCATCAAATGTGAGTCTATTTTTCCTATTCATGCCCAGAATTGGTACAATAGGGTTCAAGTGGTTAAACTAAGATTCAATATTACGCCACAAAGTATTTTGGTCAGGTCAAATCATATGAGAATATTATAGGCATAAAAGCTAAATGTAGTTTAAAAATACATGTCAAAGTGTTGTTTCTAATGTAAGTTAACATAGGTCAAGATTATAAGGATGTGAATGGCAAAACAGTTTTGCTCTTTCACATACCGGTAATCTTGACGTATGTGGCCTTACACTAGAATACAATATTCTTTGTCAAGTCCAACATCACTTGGTGGCATCATGCTTCGCTACAGAAGCACCCTTGTGAAAATGGTAGTACATTGAATTACTGGACACATTCTAGATTTAAGTCAGCATGTGCAGATATTTTTGAATTGTCTAACTTAACTGTAATATAATTTAGTTGAAAAAAAAAGGATGTATTTAAGAGTGTATAGTTAGAATACAGTAGTATATTTTCAGTTGCATCATCAATGCACATGTGAACGGAAATGGAAGAAAGTATCTTCTGGCTGCTTCATGTGGTATGATCAGAGATAATATGTTCTCATTGTAATATGAATTCTCTGGTTTAATAAACTGTGATGAACTAATCCTTTTAAGCAAATTAAGATGCAATGTCAAATTTGTACTTGGGGCGTCATAGCTCAGGGGTAGAGAAACGTTATTAGAGCACAAAGGGTTCCCGAAGGGTTCCCAGTTGGAATCAGGGCTCCCCCTGAGTTAATGTCGAAGGGTCCTTGAGCAAGACTCTGAACCCCTAATTGCTCCCGGTGAGTAGGTTGGTGCCATGGTTTCCTCCGCCACCGGTGTATGAATGTGTGTGTGAATGGGTGAATGTAATGCACAATCTATGTAAAGCGCCATGGATAAAAGCGCTATATAAATGCACCATTTACCATTTACTTGGTAAGGAATGACTAAGGATATTTCCAAGCTCTAAAAGAGTCCCACATCAAGCGCTTTTTGAGAACATGGTGAATATACAACACACCCACTGTAACTGACTATTATATGCAAGGAGAAGAAAAACTGTTCATTTATGGTTAGCACTGGATCATTCTAAAAGAAAGAGCAACTAACGCATGCCCTATCCTGCGTAACTTAAAGTCACTATGCTGAGTATGATGCCAGAGTCATCCCTTTTAAAATGTGTTATTGGTTCAAGCCATGCACATTATTTCCTCAAACCCCATTCTGTCCAGTAAATAACTATATTGTCAGTGTCTCAAGTATCAGTTAAAAGAGTCCAAAACCAAGAGACAAAAACTTGGTTCAACCATGTAGGTATTTCTCAAAACTCATAATGTCCATTTAAATTATTCTTTTCACTTCAAGTCAACTTTTCATACACTATAAGAGATCTCAAATCATTTGTGGTCCAGTACATGATGAGTCGATAAAGGCAGATTAAAAACACAATAGTGGTAAGTGTATCATGGTGTCTTGTGTATTATCTATTCAAAGAGTCAAACCAAGAGACCAAACTTTGATCGCTTGTCAATCATATCATGTCTCAACTTGATTGTTGACTGCCAGCTGCATTTTGAAAGTGCAATTGTTTTCCTCTGAGTCTATCTGGTATAATCCCATAAACACAGCATGTAAGACCAGTGTAATCCTTTACTGAATACTAGCCACACCTAGGTAAAGTAAGAGCTTTGTGATTGTCACTTTACTTTGAACAAGGGTCGGTATCAACTCAAAATATATGTATCACCACCATGAACAATACAGTTGTAGCTCAAACACAATGAGGATGTTTATCATTTGTCCATTTATAGACTTCATAGCACAACAATTTAACAATGGAGAATTGGATAATCAAGAACCATGATGACTAACATTTCACAGACAAGACAATATTCAGACATAGTGGGCTATAAAACATTTGATGCATATACTGTAGCTGTAAGATAATATGTATTAGTATGTTAATATGTATGTTGTTGAAAAGGTAAGCTAAATGTGCTACAAACTTAAAAAGGAGAGAGAAAGATGTGACCTTGTCCTTAGAGTTACATGGGACAATTAAAATGTTATACGCTTAAAGAGTACGCAACAAGTAGCTGGGTGTATAATACAGTACAGATCACTATGATCTTAGCTTCATAAAGGTTTATGTAATTACAGTGCCTTTCTCTCCCACTTTAGTGCCTCTCAGCCACCCAATCATTATCCAATTAAAACCTTGTGTATTGCAGCCTCCATTATTTACTACTGTGTGTGTGTGTGTGTGTGTGTGTGTGTGTGTGTGTGTGTGTGTGTGTGTGTGTGTGTGTGTGTGTGTCGCACGCACACACACATGCACACTCACTCACACACACACACACACACACACACACGTGTGCGTGTATGTGGTGAGAAATGGAACCTGTAAGCTATTCTCTTCTTACCAATGATTGCATGAGACAGACTCCTCAGACCAGACCTTTGATGAACTCAGAAGCAACAAGGCCTTTTTTGCAGAGTGAGCAGCAGTTGGCAAGAAAGTACATGACCTCCAGACTACATTGGAATTGGAATGAAAAGCATGTTTTGTGGCCACTCCACCGGTTGCATCTACAGAGTCATGCTGATTCAGCAGTGAAGTTTCGTGGATGAGAATGTTCAAGCTGCCCAATGGCTATTCACTTTTCTGTATCAGTTACGGATGAGGACAATATATAGCCTGTCTGATAAAATTACCTCTTCCCCGCACTCAAAAGATTGTGTGTAAAATGGGGTTCAGCAGCAATTTGAGTCTACAATTAGGTATACTAGTAGGCTTTCTTATATTTGCCTGTCTTTAACCAATGCTAAAAGACACAGAATACAGCCTTTCTTTGTCTCTCTTTAGACCAATGACAGTTGTACTACTGAGAATTGGCATGCCAAAGAATTCCTTGTTGGCTTGAGAAGTCATAAAAACTCTTCTATTCGCTTTCAACTTGCAATATAGCTATATCTATAAATATGTGCATAATATTACAAATTCTGATAGATTCACCTGTTTTGGTTTTATGTTCTAGGACAATTTTCTGTCAGCATGAAACCTTTCACCTGTTCAGCTCACAGTCAGAGAATGAATCTCTGAAGTGGTTAAGGACCAGAAAGATAAGATAAGATAGATATGTATATATCTTATCTTAGATAAGATAGATTTACTTTATGGATCCCTGGGGGGGGGGGGGGGGTGTACAGGCGAGGTACAAGAAAAGGAAGGGAGTATCTATTTTGCTTTTACAGCTTCACCTAGCTGATGGCCTCTGCACTGGATCTCTGAATGAAGGATGAATTGATAACATATGTAGTCTATCAATAAATATAAGTATAAATGCACTATTATGAATTTTACTAAGATTGTGACCGAAGGTCGCAGTTTACCATGAGAAATGTCACAGCTTGTCCGTGTCCGTGTATGTACACTGTGCTTCTATGGGTTTGTCTGTGGTTCTATGAGTTTGTCGCTCTGACATCATGCTCTGATCTCACTGTGATGCCAGGGGAACCACTCTTAACAGAATGGGTTTGCGTTTGCCGCTCTGACATCACGCTCTGGCTTGATGTCCCTTTAATGCTCATATATGGAGAACGCTGATGTCACACTTGTCACACGAGTCACACTTGCAAATTAATTACGTCCTTGTCCGTTTTATGCCCATATATGGAGATTTCTACCCTAACCCTAAAAATAATATGAACGAAATAAAAAGAAAATAAACAAATAAATAAAACAATTCACAGGAGGCAGGCAGTGATCACCCCATGCCCCATGTGCACAGTGCACACACACCCCCCCCCCCCCACATCACATTGTTGACTAGCATGCAGGGGTCTCCATAAATAGGTAACTGGTCCGATATACCTGTATATATCACTGGCCAGATGGTCGCCCTGGGGTGTCTTACTATAGTGTGTATTAACAGTGAATATATGGTACACCTATCGCCAAATAATAGGTCTATATCAATGGAGACAGATCTGAGGCACTCATTATGTCTTTTTGTTGTTAAACTACTTTTTATGTATTATCTGGAGCTACTTTATCACATGTTGGAGAAAGGTACACTCAGTTTTAAGGGGTTATTCTGTTAAAAAGCAGTTTTTCCGGTTCAAAATTAATAATTTCTCAAAAGAACTCATTTATGCAAATAAAAAGTCCCAAATCATAAAGTAACATTCTCATCATATTTACTGTAATATAATTGTTCATTAGTTTTAAGTCATTACTTTGAGAGAAATGTAATGGTAAAGGTTCTATTGGTTTACACAACCTTTTTTCAACTAGTGGGCATTGGGCAATGAATATTATGCTACACTGGTTACTCATTTTGCAATGGGATTAATAGCTAAATGGCTCCATCTTCTGGTATAATGTAGAAGGGGACATGTCTTCTGTCCATTGTGATGATTTGTAGTCATATTTAGATCATCACTTTGAGAAACCAAACGCCTTATTAATATCACATAAATATTAATCATATTGTTTGTTTTTAAAAACACCAAAATGATAATTCATTATTTTATTTATTTCACCTTGAACATTGTGTTTTCCTGTAAACCACCTTAGTGGCTTTGTGGTTATAGTCAGGTTTCAGTCCTGTCAGTCATACCAAACTTACCAGACTATAAACATTTTTTGCCTCTGATTGGCACTCGACAGCACGCCAGAGCATTGGACCCGAGTACATTATGCAACGTTAAAAATATTATTTATATTAAGAGACTAGGGGCCATATATATATATATATATATATATATATAAAATGTATATTTAAGGCCCAATATTTCCACAAATGCTACAATACCTGTTATAGACAGTAAGTTCAATTGTTTTGACATCTCACATTCTAATTCTCCATCAACTGCTTAATTGATTAATGATAGTACAGCTGGAAAATATCCCAATATCCACTAGTTATTATTAATCAGGTATCTTCTTCATGTCCTGTGAGCTCTACCTAAGTGAACTATGGAAACGGTCAAATCTTATCTTGTAGAATGGGTTGAGTAATGAGTAGATGGTGCTAACATTCTTCTCAGGTATGTGTGCTGTCACAATGATTTCAAACCTCGGAGAGGACATTCAAAATGATAACTCTGGAGATCACTTAATTTGTGAATGCAGCATTTTGGTGTGTTTAATAATATTTGTATCTCCCTTTCTGTGCCTACCGGACATATGAATCAAACTCACACTAACCTGCCAAACACACTTTCACAATGACATTGATGTTTCAGGATATCAACTCGATCTTATAAATTATATATTTTAATGTAAATTCTTTGTGATAGCAAAACATGCCGTGGTAACCAAAACAGTGCAACCGAACAAAGTACAAAAAGTGCCTATCGATAGAACGCAAAATAAGTTGTTCCCCTTATAACAGGATCAGAACGGTCCATAAAACAGCATACGATACAAACAAAACAAAGTGCCACAAAAACAATATTAATGGAAATCCTGCATATCCATTTTTTTGCGTCCCTGACTGTATAATAGTAATTGCTTGGTACAATGAATGCTTTTCTGAGAAAAAAAAGAAGAAAAAAAAAGTTACAGGGTATGGAAACAACTGTGGGAATGTTCTAGTTTAGTCGACCTCTTCAATGGTTGGTCCAGAGGCTCCTCCTCCTCCGGGGGCACCACCAGCCCCTGGGAAGCCACCTGGCATTCCACCAGGCATGCCACCAGGCATACCACCAGGCATACCACCAGCACTCTGGTACAGCTGAGTAATGATGGGATTGCACACCTTCTCCAGCTCCTTCTGCTGATGCTCAAACTCATCTTTTTCTGCAGACTAAGCACAGGGGGGGAGGGGATACACCTTAAACCTTAAACCTTAATTTTTTAGCAGATGACCTACAACAACTGACATTAGCCAAATTATGAATTGATGATTATATCAAATCTAGCCAATGATCTAGATCAGGGGTTCTCAAACTTTTTAAGGCTGTAACCCCCAAAATAAACATGAACTGGGGACCCCCACCCTGACAAGCACTTGGAATTGTAGGTATTACATTTAATGTGACTAATATTGTGAAAATAGCAAATCTACATGCTCACAACGCCTCGCACTGCGAGGCGTTGTGAGCATGTAGATCTGCTATTTTCACAATGTTCGCCTTTTGCTTACTTCATATTTTACAGTTCGGCCAGTTTGGTATTAAATGGTCTGTAAAGTCCTTAAATTGTCACTTTATAAATGTGCAGATACCCTGTATACACTTATGTAGGTTTGTTTACCGTTGAGTGAGACATTTTTTTTTACATTAAGCTAAACATCTGGGGACCCCAGTCAGTGACCAAGTCAGTTAATTCATACCTGATTCTGATCCAACCAACTGATGACCTCAGAGCACTTATCCAGGATCTTCTGTTTGTCCTCATCACTGATCTTGCCCTGCAACTTCTCATCCTCCACAGTGGACTTCAGGTTGAAGGCGTACGCCTCTAGGCCATTCTTGGCAGCAACCTTTTCTCTCTGCACGTCATCCTCAGCCTTGTACTTATCAGCTTCCTGGACCATGCGCTCAATATCCTCCTTGGATAAGCGACCTGGAGAGGGGCAACACAAAAGAACGTATTTGTAAGAATGTTGATAAGGGGAAGGTAGAATTCATTGCCTGACCCCTATGGCACAGTGTTGCAGTTCTCTTAGGTTTACCTTTGTCGTTGGTGATAGTGATCTTATTCTCCTTGCCAGTGCTCTTATCAGCAGCAGAGACGTTCATGATGCCATTGGCGTCAATGTCAAAAGTCACCTCGATCTGAGGAACACCTCGTGGGGCTGGGGGGATTCCAATCAGCTCAAACTTCCCCAAAAGGTTGTTGTCTTTGGTCATCGCTCTTTCACCCTCATATACCTGAAGACAAAATGTTAAATCAGGAACCAATGCATACCCTTTGTAAATTCATCATCCACAATCAAATTGTTTTAGGCATGTCGGGGCCAATGTTAAGTTTTCATTTAATGTTTATTCCCATACCTAAATCACAATTTACTAACACAATGCACAAAACTTTCAGGGCGATGTGTGGCCTTCAAATCTACTCCAATATTGCAATATTCAGAACAATGGTCAACAAGTTATGGCCATTTGGTGTGTGACTTTCTCATGCCAGACCCCTGAACAGTGTTTTTTCCCCACCGTTGGTGCGGATCGGATCATGGTGCACATCTGGCCATTTGGGGCCCACTGGTGTGACTACTGTCATCACAGTGTATGGTTTGGTTTGGTGCAGTTTGAAGCAAGGCTACAACGGTGCGCCTTGCAAATCGGAAGTTACATTTGTGATGTCGATCCACGCCCACCCATTAGGTAATTTTAATATAGGATATACTGTTTGACCACCTCAATTCAATACCTGGATGAGCACACCCGGCTGGTTGTCTGAATAGGTGGTGAAGGTCTGAGTCTGCTTGGTAGGGATGGTGGTGTTCCTCTTGATGAGTACTGTCATGACTCCTCCAGCCGTCTCGATTCCCAAGGACAGAGGGGTGACATCTAGCAGCAGCAGGTCCTGCACATTCTCTGACTTGTCTCCTGACAAAATGGCAGCCTGTACAGCTGCAAAACATTTTACAATTTCAATCCTCAGCTATATACAAATATTTGAGATTATTTATTTGTACAGGTACGATTACTATACAATAGCTGGTAAACGGTATACTCTGAGCCATACCTGCACCATAGGCCACTGCTTCATCAGGATTAATGCTCTTATTAAGCTCCTTTCCATTGAAGAAGTCCTGCAGCAGCTTCTGGATCTTGGGGATACGAGTGGAGCCTCCCACCAGAACAATCTCATGGATCTGGGCCTTGTCCATCTTTGCATCACGGAGGGACTTCTCCACAGGGTCCAGGGTGCCACGGAACAGGTCGGCGTTAAGCTCCTCAAAACGGGCCCTGGTGATTGAGGTGTAGAAGTCCACGCCCTCATACAGAGAGTCGATCTCGATACTAGCCTGTGTGCTGGAGGACAAGGTACGCTTGGCCCTCTCACAGGCCGTTCGCAGACGACGAACAGCCCTCTTGTTGTCGCTGATGTCTTTCTTGTATTTGCGCTTGAACTCTGCGATGAAGTGATTAACCATGCGGTTGTCAAAGTCTTCTCCTCCCAAGTGTGTGTCCCCTGCTGTGGACTTGACCTCAAAGATTCCATCCTCAATGGTCAGGATGGAGACATCGAATGTGCCGCCACCGAGGTCAAAGATAAGAACATTTCTTTCAACTCCCACCTGCAAGGGAAACATTTAAAATCATACAAAGTGGAAATGTATTAACCTTAAAGTGAATAAAAACTTGGACAGTTTGATGGGTCTTGAACAGGCTACTACAAAAAGCACATGCATCATGACAGATTTTGCAACATATTGGTACTGAACCTTTTTGTCCAGGCCATAAGCAATGGCGGCCGCTGTTGGCTCGTTGATGATGCGGAGGACATTGAGTCCAGAAATGGTCCCTGCATCTTTAGTAGCCTGACGCTGAGAGTCGTTGAAGTAGGCAGGCACTGTTACCACAGCGTTGTTCACGGTCTGTGGAGGAACGGAAATATCAAATAAATGTTGAATCTGACCAATGGTAGTTTGCTACATAATTATATTAAGTCGCGTTTAGCTATTATTTACCCAGTTTGAACCATAACATGTCAGCTGATTATGCAGGGGTTTGTTTAGATCTCAATGTAGGCAAAAATACAAGTTTATACGGGTGGTAAATAGCACATATTAGGATGTTTGCTTTTAAACATGATTAGTTAATGAATACAATTGTATTTTGATACATTTCCTGTTAATCATTCCATTGTTTCACCCCTACAGTATTACAGTAGTTTTGTGCATATATCTTTATTTAATTACCTTGCCAAGGTACGCTTCAGCGATCTCCTTCATTTTGACCAGCACCATGGAAGAGATCTCCTCTGGGTAGAAGGCCTTGGTCTCACCCTTGAACTCCACTTGGACTTTGGGACGTGTGGCATCGTCGATGACCTGGAATGGCCAGTGTTTCATGTCTGACTGGACAACACTGTCGTCAAACCGCCGTCCAATTAGACGTTTTGCATCTGAGAGGAAAGTAGAAAGTAAATGAGTTGAAAAAATAAAATAAAAAAATTAAGCAGTGATTAACGTCAATACTTCACAAACTGAATAAAATCTTACCAAATACTGTATTGGTGGGGTTCATGGCCACTTGATTTTTGGCTGCATCCCCAATCAGCCTCTCTGTGTCCGTGAATGCAACATAGCTGGGTGTGGTCCTGTTGCCCTGGTCATTGGCAATGATCTCTACCTTGCCATGCTGAAACACCCCTACACAGGAGTAGGTGGTGCCCAGGTCAATGCCAACTGCTGGTCCCTTTGACATGGTTCCTATAGTGTTGGAGAAAAAGTATTTTTTAGGATTGACAAGTTGTGTCCATTTAACAAAATTAAATTATACAAATTAATGGTATTTAACTTTTTAAGGGAAACTAGGTAACTTTAAGACTGTTTTTAAATGTAATATACATGTATATACATTTTTAGCAGTCCTTTCCCTGTATCAGTCACTATATTATTGTGCTGGGGTGTTTCCTTGCAGAAGGACACATCCCCTTCACTGTATTTTGCTTCTATTCCACCATTTATGTTGACATTCATCCCTTGGAGGGACGTTTCTGTCAGGGGGAGCTGGCCAGAGCACTCAATTGTTCCTTTTGAACTTCAAAGGGGTAGAACACTGCGCGTGCACTGAGGTAATTGATTGGGCCATAAAAGTGTCAAGTGCTTGTTAGTGATCTCTCATATCAATGAAAACCAACTACCTGTTATATGCCCGTCACAGAGGGGAGGGAATGTGTTTGTATACACACACAGACTTGCCTAGTTCCCCTTTAATATAGACTAGAAATTCTCTCGAAGAGATGCGATTCAATAATTCGTTTGAGGGACTCAAATAAATAAATGGTTAAAACATGGTCAAATGTGCACCTTTTTCCACCCTCTTTATTCTGTCAAGCTTGACATCTGTCTCATTATTATGGCAACAGCGGTTTAGTGTTACTACAACAGTACAACAGTTTCATGTTACAGCAGTAGGCCTACGTGACAAAGGCAACCACAGTCGAAGTTGAACCACAACCACATAGGCAGATAGGCTACTCAACTCAATCCACAAGGATTCTACAGTGGAACATTAAGACATTGTATTTTCATTCTAAAGCTGGTTACAATGAATTTATAAGCTGTTATATCAATGAATTATTGGCATGCAAAGCTACATAGCACATAGCAGTAGCCTGATCATCAGAGCCAGGCTAACAACGGCTAATGACGATAATCTGACTGAGCTACGGATGAGGAAGTCCTTATTTGGTTTGGTTGAGAAAATTCTGGAACATTCTGCTCACTGCTCAGCGCGTCATCGAAGAGAGTTAAACATTTATACATTTACGTTTAACATTTAAAATGAAAAACCTAATACAAAAGTCTACCCAGCTGGCCTAAGTTCAAACGTATAATTTATATAGGCACATTTATCACACTGTTTGCATTAGGCGCTTCATTACTAAAACAGGATAAACGTTGTAGTCTACTAGAGTAATGTAATGAACTGTCAGATAGTTCACACAAGGATGAACTCAAACCGCAGAAAATGTATTTTGTAGTGGAGTTAGCAGTTGAAGCCCGCCGACCAGCAGTTTACATCATGTTTGGCAAATTTCCTTTATATTGTTCTCGGAGAAAAGATAACGCAAAACAAGCATCTTACCTTATAGACGAGTGGTCGTTGAGGAGGAAGTCTTCTGGTTAAAAGCGTCTGTCAAATCTGCGGATAACCGCGGGACGCTTCTTGTGTTTGACAACTAGCTGGCTCCGCAAAGATAATACTGAGGCTTTGGCTCCTCCTCCCTCAGTTTTATGAAGGCACGATAAACTGCTCTGGAATGTTCTTGTTCTTTCGACGGAAACAGACTTGGACTACGTCACTTCCCTTTGCACGTTGCTGATCCGGTCGAATGAGTACATGTCATAGAGTTATTGCGACCGTATGTCGCACTTACTATCAAAACCTGCACAAACTGTCTGTCTGTCTGTCTGTCTGTCTGTCTGTCTGTCTGTCTGTCTGTCTGTCTGTCTGTCTGTCTGTCTGTCTGTCCGTCTGTCTGTCTGTCTGTCACACCTCACACGTCACACTATTGCCCTGCGCATATCTCCGCAACCCAGAGCTCCAGGGACTCCCAGGTCCCTGGGGGACCCCCAGATGTAAAAAATGACCAAATGTGCCAAAATTACCAAATGACCACCCCAACGGGGCTGCTCACGGGGAATTCCCGGGGACCACCGACTCCTGGTGCTCCAGAACGGATGCAAAAGTGGTGGCGCCCCCAGTGGAGGACCCCCTCCACTGCAGCTCACATAAAATGCCGTAACTCGGGCTAGGAGGGTCCGGGAGAGCCGGGGCCGGTACCTATTCGTCCGCCAAGGCAACGCGGACACCCCACCCCTCATTTCTCACATGGCCCTCTTCTAGCGCCACCATGAGGCCGATTTTTAAAACACATTTTTGGACACTGCTCCTACAGTTTTTGCCCTAAAATCACGCAAATCGCTACACAGTATGTCTACACTCATCCCATCACCATGAATCTGTCCCATATAGCGCCACCTTCAGGCCGATTTTTAAAAACACATTTTTGGACACTGCTCCTACAGATTTTGCCCTAAAATCACGAAAATCACTACACAGCATGTCTACACTCATGTCATCAACATGGATCAGGAAGATTTTGGAAAAACACATTTTTGCCCTATTTGTGGAGATAAGCGACCTACGGTCGCTTATCTCCCGATTAGGGAGTCTTACTGGTAATAAGTAGGTACATGACCCCCATGTAGGCCTATGCGTGGGGACCGTACCTATGTTCCCCAGGTTCTATGTTCCCCACTTTCTTACCACCTAAACCTACCCCTAACCCTAACCATAACCTCACTAAAACTAATGCTGTGAGGTGGGGAACATAATATGTTCCAACATAGAACCTGGGGAACATATTATGTTCCCCAGGTTCTATGTTCCCCACTTCCCCCCCAAAAAAGGTTCTATGTTCCCCAGGTTCTATGTTCCCCACCCACCCTCCCCACAAAAAGATTCTATGCTCCCCGCTCAACCAAAAAAAAGGATCTACTGTATGTTCCCCTTTTTTTTGTGGGGAACTTCCCCACCAAAAAAAAGTTATTGTTCCCAACTCAAATGCAGGAAATGGTGGGACATCTGGGCACTAAGAACATGTGGGCAATCCTAATTTAGGTGCCCACATGTCCTTATTGCCCAGATGTCCAGGTGCCCTTAATAAAGGTATGGTGTCCAGATGTCCCTAGTGCCCCGTCCCACTAGTATTCATAATTTCTCGATGATTGTATGTTTTGAGTTGTTATTAATAATTAGAAATGCATGTTTCCTGCATTTTGGATGATTGGGGAACATAGAACCTTTTTTAAGTTGAGCTGGGTATATAGAACCTTTTTTTGTGGGGGTAAGTGGGGAACATAGAACCTGGGGAACATAGGAAGTTTTTTGGTTAAGTGGGGAACAATGTAACAGAGGTGATCCGAACCTCCCCACCCGGGTTCGTACCCGGGTCTCTCACGCGAAAGTCCAATATCTTAACCACCAGACCAAAGAGACAACCTTCTGGTCCGGGGGAGATACTAGACTTTTGAGGCTTCAAGGCTGGGGCTGCGACTCTCTCCGTCACACATAGAACCTTTTTTGTAGGGGTAAATGGGGAACATAGAACCTGGGGATAGAACCTGGGGAACATAGGTTGGACCCCTATGCGTGTGTGCAAAAATCACAGGTAGGCCTCATATATAACTCTATGGTAGGCCACTAGGTGTATGTAGGCGGAGACCGGGGTCAATAAAGTTAGTAGGCCTAACACTTTTTGCATTTTCCTTCATAATTAACATACGGGTCACTTGAAATGTATCTTTAAGCATAATGTTCCCTAATTAATAATACAATGTATAAGCTTTCACTAATAGGACAAGACTAAAATATTACTTTTAATGCAATGAGTGTTGCAATTGCCCCCATGACGGAGGCAATAGTGGTTGGGGGCAATTGTAACAATGTAAAAATAAGTCATATTAACACACTACTATATCCAAAATAAAAGCACATCATTAAGTAATATGTATTTATTATAATTATGTAGGCTACAGTATCTTTTATTTTTGTTGAAACATTTATTTTTCCATCTACTTGCATTGCAGTGTTTAATTTGTGGGGGGAACATGTTCCCCCACCTCTTTGATGGATTCCGGCACCTATTTGATTGGATCTGGTGGATCCGGCACCTATTTGATTGGATCCAGGACCTTCTCTGTCGATCAAAATAGTGCTGTTTGGTCATTTATGTTTTCATCTTTCCAAATTGGCTGCAGCATTTCTCTTTACTTTATATTTTCATGTTTTTGTTCAATTTCAGGTAATGTTTCTGATGTGGTGCTTCATAGGTGACAGTGACACACAATAGACAATCTACTGTATATACACACACATACATGGTGTCATGTAGAATTTTGTTAACAATAAAATATATATTTTTTAATATAACAGTTATTCAGATTGATCATTCCAAATTGATAGATTGACTACCAGTGTTCTGATGGGCCACATGTGCCAAATGTTGCTGCTAATGTTATACTGGGTGCGTAAATTTAGGTAAAAAAGATATGAAAGTTTACGCACAGAGCCTGGGATCCGGCACCTATTCATTGACAAATTAAGCACTGTTGCATTGTAATACATTGTTACAATTTCCCCCGGTCACTGTGTGACAATTGCCCCCGATAATGAATCCCATATCCTGGCTAAAAACACCTACTTTAGCAGAGGCTGCGAATTTGTGACCGACCCGAGTCAATATTCCATTCCACATTCCGCATTTTATGGTAATCTTTGTCAGCTTCGCCGGGTAGCTGCCAGCAGTATAGGCTATAGAAATTATGGAGAATACTACAGTAAATGGGAATGACAGTTCATCTGTCATATCACGTATTTGTGGAGGTTGTTTGAGACAAATTCGTCAAAAGATTCCTGTCGGCGCCAAGACGGAATTAATTGAACTTGCAAAATTGGCCTGTCCAGCGGTAAGTCAACCGAAAACAACGTATACGTAATTAACTTATTTACTATAGGCATTTAGCCTGTCTTCATTAAAGACATGGGCTCGCTAATTGTTGTCTTTTCTCGTTAGTTTATGGCCCAGCTTATGATTTATGCTGTGAGTTTCATCAGTACTGTGTTCTGTGGCCATTTGGGGAAGACAGAGCTGGCAGGAGTAACTCTGGCTATAGCTGTAAGTAGTACTGGTAACCTTACAAATAGATTATTTTAACTATTCAATTCAATTCAACATTTATTTGTCACATACAGCTCTTAGAACACTCCACAGAAATGATTTTTGCTTCATTCCACCAGGTTATTAATGTTACAGGTGTATCAATTGGAGCTGGTCTATCATTAGCATGTGATACATTAATATCTCAGGTAAGAACGCTTCTCCAAAAGCATCAGCAAGACTCTCTCTCTCTCTCTCTCTCTCACACAGACACACACACACACACACACACACACACACACACACACACACACACACACACACACACACACACACACACACACACACACACACACACATAGTCACTGTCTATGAACCTTAATCAATATGTTTACTTACCTTTTAAATACTGAAAAGTGTCTATTATTTTCTGTGCCTGCAGACCTATGGGAGTGGTAATCTCATGAGAGTTGGTGGCATTCTTCAGAGGGCTATCCTGATTCTGATGCTGGCATGTTGTCCTTGTTGGGCTGTCCTAATAAACACAGTCAGAGTCTATTCTCTTGGCTGTCAGACAAAATCCAGAAGTGGCCAGGTCAGGCTTGTAGAGTTGTTGATATACTCCAGCTGCAATTACTTGTGTTTTTCATGTAAAATGTTTTCTATGTATGAAGTGCTGCCTTATATATCACTATTGATCTTGATCGTCCTGACAGGCTTTGTCTTTCTTAGGGTGTCTCAGTTGTATGTGAAGATCTTCATGCCAGCACTACCTGTGAGTATAGTTGCACACGTGCTAGTCTGCAAACAATTGATTAAAATGAACAGAAAGTATCAAAGTAGAGCTGGGCAGCAAATTCAACAATATATACTGTACAGAATGATATTCTTCATAAATAATCATCCATAATGCATATATAATGACTAACTAGGTAAAGGCAAATAATAGCATAGCCAAAACATCCAGGTATATTTAGAATGTCTAGTCTCATATAATTACCGGTATGTGATGTTATATCAACATATTGCACAACCCGTCTGTGTGTACATGTCACAGCAGACACTTATTTCCAGCCTGCAATACAAATGTACCTTTTGGGTACAATAAAGTTGACCTTGAATACACCCAGTTAAACAAGTTAATTTAATTTAGACTTTTTACAGGCCACATTTCTTTATTCCCTGGAGACAAAATATCTACAGAATCAGGTAAGTAGTTGTATCATTCTATATATTAAAGGGCACTCACTGGTTTTAAACTTTCAATGATGTAAATCAATGAAGGTTGACAAAATCTCTCCCAGATACCAGAGAGAGTCTGTAGGTGTACCATGTAACATATAATACTGTAGGCTATGTGATGATGTGATACAGATGAACAGCATAGAACTGTTCAGTCCAACAACTCTTGATAAGAAGGGAATACTGTAAAAAGTCCTGGAATAAATTCCTTACCAAAACATTTCTTCACCAATGTGTTTGTAAAGGTGTCTAGCACATCCCATAAAGACTGAAATTCAGTTTCCCTAGGAGAATCCGTTACAGCTGATGAAAGTCCCATTAAATTAACTATACAGGATAATACACACCAAAATAAATATGCTTTAAGTAGCATGTGAGGGGTTTTTAATGATTCTGAATCCATTGCAAGCATTTGTTTTGCACAAAAAACATTCCTTGGGGTAGAAACAGCCCCCATACAATTATTGTTTAGTGATGAGTCATCACTTTTCAAAGTTTTGTGGGAGCCGCCTTGACCCCAAGGAATGTTTTCGGTGCAAAACAAATGCTTGAAATGGATTCAGAATCATTAAAAAAAAACTAGTTTGACCTCTCGCATGCTACTTAAAGCATATTTATTTTGGTGTGTTTTATCCTGTATAGTTAATTTAATGGGACTCCAACTTCCATCAGCTGTAACTGATTCTCCTAGGGAAACTGAATTTCAGTCTTTGTGGGATGTGTTACTAGACACCTTTACAAACACATTTTTGGTAAGGAATTTATTCCAGGATATGACACTATTTCTGATAATATTCCCTTCTTATGAGGATTCAGGTTATTTTGTAGACTCTGTGATTTAAAGTTATACCATGTAACTTTTTTTATAAAACAAATCTTAAAATTGTCCTAACTGTTAAATCGCTAAAGTTTTAGAACCCCCACTCTGTTATTTTCAGCTTCTAAAGCCTTCTCTTTATATGTTTTCTATGATCCCTACCGGGGACCGGTTTTCGCGGCAAAATTGCGTCATCACACTACCGGCCAATCACAGCGAGGGTTATACACTGCCGGCCAATCACAGCGCATCTTGGAGTGGGGTCGCTAGGGCGGCCATATTTGTAGTCTCCTGTGTGTCTCTATACTCGGGTGCACGGTGAAGCATGGGTGAAGGAGTGTATCTCCGGAATGGCTGAACGCACAGCAACCAGGGACCCCTCAAAAGATAGATCTCGGCGAGGTGGAGGCAGACGCGGGGGTGTGAAAACCGAAAAACGGCCGAAAGACCCGGACGCGACCGAGGTATGCTATAGAGCTACTGACCACAAGTTGAGCAACTTACACAGTATAGCTTTAAAGGAAGACTCTTGATTTTAATGTGTATGTTTTGCTCTGTCCAGGGCATTAGAATAATGTTTCAACTGAGTTGTATATCCCTTTGTTTCAGGGCATCATATGGCCACAGGTTATCACAGGAGTTGTGGTTAATCTTATGAATGCTCTCATCAATTACATCTTTCTATATGCACTCAATCTGGGGGTAGTGTGAGTATCACTTTGTAAATGATCACCATCTCATATATTTCCTCATATTTATGGGTGATGGGCCGGCTACATGTAATGCTATTAAATACCATTAACAGAGGGTCTGCTGCTGCCAACACTGTCTCCCAGTTTGCCTTGGCGCTATTACTATATGCATATATTATATGGAATGGACTTCATAAGTCCACCTGGGATGGTAAGTAAAACATTTTCATGATTGTTTTACTAAATTAATTACAGGATGTACTATGTCAATTCGTTTGTACCATTATAAGGAAATGGAAAATATCCTCAATATTACATAAATGTTTCAATTCAGCACGTTTTACATGGGCTGATGGTAATCTTCCTGCACGAGCACTTGGCACCCAGAATGCATTAGGAAATGTGTCTGATTTTCTCATTCTAATTGTAAGATTTACATAACAAGTGATGAAGGTCCCCTTGAATACTTCTCTTTAGGTGATTCCACTGTGTTAATACTATTTGGAGTTTTTCAACTCAATGTTCTACAGAACATTAACTATGAGTCCCAAAATCTGCAGCTTGTACTGTACTGATCGATGTTTTATATTGTCTCCACCAGGCCGTAGATTATGTTTTCACTCACGTCCATCCGTCTGTCTGTGAGCAGCTAATCTGGGCTGATTGGCCTGACACTGCATGCACACTCCCTAACTGAGTTACACTGTACTTGGTGTGGTCTTTTTCCAATCTACACTGGCCCTATTCTTGGCTGAGTTTTCTAAAGCCGCTATTTGGGGATTTATTAAAATAGCCCATCTAAAAGCTCACAACGTGTTGGGTTGCGATGCCATAAATTGGCTATTTTTGGGGATTGTTCCCCCCAGAATAGGGATGTCTCAATAACTTCAAGTGGTTAATAAACTAATTGACCAATTGATTATCTATTCTAGGCTGGTCTAAAGAGTGCTTGCAGGACTGGGGTGCGTTCATCCGCCTGGCCATTCCCAGCATGCTCATGCTGTGTGTGGAATGGTGGATTTATGAGATTGGAGGCTTTCTGACAGGTAAAGGGCCGTTTATAGTTCCGTATGTTTGATTTTGTGTACGTTTTGGATGAGAGAGTACGTGCACTGTCGTGCAGTAATTACGTCGACATGCTTAGTTCGTCTACGGTTTGTGCGTGCCGACCAGCCCTCCACTCCAATTCCGCTCCCCTTGGGGCCGCGCACCACATATTGCGCCTCGCAGCACAGAGCACACAAGAGATTCTCAGCGTGCCCCGATGTCTCTGTCATCCACACAAGACTTTTTTATGAATACTTTGTGTCAGTTAACGTTATATCACCAGCCAGTCAAAGTATATATGATTTGAAACGCAAGTGAATCGTTTTTTGGCTGAATGAACCACACTCACCTCGAGTAGCCCATCTCTCGAATCAGGTGATTAGTCAATTAGAGAACGGCGTTCAAGCCACGGAGATTTCCATGTTGGTATCATAGAGGTATAAGAACGACATCTTCACTCTTTTTGCAAAGTAAAAGTTATTTTTCGTTAGTTGACAAAAGTTCGCCACGGGTAGTTCATGCGTAGGACTACGTATGTTTTAATCGGTTTTAATACGTCGGGTTGGGTGTTGTCCGCTAGCCTACGGACAGGGAGAGAGAACGAACACCAAACGGACCAAACAGAAGAAATCTCTCTCCCCCTCCGTTTCTAGTGTAGACCTGCGGTCCTTATGTATCACTGTGCATGATACAGTACTTAAAGGTGATACACCGTGAAATTTCACTTTTCCTATTTTAAAACCTTTTTTGGGGGTCCCACTAGCACCTTCTATCCTCACAAAGTCCCATTTCTGACCGTTGTGTCTTTCTCTGGTTTTGAGAAGGCGAAGGTTAAAAGTATCCCACGGGTTCTTAAAACAGGCTGTCCAGATTTGCTGCCGATGATGACGTCATCATCGGCCGTTTTTGAAGGGAAAAAACATTTTTTTTTTCAAAAAACATTTTTTTCAAAAAGATTTTGGGGGGGGGTGGCGCAGTTCAGGCCAAAGGTGGTACTGCAGCTGAAAAGGCTCTGAGAGCCATTCAAAAATGAGATGGCTCTCTATTCAGGAGTGGTAATTTAGCCTCAAACCTTTTGAAAAACGTTTTTGGGACATAAACAATATGACATAAATACTTTTTAAATGCATGGTGTATCACCTTTAAGGAAGCAGGAAATTATGTTTGTAAAAAAAATAAAAAAAAGTGTTGTAAATAAACTTATATTTGAACTCCATTTCTCTTGGTCAGGCCTAATTAGCGAGGTGGAACTCGGAGCGCAGGCAGTTGTGCTCGAACTGGCAAATGTTTGCTCTATGGTGAGTTATTACATGAAAAAGTATGTAAATCCATCTGTTATGCAGACGGCATCTATAACAAATTCTAGACTCATTAAATAATATGAACCATGTTTATGTATGAAATTAAATTGTAAGTTAATGCAAGGTTTTTGTTTTTAGTTTCCTCTAGGGTTCGCTATTGCAGGCAGTGTGAGAGTAGGCAATGCCCTGGGGGCAGGAAATACAGAGCAGGCCAAACTGTCTGCCAAAATGACTGTGCTCTGTGCAGGTTACTACACATTCTAACCAATGTCCTCTATCATAATTTATGTTTAGCTGTTATCTTATTAAAATGTTATGGATTTAGAAATGACATTATGAAGTACTGAACAATTGATCTTCAAAATATTTGGGAGGAGGAAGAAAACGCTGCACAGGGGGAGAGAGAGAGAGAGAGAGAGAGAGAGAGAGAGAGACTCAATCGCTAGCCGAGAGCCTGTATCTTACAAGAAGTTCGCGGCCCTTCGGGCCACTCACCTCTAGAGTTCACAGCAAGATACTGTCTGTCTGTCTGTCTGTCTGTCTGTCTGTCTGTCTGTCTGTCTGCAGCAAGATACTGTCTGTCTGTCTGTCTGTCTGTCTGTCTGTCTGTCTGTGTGTGTGTGTGTGTGTGTGTGTGTGTGTGTGTGTGTGTGTGTGTGTGTTGCTAAAATGAAAACATTGAAATAATGAAAATAAAACATTGGCAGGCCTATTACAGTAACAATAATAACACAATTAGGCCAAAACTTTTTTTTATTCAAAAAACTTTTTTTTTTCAAAAAAAAATGTTTTTTTCAAAAAATTATTATTATTATTTTTTTTTTAACTTTTTTTTTAAATTATTATTATTTTTTTAAAGCGGGCGTGGACTCTAGATGTGAGCGGCCCGAAGGGCCGCGAACCTCTAGTGTCTTTACATATGATGAGTGAGTATTGAGTAATGTTGAGTAGTACCCTTCGCATTGGTGTATTACTGTATTGTGAATTCTGCTTACCCCTGACCCAGACGAAGCAGTGCATTTGAATTATATTATAACAATCACTGTATGATAGAAAACGAATACCGTGAACTTATATATTTTACATATTAACTTCGGTCAAGTGATCATGGTGAGTGGCCTTTGTTCTCAGAAGCACTGTACAGTACCTGTAATCTAATCAAGGTTTGGGTTATGCACATAACAGTCTGGGTGATGATTTTAGTTTTTAGTATTACACTGTTGACATCAAGTGACAAATCACTCATACACATATACTGTATACCAGGGGTGTCCAAAGTGCGGCCCGGGGGCCAAATGTGGCCCGAGGACACATTTTATACGGCCCTCAGCTTCATTCCTAAATTGTATTATAAACGGCCCACCAGCACCATCAAACAAGAATATTTTCCCATAGTATAATTTGTGAGCATTGTTCACTGTTGTCTCATTCTGAAGAAGAAAGGCAATTATATTGTACTTTTTTAGCCTTACTTTTTTAGCCTTATGTTAAATAAGGCTATTTGTGTTTTGTTCAGAGCAGACACCTGACAAATGAGCATTAATTAAATATTGATGATGATAGTTAAATAAAATCATTTAAATGTAATATGTATGTGACTTTGTTATGGTCCCACCGAAAGTAGGCTACATTATGTCAGGAGATAGTCGGCCCTTGGGTGTTTTAATATTTTCTAATATTGCCCCTTTTGAAAAAAGTTTATACACCCCTGGCATATACTGTAGCCTACACATACCGTACATATACCGGTACACATCCAGATCTCTGTCAGCAAGAGAGAGACGGAGAATAGTGGTGGGCAAAACTGTAACCACAACATCAGGCAAGCTGATTTCCTGCTTGTGTAAAATATAATAATAATACTTACTTACTATATTGCAAGTATGTTATTTTGGTTTAATGCTGTCTTACAGTCTGACAGTTTTAAAATGGAATTTTCGTTATTCAATTCCAACAGACAAATTAGAGCGCGGGTTTCTGAAGTTATGGCCTTCTATGCACCATTCGTCCTGCTAGATGCATTATCAGTAAGTATCTCTTGCCACTGCCACTGCATTTCACCTTGACATGATAGAACCTACAGTGCAGTGCCTGTGAACTACTTTCTGTAAACATTTCTAATGGATTATTGATACTGTCATGTTAGCCTGATTTCAGACCCAACAGTCCACTCTGAGAGTGGGCGGGGTCTATGGGCTGGAACCAGGCTAATGTCATGTCTTTGTTCTGTTTACTTGTTTTTAGGCTTCCATAGCAGGTATTATCAGAGGAGCTGGGAAGCAGAAAATTGGAGCCATCGTTAATGGTGGTCGGGTATTATGGTGTGGCCTTTCCTATTGGTGTGTCTCTGATGTTTGCTGCCAAATTAGGGATCAAAGGTAAGAAGAAGTTTAGAGACTTAAAGCACAATTAAACTGTTGGGTTTGAGTGGTTTGAGCACGTGGAAAAGCGCTTTAAAAATGCAATCCATTATTACATAAGTAATAATATTACAAACCTCAGTTTAGCATTTTGTTAGTTTTTTAAATCTGTTTACAATGACCATGGTAAACATTGGTAAAGGGACTGTTGTTGTTTCTTAACATTCACATGATTACAAGATTTGCCCTGCATTTTAGACCTGTTCATCATGAAATATAAATCAGTGATGAGGCTATTTTGGAAGTTTAATTGTGTGTACAATACATTGATTATTATCATTATTAGCTGCTGCTCTTTTAGAAAGACATCAAATGTCCCGAGCACCTATTATTTCCCTTTCTGGACATAAACAATATGAACAACACAGACATTACTCTGAACCTCTGTCTGTGGACTGGTATGTTTACCGGCGTTTTCTTCCAGTGCTCCGGCCTAATGGTTTATCTGACCAAAATGAACTGGAAGGTACATGACACATCCATAATTTAAATCTGTTCCTGGAATAAACAATATCCTCTACAACAGGGGTACTCAAACCTGTGGGCCACATTACATAGATGGCAAGGGGCCAGGGGGCAGTTGATACAATGATAACATTTATGATACTCGATAACCTCTGTTATATTGTCCATCTTAACAACTGAGACTGTTTTTTGGCAAATTTAAACATACTGTGGTTGTTGAATTTGCATGAGAGGGAAAAAGCTGAAAATATCTCTGTCCATTTTGGGTTAATTTTGGGATTGACTGATTAGATTGGTGGGCCAGTCAAAATTGTGCCACGGGCCGGAAGTGGCCAGCGGGCCTGAGTTTGAGTATCAACTGCTCTACAACACTGCTAGATAATGGAGAATACTATACAGTGAATGTGAATAACTGTTCATCTGTCATGTGTAGTACTTTTGGAACTTGTTTTAGTCAATTTTGCAGAAATATTCCTGTTGGTGCCAAGACGGAGGTATTTGAACTTGCAAAATTAGCCAGGCCAGCGGTAAGTAGTCCAAAAGAAACGTTAAAAAAACTAAATAAATGTTTCATTATAGATGAAACACAATAAGCTACATGACTGACCCACTGAGCTGCAATTTAATCACCAATAATGACCTTTTTTAGTAGGCCAATGGACTGTAAGCTGAATGCATTGAAAGTGCACATGGTTGGTTTAATCTTAAGAGAAAGAAGATCAAGCTATTTGTGTCTTTTTTCATTAGTGTTTGGCTCAACTTACTGTATGGCATTTTCTGTGGCCATTTGGGGAAGACAGAGCTGGCAGGAGTGAGTCTGGCTATAATTGTACGTATTCGGCTATTGTTTTCTTAACATTTTGGTAACAAGGCTACATACAGAAAATAACTTGTGCTACATTTCTCCAGGTTATTAATGTTACAGGTATGTCAATTGGAGCTGGTTTGGCATCAGGGTGTGATACACTAATGTCTCAGCCTCTCAGGTAAGAACAGGCCAGTATTTGGATATTGACCTAAGTACTGTAAAGGTGGGCATGTGGCCCCTAAGTGTGTTATAATGTGCACTTCTACCGCGTGGTGCGCGTGCAACTGCACCTTGGCCCCCAGGTTAATATTCAATTCCACTTTAGCATTTTACGGTCATCTTTGCCAGCTTCGCCGGGTAGCTGCTAGCAGTAGGCCTATAGGCTATAGAAATTATGGAGAATACTACAGTAAATGGGAATGACAGTTCATCTGTCATATCACATATTTGTGGAGGTTGTTTGAGACAAATTCGACAAAAGATTCCAGTAGGTGCCAAAACTGAATTAATTGAACTTGCAAAATTGGCCTGTCCAGCGGTAAGTCAACTGAAAACTACTTATTTCTTTAAATACCGGCGGTTGCGTATTTTTTCATTAAAGTTAGGGTAAGTGATATGATATTTTGCGTTAAAACAAAACCTTTTTTGTTAAAAGGTTAAAGATCTATTCTAATAGTAATCAATCATTTCAAGTTAGTTTAGTCACAGGGGTCTTCCTCTCCCTCCAGCTCTTCATCACTTCCAAAAAACAAAGATAAATTGTATCCCGACCTGAAAATGCATTTTCTATTTAATAAAGAGCTGGAGAGACATGGAGACTCCTGTAACTGAAAAACATTCTAGTGTCTATAGCAATCAGTAGGCTACTATCAGAATATAGAGATATTTAACTTTAACTTAACTTTTTACCAAAGAAAATCGCTCACCCTTCCTTTAATTTAAATAATATACACTGACATGTGAGCTGCTGCATACATGAATTAAACCTATTTACTGCATAATAGCCTGTCTTCATTGAAAGTGCAAGACATGGGCTCTGAAGAAGCAGATCGAGCTAATTGTCTTTTCTCATTAGTTTATGGCCCAGCTTATGACATTTTCTGTGAGTTTCATCAGTACTGTGTTCTGTGGCCATCTGGGGAAGACAGAGCTGGCAGGAGTGATTCTGGCTATAGCTGTAAGTAGTACTGGTAACCTTCTTAAGAATCATTTATTCAATAACTATTCAATTCAATTCAACCTTTATTTGTCACATACAGCTCTTAAAAACACTTTCAAAGTGTATTTTGGTCAGCTTCATGGATAATGTGCACAGAAAACAAGATAAGCATCTGAGACTAGACTAAATTTGCCCATTAGCCACGTGGCTAGTATGTATAAATAACATTTAAAAACTTTTGCTTCATTTCACCAGGTTATTAATGTTACAGGTGTATCAATCGGAGCTGGTTTAGCATTAGCATGTGATACATTAATATCTCAGGTAAGAACACTTACTTCTCCAAAAGCATCAGCAAGTCTCTCTCTCTCTCTCTCTCTCTCTCTCTCTCTCTCTCTCTCTCTCTCTCACACACACACGCACGCACGCACGCACGCACACACACACACACGCACACACACACACACACACACACACACACACAGTTGTAGTGATGAGTGGGGGAATACCTGTATGTGTGTCATGAGCAAAACAAGATAGTTAACGTCTAACTAAACTAAGTGAGGGCTATATTTGAGAGTTGGCCTAACAACAACCTAATGGTTTGTTTATTGAATTCACTACAAACCTTAATCAATATGTTTCTAGAGTACTTACCTTTAAGTTTCTATTAGTTTTTCTTTTTCATGTAAAACTATTGTTCTGTGCCTGCAGACCTATGGGAGTGGTAATCTGCTGAGAGTTGGTGTCATTCTGCAGAGGGCTATCCTGATTCTGATGCTGGCATGTTGTCCTTGTTGGGCTGTCCTAATAAACACAGAGTCTATTCTCTTGGCTGTCAGACAAAATCCAGAAGTGGCCAGGTCAGGCTTGTAGAGTTATTGATATACTCCAGCTGCAGTTACTTACTTATGTTTTTCATCTTATATGTTTTTATGTATTAAGTGCGGCCTTATATATCACTAGATTGATCTTGATTGTCCTGACAGGCTTTGTCCTTCTTAGGGTGTCTCAGTTGTATGTGAAGATCTTTATGCCAGCGCTACCTGTGAGTATCCTTGCATGTGTGCTCTGCAAACAATACACTAATACCTGCCTTCAATACAAATGTACCTTGGGTACAATAAAGTTGACCTTGACCTTGAATAAACCCAGTTAAACAAGTACATTTAATTTAGACTTTTTACAGGCCACATTTCTGTATAACCTGGAGACAAAATATCTACAGAATCAAGTAAGTACAGTCATTTTCGTATATTAAAATACGAAACTGAACTCACTGGTTCAGTTTCAACTTTCACTTTCAATTCTGTAAATCAATTAAGGTTGAACTAATTAATAGTTTATGAATGCATGAATGAATAAATTAATTAATTAATTAATTAATTAATTAATTAAGTAATAGTTTATTTCGATACTGCTTGTTCAATGAGAAATTCATTTTTTTCTTTTTTCGCCTGTTCAAAAAGGTATCGAAAAGGTACTGTATAGGCAGAGAAGCTTAATGCTTATTGATTCCTATCCTTACTACATACAGTATTTTACATAATAACAAGAAAGAAGAATATAGAGAACCTAAAACCTAACAAACAAACAAACAAACCGACAAGCAAAGAATAAAGAACAAAAAATAAAGACAAAACAAAAGACATGCCAACATCTCTCCCACATCCAGATACCAGAGAGAAGAGCCTGTATGTGTACCATGTAATATGTGATTATGTGATACAGATGAACAACCTAGAACTGTTCAATCCAACAACTCTTGAACATTCAGGTTATTTTGTTATTTTTTAAAATATATTTGTTATTTTATACAGACTCTCCGATTTAAAGGAAGCCTCTGGATTTTACTGTGTATGTTTAAGCTCTGTCTAGGGTATTAGAATAAAACTGAGTATATCCCTTTGTTTTCAGGGCATCATATGGCCACAGGTTATCACAGGAGTTGTGGTTAATCTTCTGAATGCTCTCATCAATTACATCTTTCTATATGCACTCAATCTGGGGGTAGCGTGAGTATCACTTTGTACAGGATCACCACCCTCATATATTTCCTCATATTTATTGGTGATGTATACATGTGGCCTATTTAATGCTATTACATCTAACATATAATTTTCGGAATGTCTGAGTGTCTGTCTGTCACAGCGTTTCTCCTCAATGGCTGGAGCAATTGATCTGAAATCGCATCACAATTAGCATATGAACACACCTAACATAACTGTGAAGCCCGTTTGTCACTTTCACAAATCGTATGCTGTATATTAGCATTTTTATGGTGTATCTACTATCTATTCTGCATCTAGCTTGAGGCTAATCTATTCTGCATCTAGCATGAGGCAACATGTTTAACCAGCTCTGTGTGTGTGTGTGTGTGTGTGTGTGTGCAGGCGGGTGGGCGGGCGGGGGGTGTGGGGGGAGGGGTGGAACACAGTATCTCTGTAGCCATTAAACGAAACGGGTATTTCTTACATTGATGCGCCTACATATTATCATGCAAACACCAGTTAAAGTTACTTTCCATCCCTCATATAGGCCTACTGTGTGCACAGTGCACATCCCATAACCCACACACTGCACATCATTTCGGAGCTCAACGGGTAAGGGCTAGTTTCATTAACAGAGGGTCTGCTGTTTCCAACACTGTCTCCCAGTTCTCCTTAGCACTATTGCTATATGCATATATTATATGGAATGGACTTCATAAGACCACCTGGGAAGGTAAGTACGACATTTGTGTTGATTTTGGTACTGAATTAATTACAGGGTAATATCTTCAAACTGTCAATCCTATTGTACTATTATAAGGAGACACAACATTTCCATGTATTGTTATGTGAGCTGAGAGCTTTCTCTGAGATGGAAAATCTCCTCAATCCTACTTATACCGCTATGTTCCAATTCAGTTTTATACATGGGCTGGTGGTACGGACAACGTGTAGATTGGCTATTTTTGGCTATTTTTGGCGATTGTTCCCCCCAGAATAGGGTCTAATACAGTCTCTTAACTTGTGGTCAGTAAATTAATTGACCAATTGATTATCTAGGGTGGTCTAAAGAGTGCCTGCAGGAATGGGGAGCGTTCATCCGCCTGGCCATTCCCAGCATGATCATGATGTGTGTGGAATGGTGGACTTATGAGATTGGAAGCTTTCTGGCAGGTAAGGAAGCAGGAAATTATGTTTGTAAAAAAAAATAATGTGTTGTTGTAAATAAACGTATATATCTCCATTTCTCTTGGTCAGGCTTAATTAGTGAGGTGGAACTCGGAGCGCAGGCAGTTGTGTACGAACTGGCAAGTGTTTGCTATATGGTGAGTTATTACATGAAAAAGTATGTAAATCCATCTGTTATGCAGACGGCATCTACAACAAATTCTAGACGCATGAAATGATCATGAACCATGTTTATGTATGGTATTAAATTGTAAGTTAATGCAAGGTTTTTGTTTTTAGTTTCCTCTAGGGATCAGTGTGGCAGGCAGTGTAAGGGTAGGCAATGCCCTGGGGGCAGGAAATACAGAGCAGGCCAAACTGTCTGCCAAAATGACTATGCTCTGTGCAGGTTACTACACATTCTAACCAATGTCCTCTCTCATAATTTAGTTGTTATCCTATTAACATATTAATAATGGATTTAGAAATGACACGAATGAACAATCGATTTCCAAAATATTGGGGATTAAGAAACATGTGAAAGTCATTATTTTAATAATTAAAGCGTAAAGGATCCTGTCCAAGTTATGGACTTCTTTGGAAGAGAATTGATATATCTTTTTTTTTAATGAAGCTCTTTATTAGAGATTCATTTAACAATGATTTGATTAAATTAATGACTTTATTATAACAATTGGTCTTTATAGTCCTATAAGGATTATATGTAATTGTGCAACTCTGTTATCTCATTTCCAGGGTCAGTCTCTGTGTGCTTATCAGTCTTAATTGGGAGCCTGAAGGACCATATCGCCTATGTCTTTACATATGATGAGTGAGTATTGAGTCATTTTGTTGTGTATACATACTTTGCCTTCGCAGTGTATTACTGTATTGTGGTTTCTTCTTACCCCTGACCCAGACGAAGCAGTGCAGTCTTAGTGTGTTTGAATTATATTAACAATCACAGCTATAGAAAACTGAGAACATCTTCTTTTACATGTTAACTTCAGTCAAGTGATCGTGGCAAGTGGCCTTTGTTCTCAGAAACACTGTACAGCACCTGTAATCTAATCAGGTTTGGGTTATGCACATAACAGTCTGTGTGATGATTTTAGTTTTTAGTATTACACTGTTGACATCAAGTGACAAATCACTTAACACTCGAAACACTCAACACTCAACTGAACTTGCTAATCAACGTGTAGCTCTGTGATGTCCTCACAGTAACCCCACAACATCGGGCAATCTGATTTCCTGCTTGTTTAAAATATAATAATAATACTTACTTACTTAATATATTGCATGTATGTTAGTAGTGTGGTTGCCCAAATCGACCGGTTTCATTGGGACATGTCTAGGTGCATTTTGCTCAGAGATACGTTATATAGTTCAATTTATATTAATTTATTAGTAAATACATTTTCTCCATTGACTTGAATGGGAAAAATTGGCTAAAATTAAACTTTTCCCAAATATGGAGATGATAGACCACATGAGACTGACACAGTATGTCCATATATGGGCATTCCAAGTTATGGACTTTCCAAGATATGGGCTTAATATTGGGGATATCCATATATGGGACAAGGACTGACACAGAGATGTCTATTATACAGTACTAGAAGCTGGGCCGCCCTTCGGGCGGCCCAGCGTCTAGTCGGCGACCTGGCCAACTCGGGAACTATGTAAATAGGGAATGAATGCCCCGCCCTTTAATGCAAATCCCATTATACTGTTGTCATAGGACCCGTTTTGACCATCTGTGTCCATTTATGCCCATATATGGAGATATCTGTATCTGTCTGTCTGTCGGCGTCCATTTTATGTCCATATATGGAGATCACTGCAGATATAGTTCTGGGTCCATTTTATGCCCATATATGCCCATATATGGAGTTATCTGTCTATCTGCGTCCATTTTATGCCCATATATGGAGATCTCTGTATCTGTCTGTCTGTGTCCCTTTTATCCCCATTATGGAGATCTCTGTATCTGTCTGTGCCTCCGACTGTGTTGCAGACACATGTGCTGGTTCCCCCTTTAATGCAAACCCCATTATACCTGTTGTCATAGGACCCGTTTTGACCATCTGTTTGCCTGTGTCCATTTATGCCCATATATGGAGTATCTGTCTGTGCCTCCGACTGTGTTGCAGACACAGTGCCGGTTCCCCCTTTAACGCAAACCCCATTATACCTGTTGTCATAGGACCCGTTTTGACCATCTGTTTGCCTGTGTCCATTTATGCCCATATATGGAGATATCTGTATCTGTCTGTCTGCGTCCACTTTATGCCCATATATGGAGATCTTTGACCATCTGTTTGCCTGTGTCCATTTATGTCCATATATGGAGATATATGTATCTGTCTGTCTGCATCCATTTTATGCCCATATATGGAGATCTATGCAGACACAGTGCCAGTTCCGGAAAATGCTGATGTTAGACATCAGAATCCGAACCTGGGGTTTGCATTAAAGGGGGAACCGGCACTGTGTCTGCAACACAGTCGGAGGCACAGACAGATACAGAGATCTCCATAATGGGAATAAAGGGACACAGACAAACAGATGGAGGAGGAGACAAACTTAATGCAAACCCCATTATACCTGTTGTCATAGGACCCGTTTTGACCATCTGTTTGCCTGTGTCCATTTATGCCCATATATGGAGATATCTGTATCTGTCTGTCTGCGTCCACTTTATGCCCATATATGGAGATCTTTCACCATCTGTTTGCCTGTGTCCATTTATGCCCATATATGGAGATATCTGTATCTGTCTGTCTGCATCCATTTTATGCCCATATATGGAGATCTATGCAGACACAGTGTCAGTTCCGGAAAATCCTGATGTCAGACATCAGAATCCGAACCTTTCGTGCTGGTTACAGAAAATCGTGTATCGGGTCGGGTCGAGGCCGAGCACTGCACTACCTGCTGTGGTGGGGAACGCGTGTGCCGAATTTGAAATAGGGAATGAATGCCCCACCCTTTAATGCAAACCCCATGAATGCCCCACCCTTTAATGCAAACCCCAATATACCTGTTGTCATAGGACCCGTTTTGACCATCTGTTTGCCTTTGTCCACTTATGCCCATATATGAAGATCTCTGGACACACAGTACCGGTTGCGGAAAACTCTGATGTCAGACATCAGCTCCGCATACAGGCATTCATTTTATTCCCATATATGGAGAACGCGCGTGCCGGTGGGACGAACGGTTCTCGAGATATGCGGATTACATACATACACACTCACAGAGATTTTTTGTTGACTCATGTGGCGTACGTGATGTCAGAGCCTTTTATGAGGTGATATCTGTATCTTTCTATGCACCATTCCTCCTGCTAGATGCATTATCAGTAAGTATCTCTTGCCAGTTGCCACTGCATTTCATCTTGACATGATACAGCCTCCAGTGCCTGTAAACTACTTTCTGTAAACATTTCCAATGGCTTATTGATACTGTCAGTAAAGAATACAAGACACCGTTTTTTACTGGAAGTCCAGTCCAGTCATGTCTTGGTTCTGTTTGCTTGTTTAGGCTTCCATAGCAGGTATTATCAGAGGAGCTGGGAAGCAGAAAATTGGAGCCATCTTTAACGTGGTCGGCTATTATGGTGTGGCATTTCCTATTGGTGTGTCTCTGATGTTTGCTGCCAAATTAGGGATCAAAGGTAATAAGTTTATTGACTTAAAGCACAATTAAACTTTGGTAAAGGTTTGGGTGATGTAGTTACCTTGCCATGATGTAACTCCAAATATTGGCGAGATATCTTCAATAGTTGGCTGGTATATAAAACATTGATCCAATGTTTTCCCCTCATTGACTTGCCTTGCACGGTGAAACAGCTCTTATAGACACTCTTTTAGCACACAAATTAATGCAAACAAAGTGTATTCTACTAATGTATAAAATTACACAACCCTGGTTCAGTATTTTGTTAGCTTTTTAAAATCTGTTTACAATGACAATGGTAAAGGGAATGTTGTTGTCTCTTACTGTAACATTCACATTTTAACAAGATTCTTTGATTTGCCTTGTATGGCAGCAATATGCATTAGTATTTTAGACCTGTTCATCATGAAACATAAATCAGTGAGGAGAATATTTTGGAAGTTTAACCTTTTGACCTTTTAAAAAAATAATCATTATTAGTTCACTCCTCTTTTAGAAAGACGTCAAATGGCTTGAGCGCCTTTTTTCCCCCTTTCTGGCCATAAACAATATAAACAACACAGACATTACTCTGAACCTCTCCAGGTCTGTGGACAGGTATGTTTACCGGTGTTTTCCTCCAGTCCTCCGGCCAAATGGTTTATCTGACCAAAATGAACTGGAAGAAAGCCACAGCAGAGGTGAGTAGGCAGATTTATAACTCTCTGATTGGACCAAAATGTCAATTATGATCTAACCTTTCTGGGAAGGTAATAACAATTTCCCTCCCAGGCACTGATGAGAGCTGGAGTGCATGGAAGCTCTACAGACACAGGTAAGAGTGTGTTTGTCTCAAGAGTGGATGTTTTCCTTATTCTACCTGTCATGTCAGTGTGCGAGATCTGTGGGCTTTGTTCATGTTCTGAAAGTCAAGAGTAGAACATTGGAGAATGAATCGGAGAAGGATCTACTTAAGCCCCGTGCACACTGAGCAGATCCCGGGGCCGATTCATCCCGATCAGATTTCGGGATGACCCCCCGGGAAAATCGTTCGGTCGGCCCCGGACTCGGTCTTGGGTTTGTACGGTACCCCGACACGATCGGATTATGTTAATGGTATTTTTATGGCCTCGGGACTCGTCGGGAGCTCTTCCGAGAATATTAAACTTGCTTGATATTCTCGGGTCATCGGGTACAAATCCTTTACAATTATTGTCGTCTGAATGAGCACACGGGATTGCTTCAGATTATATCAAGCCAGCTCCTCCTCCCTTTTTTTTTTGGCTGCGCAGAGTGTAGGTTATTCTATCGCCTCACAAAAAGCCTTTCCCCACGACAACACGTGGGGATAATATCTGTATTATATTTATATCTAAGATAGGCCCATAATAAGATAATAATACATCTCGGAGTTGGCTGTTGCATGCCTCTCTTCTAACATCTAATCAAATCACAATATGCGAGGCACCCGTGTATAGGGCTCTAAATTGACCTAGTGCAACTTGACAGTGTATGGAACCAAGTGAACCCTACAGGTAAATGTTCCTTTTTGGACAGTTGGTTGAAGGCTTGGATGAGGCAATGGATTTTATTAAATCAATGATATTGGAGATGCGACACTCTCAGCCGTGTCTTGCTGGATGCGCATCACATTGCACACTGCGTGCGAAAGTTTGCGTACAAACCGCAACATTCCAGAAGAGTGGCAGTGATGGAGACTGTAATCTTTTAAAATATGTATAGTGAATGAAATCATACTGGACGACTGCATTATTATGCCCTTCTTAACTATGCGTAAAAGGTATACAATTTACACCTATCCAGAGGAGCGAGACGCGCGCTGGGATCCTTTCCACTTTATCACAGATGCAATATCTGTTCTTATTTTTATAGTTAACTTAATATCTAGTAGTCATGCAGAGCCAGATGTCTCGCTTGCCAAAAAATAACTGAATATATAATTATAATATCTATAAAGTGAGCAGCGGCCAGTGTGCGCACAGTACCAGAAGACAAAGGGCATATAGGCTAGGTTTTGGGTTTTCTGTGTTGAGTGAGTGACAAGCCTGATTTGTGCTTCGCCGTATCGCCGTAGGCTATTGCGATGTTGTTGCGTGTCGAAAATGGAAGACATACAACACAAGATCAAAATGTCGTGAGCGCTAATATTTCAACACGCATGATTATGAAACCAAATGGAGCCTTACGGCGGTTTCATTTTACGCCCTCAAGAAGATTAATAGGGTCCATTTGGTTACCATCTCCATCATTAAGCTGGGGATCACCTGGAACACCCTCATTGTCAAAACATTACAGGCTATAGGTCTATCTGACTGGCATCACACTGCCTCATCCTTCAACAAGTCTCAGCGTCTGAAAAATAGCCGATCTGCAAGCTCACAACAAGTCATCTGGAGAAATCACAATAATAGGCTATATCCCGGGTTAATTTGCGTGTTTCTTCCCTTTTTAATTAATTGTATTATGTAATCACGATGTAGCGCACATCGTTCAAGTTCAAACTCTCTCACGCAACATGTCGCTTTGATGTCATGCAGAATGTAATGGGCAATTTCCTATTGATCAGATAGGCCTACACACCTGAAAGTATTCATGCTGATTGATGAACAGTTAATGCAGTGATGGTAAAAGTACTCCCATTCTTTACTTGAGTAAAAGTATCAATACTGCATTATTAGCTACAAATATCACAGAGAGAGAGAGAGAGAGAGAGAGAGAGAGAGACTCTAGCGAATATATTTGTTTAATTTTGCCGTTTTTGCGACCGTAGGTCGCATTTACTATCAAAACCTCCACCGGCTGTCCGTCCGTCTGTCTGTCACACGTCACACGTCACACTTTTGCCCTGCTCATATCTCCACAACCGTTGCCCCCATCCATGCCAAATTTTGCACACACACTCCTTACCTGCCAAACTACAACCTCCAAGGGCCCCCGGAGCTCCAGGGACCCCCAGGTCCCTGGGGGACCCCCAGGTGTAAAAAATGACCAAATGTGCAAAAATGACCACCCCAACGGGGCTGCTCAAGGGGAATTCCTGGGGACCACCCACTCCTGGTGCTCCAGAACGGATGCAAAAGTGGTGGCGCCCCCAGTGGAGGACCCCCTCCACTGCAGCTCACATAAAATGCCGTAACTCGGGCTAGGAGCGTCCGGGAGAGCCGGGGCCGGTACCTATTCGTCCACCAAGGCAACGCGGAGACCCCACCCCTCATTTCTCACATGGCCCTCTTCTAGCGCCACCTTCAGGCCGATTTTTAAAACACATTTTTGGACACTGCTCCTACAGTTTTTGCCCTAAAATCACGCAAATCGCTACACAGTATGTCTACACTCATCCCATCAACATGAATCTGTCCCATATAGCGCCACCTTCAGGCCGATTTTTAAAAACACATTTTTGGACACTGCTCCTACAGATTTTGCCCTAAAATCACGGAAATCACCACACAGTATGTCTACACTCATGTCATCAACATGGATCAGGAAGATTTTGGAAAAACACATTTTTGCCCTATTTGTGGTGATAAGCGACCTACGGTCGCTTATCTCCCGATTAGGGAGTCTTACTGGTAATATTTAATTGGTAGCACTGATGAAAGCACCATGCGTGCCTTGTAAAGAGGCTGCGCAAAAAAAGAAAAGGAAAAAAAAAGCAGCTGATGACCATCGCGCAACGGCGCTGTCATTTGATGCACATTGCATTAGTATTTTGTAGGCCTACACTGTAAAGAGAAGGGGGAGACCTTGAAATGTTCGAGAAACACAGAATCCACAGCGCCAATATTTATTATAATGTCAATACACATATTGGAGTTGCCCACAATCTGCACCATTCCAGAAGAGTGCGGGGATGGAGAAACTAGAGAATCTCCTGAAAGACGGGTGGAATGTAAAGTAGCCTAACTGAAATCATACTGGAAAGTAGGCAATTTCAAACGCAGTTTCTTTTTTCTTGTTTTGTTTGGTGTTGCACTGCGGGACTCATTGAATATGTGAACAGACGATAATAATATGTATTTGGGAGCATAGCCTAATTACAATGCATGTCTCATAAAAAAACAATATATATTTTATAGTTGAAGGGCAAATACACGTTATACACAGTATAAAGGCTGGGAACGTGTCCGTTGGCTTCACGCTGGTCGCAACAACTTCACTTTTAGCGTTTCTTTTATAGACATATTCATTATTTATTTTTTATTCTTTTGGTCGGCAATGTGCGAGCCCATGGCACCTTCCGCGACCCCACGTTGGGTCGGGACACATAGTTTGAGAACCGTCTTTCCGTGGAGGCTGGAGCCTTGTTTCTTATTCAATCAACTGCCAGAAAAAATAAAATAAAACTTTTTCCCCACTCAACCCTGGCCCGAGATCGCTAGGGGTGGTCAATCCAGGATATCTGGCTCGATTGAAAAGGTATCAGATATTTCACTGGCACAGCGGGATATACCGGGCCCGAATTCAAGACAGAGGATCGCTGTCGTTTGAAATGAACACCGATCAACCCCCGGCTCCGAGTTCTGATCTCATGCAATATCGCATCTCGTCTGGGGGGCCTCTTAGTAAGGGAAAGTTAGCCTATTGCTACATCAATCTGGGAACTAAATCTAAATCACTAGCTTTCCTCACAAATGTGTTCATAAAGGTGTCTACTATCACCTCTGAACTTTGTCAAACCCAACTCCCTTGACATACTTTGTGGGAGCCAATCGAAGTTGGGGGTATCGGGATACCCAGGGCCTGGGATTAAAGGGGGAAAAATAAAAAATGGCCAATATGAACGTATGAAGTGTGTAATTAGGGTATTGTTGGGCTGCTGAATCAATTCCAACCATTAGTTATAAGTAAAAATGACTCCTTGGCCATAAAAAAGGCCTAATTGGCTAAGGCTTAGCCAATCATGTCATTCGAGTTCACCTGTGTCCTGTTAGTCCCTATGTTTTAAACCCTGTGTTTGAATGTTCCTTGTCAGATTGTATCATGTTATCCTGTGTGTCATGTGTGATTACCCACCTGATCTTGAATAGTTTTCATGAATTCAAACACTACTCCAACCTTTTTTTTTATTGCCAATATTATATGTCTCATGGACACACAAAATTAGGTGTGGCCTATTTTATGGCCAAGGAGTCATTTTAACTGAAAACGAATGGTTGGAATGGATTCAGCAGCCCAAAAATACCCAAATTACATACCTCATACGCTCATATTGGCCATTTTTTATTTTTCCCCCTTTAATCCCAGGCCCTCGGGATACCCAATACCTTTGATTGGCTCCCACAAAGTATGTCAAGGGAGTTGGGTTTGACAAAGTTCAGAGGTGATAGTAGAAACCTTTATGAACACATTTGTGAAGAAAGCTAGTGATTTAGATTTAGTTCCCAGATTGATGTAGCAATAGGCTAACTTTCTCTTACTAACTGACAAGTTGTAATATCTACTGTCATGTCTCTCCAGGGAGTCATTTGGAAGATACAGGGCCCTGCGAGGGACACACAGATACACAGGAGCTGGCTGATGTTGGGAACAGATCGGCTGTCATAACAGTGGTGGAGTCACACAGCTACAGAGCTCTGGTGTTGCGTAGGGGTCTGGCCCTGGCTGGGATGCTCTTCATTTTGGCTGCTGGAATCATCACCAACGTAGTAGTCACTAACTTAATTAGAGGAGCATAGATACAGTTGTTCTCAGCTAGAACGACTGAAGTCAGGAGAGTGCATGGTTGGCAGTGGCACAGACTGTGGTACAAACGGTTGCTGCATGTGGCTGGGACCAGCCAACACAGTACCTGCACATCTACAGAGCAGAGAGCCAGCTTGGGAAAGGCTTTATCTTTCATGTATTATTATTATTATTATTATAAAACTATTAATTTGTTATAGTTTTGTAAAACAATATCACTCTTGTATTGAGACTCATTCTCTCAGGGAAGTAACCTAAGTTGTGTTAACTAATAAAATACCTACAGACCGGTATTACATCAGGCACTAAATGGTGCTAAGCTCATTACCAAATGTTTTTGCACTCATTTGCGCGCTCATGGTATTAATAACTTTCTGCCACCCATGATCTTAAATATTTTCCTATGCGTTTCCTGTTATCATTATAGGCTATCACATAATCACACAATAAACTACCTCCTGTAGATTGTCTTACTTTTTTCACTTCACACATGAGCAGATCTGTTTTTTCAACAAAACTGTTTTGCTTCTCCAACTTGCCGAATCTGTAATTTAAATAACAATGCGCCAGGTACAGGAGCACATAGCTCTATGGGAATGGAAGACAACACATAGGTCTACTCATTTATGCCATGTACACACCCATGGCTGATTCAGAGATTAAAACGTGCCTTCGTCAGAGCATAGTGAGCAAATAGCTGTAGGCCTCAACTCTTTTTGAGCGGTCCTAACCGCTCCAATACGAGGCGTTTTTCACCATGTGTTTTTCCAAGGGTTTTGGTGTAGGGTGAAAGCACTTATGGTTGGGTTGTGTTGTGACATTATGCATATAGTGTCTGTACTGAGTTAGTTACAAGACTTCCTGGTGTAATACATATACCAGTACAATCCTTTGTGTTTGTATTTACCTTTGTTATAATACAGTTTAAAAAATAAAGTAAGTTTGGGTTTTTGCAATCTGAGTTCCCAGAAGTTCTTTTTCTCGCCACTAGGGGGGCGAGAAGAGGGTTTTTGAGGCGCTGTCCATAATGTCTTGTTTCCATTGTTGTCCTTAGTATGAGGTTGTGTATGATGTCATGTAGTGTGAGTACATGAAATGTATAGAGTTCACGACGTGGTTATGTGTCCCTGGGCACATATTGGCTCTAGTCCAGAGCGTTAGGGAACTCGCTAATTCCAGAGCGAGGCACATACTGTACAGTATGAAGAAGTACAAGAAATACAAGACACGTATGGTGGGTGTATACCTGCCACTCAAAGTGTGTGTGTGTGTGTGTGTGTGTGTGTGTGTGTGTGTGTGTGTGTGTGTGTGTGTGTGTGTGTGTGTGTGTGTGTGTGTGTGTGTTTGTCTAGCTATACTTATGGGGACTAAACGCATGTTCACACAGTCACCTGCAGGGGAGCTCTGACAGTGTGGGGACAAAATAGTAGGTCCCCACAACGGTTACGGTTAGGGGTTAGGGTAAGGCCACAGGACTTGCATAAAAATGAATGGATGTCTATGTAATGTCCCCACAAGTGATGTAAATATATAGTGTGTGTGTGTGTGTGTGTGTGTGTGTGTGTGTGTGTGTGTGTGTGTGTGTGTGTGTGTGTGTGTGTGTGTGTGTGTGTGTGTTCGGGGGGAGGGGGGGAGGGGGGGGTGGGGGGTGGGGTTTATTGACACATACTTACATGACACATCCATAATTTAAATGTATTTACTTAAGTTAAATAAATACCCAAGCCATTGTCACATTCATGCTCAGCCGTGTTCCAGGAATAAGCAACAGCCTCTACAAAACACAGCTAGATAATGGAGAATACTACAGTAAATGGAAATAACAGTTCATCTGTCATACGTCGTACTTGTGGAACTTGTTTGAGACAAATTCGCCAAAAGATTCCTTTTGGTGCCAAGACGGAAGTATTTGAACTTGCTAAATTAGCTGGGCCAGTGGTAAGTAGTCCAAAAACTTAAAAATAAGTGTTTCATTTTACAGTAGATTACATAATAATCTACATGACTGATCCATCGAGCTGCAATTTAATCACCAATAATAACCTTTTTTAGTAGGCCAATGGACTGTAAGCTGAATGCATTGAAAGTGCACATGGTTGGTTTTAAGAGAAGATCAAGCTATATTTGTGTCTTTTTTCATTAGTGTTTGGCTCAACTTATGGCGTTTTCTGTGAGTTTCATCAGTACTGTGTTCTGTGGCCATTTGGGGAAGACAGAGCTGGCAGGAGTGAGTCTGGCTATAACTGTACGTATTCGGCTATTGTTCACTTTAATATACATTTTGTTAACAAGGCTACATACAGAAAATAACTTGTGCTACATTTCTCCAGGTTATTAATGTTACAGGTACGTCAATTGGACGTGGTTTGGCATCAGGGTGTGATACACTAATGTCTCAGGTAAGAACAGCCGTACTTAAATACAAGTCTGTGTATAGGGCAGCGTTAAGCAACATTTTTGATGATGGAGACTGGAGAGGGCCAGTAAATGTCCACACTCACTATGGGGGCCACATTGAGTTTTGTACTGTAGTAGTATACTACAGTAAACCCTGCAAATGTAATAATAAAGTGATATTAACAATTATTATACTGAGTAACATTTTTATTTCATTTCAAATACTTATCATGACTTTATTAATTCAATTACATTGGATATACAAAATAAATTGATACAATTTAATACACTGGACTATTAGTCATTACAAAATGTTGTTACAGCTGAAATAAATAATATTATATCAATATTCGGTTATTTACCTGCAGGCCACCATTTGCCCATGTACCGGTATGGTGTAAGCCTTATGGGTATCGCCTAACGTAATGGTTCAGTTACTGTGTAAAACCTATAGCCTAATTATCTGACTGAAGCTAGAAGCAGACAACTCAGTGGATGATGGAGTCTATGTTCTGGAGCATGGCAGGCTATAAACCTTACTGACCAACATCACACTGAAAAGTTGCTATATGGGTTGTTATTTTGTATTTTATTTTATTTGTCTGTGCAATGTGTATGTGTTTCATGAGTAAGGCAATACATTTAACCCCTAACTAAGCTAAGTGAGGGCTAGATTGGAGAGTTAGCCTAACCTAATAGTTTGTTATATTGTATTCACTACGAACCTTAATAAATACTTTTCTAGGGTACTTACCTTTTAAATACTGAAAGGTTTCTATTAGTTGTAATTTTCCTGTGCCTGCAGACCTATGGGAGTGGTAATCTGCTGAGAGTTGGTGTCATTCTGCAGAGGGCTATCCTGATTCTGATGCTGGCTTGTTGTCCTTGCTGGGCTGTCCTAATAAACACAGAGTCTATTCTCTTGGCTCTCAGACAAAATCCAGAAGTGGCCAGGTCAGGCTTGTAGAGTTATTGGTATACTCCAGCTGCAGTTTACTTATGTTTTTCATGTAATTGCCTAGGAATAGTAATATTATGTTTTTTTTATGTATGAAAAACCTGCTTCCTTATATTACACTAGATTGTTCTTGATGGTTCTGACAGACTTTGATTTTCTTAGGTTGTGTCAAATGTATGTGAAGATTGTTATGCCAGCACTACCTGTGAGTATCTTTGCATGTGGTCTGGTCTCTGCAAAAATGAACAGAATGTATTACAGTATAGTTGGGCAATATATGCTTTACTAATGTATCTACGGGTGTAATAAAGTTGACCGTGACCTTGAATATGCCCTGTTAAACAGTGCCATTGAATTTAGACTTTTTACAGGCGACATTCCTTTATTACCTGCAGGCAAGATATCTACAGAATCAGGTAAGTGCAGCTGGTCACTTGCTGGTATTTGTTATGGTCTCAGAATGGGCTTTAAAGGTTTTTGGCTTAAAGCATATTTATTTTTGTCTCTGCCTGGAGAATTAAACCCCTTTAAATTAACACTCAGGATTTGATAGTGTACTTTTGGGAGAACACTGCTCCATGGTCAAACAGTGATTGGGTATTCTGTCCTGGGTATTAGAATAATGGTTTATCCCTTGTTTTCAGGGCATCATATGGCCACAGGTTATCACAGGAGTTGTGGTTAATCTTCTGAATGCTCTCATCAATTACATCCTTGTATATGCACTCAATCTGGGGGTAGCGTGAGTATCACTTTGTACCTCACTCATATCATTATTGGTGTCAGCTACATTTGGCCTATTAATGCTATGAAATACCTTTAACAGAGGGTCTGCTGTGGCCAACACTATCTCCCAGTTCTCCTTGGCTATAATACTATATGCATGTATTATGTGGGAAGGACTTCATAAGGCCACCTGGGGTGGTAAGTTAAAGGTTTGCAGATTGTTTTCTAATTTCATTAAACAGGAACGTCTTCAAACAGTATGTCCCCTCGTGTAGGCCTATAGAGGGTATGGCGGGACGCTATTATTCCTACCGTAGGAGACGCCGTTTGAAGGAGCGCTCGTTTTATTGTCCACGACATTGCAAGCGGCGCGAAGGCCAGCGGACCTTGGTCCTGCTCTTCGCCCCCGAGCGCCGCAGGCGCGAGTGGCCGCGAAGAGCGGGCCAGGGCCGCGCGGCCGGCGGAGCGCCGCGCGAGTTACGAAGCCGTGGTGAATGCAATCGTTATATTTATGCCCAGGCCGTAAGGCCTGGGCAAGCCCACGATAAACGCCCTGTCCACGATAAACGCATTCACACCCGCCCGCGCAGTCCAAGTGACCACAGCCGAGCGCTCCAGAACTCCGCTCCAGCCAATCACAGGCCGCGCTTTCTAATTCATGCACACGCGTCTCCTATGGTAGGAACATTCGCGGTATATCATCATCATACCCGGAAGTTATGCGGGAATCAACCTGGAATTAACGGCTACAGAGTGGCAAAAACTACTTTCTGTCCTTGGCAGGCAGCCCATACATCCAAATAGAAAAGTCCTATTTGATTGCATTAAACTACGTTAAACAGCGTTAAACTCACTTTGCAACTCACTTTGCCTTGCAACCTTGCATAGTTTTTTGATATGCGTTGTACCCCCCAACAAACACACACATGCACGCACACATGTACACACATGCGCACACACACACATTCTATGCACAAAACATGCTGCATAACGTTGATTTGTCAATTAGCAACTACGTGATCAATTAATTTTGTGCAGGTTGGTCTAAAGAGTGCCTGCAGGAATGGGGAGCGTTCATCCGCCTGGCCATTCCCAGCATGATCATGCTGTGTGTGGAATGGTGGACTTATGAGATTGGAAGCTTTCTGTCAGGTAAGCAGGACATCTTGTGTTTGTAAAAGATGTATTGGCATAAATATGCATTGGATCTTGTCACTATGCAGCGGTGCCATATAGAAACATTGCAAGCACACAGTCTACACAGTTGCTTCCATAAGCTTCCTTTAGTGTAATGCCAGTGTGGTATGTTTTTTTTTATTTTTTAGTAATTCGGTCATTTTGTTTTTGGGTCTATGTGAATGAGTGGGGGTCTGAAAATGTAAAATGTTATAGAGCCACCAGGAGGTCGATTTTTGCTAAACAATTCTTTTGATATTACAATAACAGATTTCGGCAACAGCATATGCCACTTTGGCAACAGCATATGCCACTTTGGCAACAGCAAATGCCACTTTGGCAACAGACACATGCCTGACACATGTCAAATGCCACTTTTCCAGCTCGCCCTTTATGCTAATGGTACACTTCATCAATAGTCATATGATAAAGATGGATCTGTCCAGTTCTTCATATTCCATCAACATTGCTGGCCCACAATAACCTACCTGACCTGGCAGAGACCTGTGCTCTGATCAGCTTTGTTCTAGTTTATTTTAATTTTTTATTATTATTTTTGCGTGTGCCTCATTGTACATAATCCTGCACTGGATTGATGGTGTTTTGGAGAAAATAAATACCAAAAACTGCATTTGTGGATTTTTGTCGAATGGTTCGAGCCACTTCACAGGTCTGACATTTTCTCTCCATTCCTTTTGGTTAGGCCTAATAAGCGAGGTGGAACTTGGAGCTCAGTCAGTTGTGTATGAACTGGCTAATGTTGCATTCATGGTGAGTTATTACTTATGTGGAAAAAGCATGTAAATTCATCTGTTATAGGCAGCATTTACAACAAATCCTTTAACTTTTTTTATATTTGTAATTGTTAATGCAAGGTTTTTGTTTTTAGTTTCCTCTAGGGATCAGTGTGGCAGGCAGTGTAAGGGTAGGCAATGCCCTGGGGGCAGGAAATACAGAGCAGGCCAAACTGTCTTCCAAAATGACAATGCTCTGTGCAGGTTACTACACATTCTCATTACAATGTCCTTGATTTAATCTCCAGCATGGTTGGCACGATGGCAGCGAAACCATCCACGCACACTCCCTTGGTGCCAGAGCAGAACCTCTGCCCCCAATGTTTCACATGGGCCTGTTATAGCGCCACCAGGAGGTGGATTTGTGCAAAACACATTTTTGGACACTACTCCTACAGATTCTTTCACGCAAATCGGTACACAGTATCTCTAATAGTCATTAAACTTTCATATTTATCATATTCCATCCTGATTGGATAAAATTGGCTTCCAAAGTTTGCAAGAATGCTCCCTTTTGTACAAAAAGCCTCAAATCATTAACACAGATTTCGATTGCGATTTCCATGAAAGTTTGCACGCACATTTCCGAGGAAGAAATGCCACTTGATTTTTTTCTAATCAGCCTCATGGTGGCGCTATAACAGGCCGATTTGTGTTTTTACCTGTAACTCCACTGATCAGTGTAAAATGTTGTATGCGCACTCCCTAGAGGCCAAGGAAATACCTTTGCCCTGCATTTCTCACATCTGATCTTTAGAGCGCCACCAGGAGGCCGACATTTTGGGATATTACTCCTTCAATTTTATCCAAAAATCACGCAACAGCTACACACACAGTATCTAAATAGTCATGTGATCAAGACGGATCTGTCAGATATTTCATTTTCCATCCCAATTGGCTGACATTTGCTTCCAAAGTTGTGTAGTATTGGTCTGTTTTGAACAAAATGCCTCAAATCATGAACGTAGGGAGCACTGCTTCTAGTTTGTATACAGTTTTTAGTATACAGCCTTGGATGTATACACCCTTTTGGCTGTGTTTCAGCCTCTATTTCAATTTAATGGATTTATAAATGGATTTAGAAATTACATTTTGAAGAATTGAATGATTCTTTGAAATAAACCGTAAATATTTATTCAAAAATAAAAATGTATTTTGTTATTGAAATTCTTTTTTATAGCTTCATTTAACAAATGTTTTATTTTAGTGACTAGTTGACAAAAAATGGCTTATACTGTATGTAACTGTCTATCATTTCCAGGGTCAGTCTCTGTGTGCTTGTCAGTTATGATTGGAAGCCTGAAGAACCACATCTCTTATGTCTTTACATATGATGAGTGAGTAGAGTAATAGTTCTGTACTGTACATCACCATTAGAACAAGCATATTATTATTTCTTCTGACCCTGACCCAGATAAACACTATGCTTGAATATTATAACACTAATCATTGTAGGCTAGAAATCAGTGAACTTTGCTAACATCTGTACAGTACCGGTACCTGTAATTATAATCAAGGGTTGAGTTATGGATATAATAGCCGTTTCCTTTGTTGTAGCTTTCTATGTGATGTTTTTAGTTTTTAATATTATACCATACTGTTAACAATATATTAATACTGCATAACATATATTTCGTTTTAGAATTGAATTCCTATTTTCTTTCCCAACAGACAAATTAGAGAGCGAGTTAACGAAATTATGGGTTTCTACGCACCATTCCTCCTGCTAGATGCATTATCAGTAAGTATCTCTTGAGACTGCATTTCATCTTGATACATGACACAGCCTACAGTGCCTATAACTATTTGTAATTCTGGAAACACTTAAAGGACAACTTTGTTTTTTTACAACAAGGGTTCATATTTTAGATTGTAATTAGAGAAAAGAAAAGATGAGTGTTAAAATGTTTTCATTTACTGCTTTCTATTGTTTTAGCGATATTAGTATTTGGATTTCAGTGGGTGGGGGCATGTGTACAAGTGGCTAAATATGTCTTTTTTAGACACAATAAGCCGGCAATGTCTTTGTTACTATTTACACCTGCCCCCATAAGTCACATCTGCCCATGAAAGATTGCAGTGCATCTTTCTAAATGAAACATTTTAACACTCATCTTTTCTTTTCATTAATGACTATCTCAAATATGAACCCTTGTTGTAAAAAACAAAGTTGTCCTTTAATGACTTATTGATACAAGATGCCCTTTTTTTGCCCTTTTTTTTTTTACTGGAAGTCCAGTCCAGCCATGTATTTGTTCTGTTTGCTTGTCTAGGCTGCCACAACAGGTGTTATCAGAGGAGCTGGGAAGCAGAAAGTTGGAGCCATCTGCAGCTTGGTCGGGTATTATGGTGTGGGCTTGCCTATCGGTGTGTATCTGATGTTTGCTGCCAAATTAGGAATTAAAGGTAAGAAGAGAATGAAAGCACAATTACACTTTGGTTTAAGTCCAAATATTGGTGAGATGTCTTCAGTATTTGCTTGGTAGATTGAAACTTGATGATCCAATATATTCTGCCCATTGATTTAATAATAGCTCACATTTATATAGCACTTTTTTAAGTACCGAAAGTCGCTTTACATAAGGGAAAGGAGGAATTAAATTGCATGCTGAAACAGTTCTCAAAAGTCAGACTTTTAGCACACAAATGGAAAAAATGGACAAAAATACCAACGATAATAATCTGTAGTCCCTGTTTTTGGTATATGCAAACGTTTTAAAAAATCATCAGAAAATTATATTTGAATAGGAATTAAGTGGTGTTTTAAGTTATGTACATTGTTGTTTCACTGGTACTGTATATTTTGTACAGTTGGGGGGGAGGGGCTGTATTGTATTGTACCATAGGACTTCTATACCAGTAAGACTCCCTAATCGGGAGATAAGCGACCGTTGGTCGCTTATCTCCACAAATATCACAACCTCCACCTCTCACGTCATACGGGCAGCCATAGTTACACCTGGAATGTTGAATCTCCATATATGGAGATAACCTACGCATCACACAAAGTCTGACCTCACCAGCCCATACTTGGGCATGGACGACTTATATCTCCATATACGGAGGTGGCCATATATGGAGATACGATGACATCACAGAGTCCACAGCTGATGATGTGGCGTGATGTCATACAATAAACAAACAAGCCCTATATACTGATGCGGAGATAGCAGGGCAAAGGTGTGACGTGTGACGTGTGACCGACCGACCGACCGACCGACCGACCGACGGACGGCCGGTGGAGGTTTTGATACTAAACTGCAACCTACGGTCGCAATTACTCATCTTTGCCCTTACCCTGTAAGTACACAGACATTACTCCTCTGCTTTCCAGGTCTGTGGACAGGTCTTTTGATCTGTGTTTCAGTTCAATCCTCCTACCTAAGCTATTATCTGGCCAAAATGAACTGGAAGAAAGTCACAGCAGAGGTGAGTACACACAGTTAATTCACTGATCCCTTTATGATCTAAACTTTATGGGAAGGTAATACGAATTTTCCTCCCAGGCACTGATGTGCGCTGGAGTGCATGGGAGCTCTACAGAAAGAGGTGAGAGGCAGTCTCAGAGAATATTTCCGTTATAACTGTTAAGTTTGCTAGAGATCTGTGTGGTTCAAGTATCTTGGTTCATGTTCTGATAATCTCCACAAATGATTCTGACATTTACTGTCATGTCTCTCCAGAGGGTCTGTTGGAAGACACAGGGCCCTGCGAGGGACCCACACAGATACAGAGGAGCTGGCTGATGTTGGGAACAGATCGGCTGTCATAACAGTGGTGGAGTCACACAGCTACAGAGCTCTGGTGTTGCGTAGGGGTCTGGTGTTGCGTAGGGGTCTGGCCCTGGCTGGGATGCTCTTCATTTTGGCTGCTGGAATCATCGCCAACATAGTAGTCACTATAGGATGATGAATTGAAAACATAGGACCTCAATGTTCCCCTTTCCCCTATATCGACTCTGGGTCACATTTCAGAGTCTTCAAGATTTTAAATACTTATTTCAAAAGTCATATGTGGTCTCCACGTTGTCTGCCTTTGAGCAAGCCAAGACTCACAAATACGTTTTATGATTAAACTCAAATACTGTACAGCTTGAGGTGATAACGTAAGATTTATGGAAATATTCATGTGGAAATTGAAGATGTGGTGATAGAAAGGGTGTATGAAAACAAGTTCTTGGGTGTTATATTAGACCATAAACTATGCTGGAAACCCCACATAAGTTACCTGTGTTCAAAGATGTCCAGGAGCATTGGCATCTTGGCCAGAACTAAACACATATTGAATTTTAAAGCCTTGCATACTCTATATTGTGCACTTATACTACCATACTTGAATTATTGTGTAGAAGTATGGGGAAACAACTATAAGAGCGCTCTAAAAATGATATGCACTCTACAAAAAAGAGCAATAAGGATAGTGCACAATGTTGGGTATCTTGAGCACACAAATGTATTGTTTTTACAGTCAAAGATTTTAAAATGTATGGACCTAGTTAAATTTAGATCAATGCAGATGGTTTACAAAGCACGGAATTCTTTGCTTCCAAGAAACTTACAAAATATGTTTAAGGATAAAGAAGAGGGAAGGTATGATTTAAGAACAAAGGAAGATTTAGAGCAACCTTTTGCACGCACTACCCCAAAAAATATGTGCATTTCAGTCTGCGGTGTCCATTTGTGGAATGCACTGCAGGAGGACATAAGACAAAGCATTAGTATGCCACAATTTAAAAATAGATATAAAAAAGCATTTTTAATATTTACAGAAATGAGGAAATTTCAAATTGATGGGGATGATAGAAAGGATACTGAATTGATATGTCAAGTGAAGTACAAATATGAGTGTGAACTTGGTTCATCTATTTGTTTTTCGTTTTACTTTTAATATATACTGTATATTTTGTTTTATATACTGTATAAAACTGTAAAGGAGGGGTAGGATATTATAAGCATCAGCTTCGTCCTACTCCTTTTCGAACACATTTACGATTTATTGTTCATTGAGATGATTGGAATTGTTTTTATATTATATTTTTACTATTGTTTTATTGTTACATTTTACTGTATGAAGTTCGAAATAAATAAAAGAAAGAAAGAAAGAAAGAATAACTCAATCAATTCTGTGATTGCTAACCGGTGAGTAGCTAACCTACTGACGCTGGTGAATGCTAACCTGGTGATCGGAATGGGAATGTGTCGGAATGGAGAACCGTCCCCCCTCTGAAACACCAGCACAGCAGTGTGACTAACAATCAATTTACTTTTACTCAGTTTTCAATACACAAGTTTAAAACTATTGCAGTCCTTGCGTTTTACAAATAACAGTCAGTTTAGATGTTGGAAACATGCAACACCAACACTTGCAGTCACTTCCAAACGGCTGTTGATGTTCATTAGTTAGAAGCAGCTTTGTAGGGTGTGTGTGCGTGTGTGCAATGTCCCTGCTCAGTTTGTGTGCTGTGTGTATAGGGCACGGGCTGCACTGAGACATACTATATACAGTATGTATATGTATACTGTAGGCTATTTATTCATATTGATACAGGATTTCCCTGGGTGAAATCAGTGAATGTAGTATGTGTCAAGTAGTCTGTGATTAATTCTACTTTTATACTTATTTGTATTATTATTATTTGTAGGTATTTTGTTTGTGTAAATTATATTCATTTACAGGGCACTTCTGTAAAAGTTAGCCAGGTCTCAGTTTGTCACCCTGTTGCAGGTTTCAAACAAACAAACCTACATGAAAGCCATTTATTTGTGTGTCTTGATTTATTGGTGATTATCTAATCTAAACAGATTAAGCCATATTCCCATTTTGCTCTCAAACTAGCAAGGTTTACAGAATTTGATCAGAAGGAAGGGTGGTATTGACCAAATCCATCGTCTCATTGCTTTCTGAACCCGAGAGGCTTTCCTGCAGAGGTAGCAGGAGGTGGACACTGGTCCCAACTCCAACACCCAAAAGCACAACCGCAACCAACAGCTGGGTCATAGAGAGCTCACTCTGTTTCCTGTTGATTTCTTCTTGCTGTTCTGTACTGACGGACGATCGGACACTTTAGCTAACTGGAAGAGCCTATAGGCTGTTATAGTCAGGCGGAAATTCGGAAAAAAGGCCTTCTATAAGCAGGTTAGAGGCATTTGGGGGTAAAAGTGGGGAACCAGGCCATTTTACATAATTCAAGGGTGCAGAATCTGAAAAACCTGGTTCCCAATCAAAATTTTGAGTTTTTGACCTTCTAATTCGCATAACAAAGTGGCTGCCGAATTGTACATTTTGAACTATTTATTCAAGCAATATTTCTCTTTCAAAAAACTTTTCATCATTTTATCATATAATCAGGGTTTTGCGAACACCCAGGACAGTTTCTGCAGTTGCTTGATTCAGTTTAGATTTAGATATTTGATATTCATTTTATCAGACACGCCCCCTTCCTATACAAACCCATTGTAACTTCAAACTCCATTTTAACCATGATAGATTTAATGAAAACACCCGTCCTCTGCCAACATACAAAATGTGGAATGCCCTGACTGACACCATCCATTACAAGATGTAGATGACTGGTTTCTTTCAAAACGGGCCTGAAAAATCATCAATCAGGAGACCACAAGAGGAGATAAATGCAATTTCCCATAGAAAGGAGGTGTCATTCACTGGCACCAAATACCATGCACACCATTTGGCGTCTATTTGCCCTCTGGCTATTTGCAAATATACGGTATGTAAAACATTAAATATGAATATATAAATATAAATGTATGCACAGGACATGTTGACAACCTTCCTGAGGGTAAAACACACTTAAGTTGAGCAGAATGTTATTGATATAGTTATATTTCTGCCAAAGAGTACAAGCTACAGTTGGTGTTAAACATTCCGCTTAGTGTATTTTATCCTCAAGAAAGATCCAACATGTCCTGTAAGTAGCCTTGGGAACCAACCATTCCAGAGCAATGTGGCCCATAAATAAACACACGTGACGTTTTTCTGGTGACTCCTGAGGCCTTCCTAATACATGAGTAGGTTGTGTTCTTTCGATAACTCCTTTCATTTATTTTCAATAATTTATTTTTTGTATTTATTTATTTTTCATTTTCCCAAATAATTATTAAAAAGAAACTAAAAAAGTTATTGAAAAAACACTGCCTGTTCGTGTATTAGGAGGGCGGCAGGAGTCACCATAAATATCCCTTTTAAATAAAAATAAAACATTTTAACCATGATAGATTCAATGAAAACACCCATCCTTTTTTTCTGGTGACTCCTGATGCCCTTCTAATACATGAACAGGCAGTGTTCTTTCAATAACCTTTTTAGTTTATTTTCTATATGTAGTGATACGCGGAAGCGGGGATTGAACCCGGGACTCCCACTCGCCAGTTCAACGCACATCCAGTCGTGAATAGGGCTGAGCCCGATTAGCAGGGCTGTTGTCGGTGGTTCATGGCTGGGTGCTACATTCACCCCCCTGGTCTTTTGGAGCGCGCCCTCACGCTTCACACATCACGCCGCGGACCGCCGCACACAACGTGGCACTGTTCCCTCACGCGAGGACATCACGCTCCTCATCCTGCCGACAACGCCAGATGTAGTGATACGCGGAAGCGGGGATTGAACCCGGGACTCACTCGCCAGTTCAACGCACATCCAGTCGTGCTAATAGGGCTGAGCCCGATTAGCAGGGCTGTTGTCGCTGGTTCATGGCTGGGTGCTACATATAATTATTAGGGAAAATGAAAAAAATAAAATACAATTAAGAAATTATTAAAAATAAATGAAAAATGTTATTGACAAAACACAACCTGCTCACGTATTAGGAGGATGTCAGGAGTCACCAGAAAAAAGGATGGGTGTTCTCATTAAATCTATTCGTGGTTAAAATGGAGTTTGAAGTTACAATGGGTTTGTATAGGAAGCGTGTCTGATAAAATGAATATCAAATATCTAAATCTAAACTGAATCAAACAACTCAAAAATTGTCCTGTGTGTTCCCAAAAGCTTGATTAGACGATAAAATTACTAAAGGTTTTTTGAAAGTGAAATATCCCTTGAAGAAATAGTTTAAAATTGACAATTCGGCAGCGATTTTATTACGCAACTTAGAAGGTCAAAAACTCAAAATTTTGCTTGGGAACCATTTTTTTCAGATTCAGCACCCTTGAATTGTGTAAAATAGACTGGTTCCCAACTTTTACCCCAAAATGCCTCTAACATTTTTCAGAAATTCCACTAGACTATTACACACAAGTCACAATAGAGAAAGTGGCAATTGTTTTTCATTTTCGACGTTTTGAAGGTATAAGTTGTATTTGACTTTGGTCCACTACACTATGACGAACGAACAATGCACAGGGAAAAACTGCCTTAAGAACAGAAATTTCAATTACTGTGCATTTATATTAAAAGGTTCATTAGTGCGAAGCATACACTACCTCCTCTGTCATTATTTCCCAGTTTAGCTTGAAGATCACAATAATGAAGAAGGTACAGTAGATGGGGAAAGACACAGCTGAGAAAGAAACCCAGCTAAAAGCTTATAGAGAAAAAATATACAGTATATTTCATAAAGAAACCCTCATGTGTAATACACAGTTTATTTCATGATCAACTTATTTTGTCTTGTGTTTTCTTTAGTGAAATGTTAAACTAGTCGCATAAAACTCAGTTTGAAGCCCAGAGGAAGCACAAAACATACAGAGATCTCCATACAGCATTGACAGGTACACAGCAAGAGGGAGGCAGAGTTACATTCATGCTCCATGACTCAAAATATGCATCCCAGTTAGCTATCTGATCTGCATATATTTAGTTATACAGTATAATGCACTGGTATTTTTTGCTAAGAAACATCTAAAGCATAAATGCATGTGTTGTAAATGCATGTGTTGTTAATGGCTACCAGGAGGAAGCCTCCAACCTCATATCCTGGCCCTGCACTATTGGGTTGTGTTGGTTGTACTGTGTATTATTGCGGTGTTGATATGGCGGTGTGATACTTGTTGCATGACTGCATCGACTAGCAGTGACTGTTATGTGCACTCTTTTGTGTGGCACTGTTTGTTAAGTTATGCTTGAGTATAGCTTTTTTGTGTGTGTGACGTGTCACTTATGAGCGTTGAATGTTTCGTGGTCACTTTATGTATATATTCTTCTTCTTTTTTTTTGCAATAGCTTTCGACACTTTGTTTTATTTATCTTTTTTTGTGCTTGCTCTTTGGACTGTATACTGTACTCTTTTTCTTTTTCTTACTTCTCTGTAACTTGTAACCTTAACTGCTGTGCTGCCTCTGGGCAACTGAATTTCCCCCGTGGGATAATAAAGGTATCTATCTGTCTATCTATCTATCTATCTATCTATCTATCTATCTATCTATCTATCTATCTATCTATCTAAGTATCTATCCTCCAACATATTAAACTGGAATAGCCAGTTTCATGTAGGAGCCCCATTGTTGCAGTGATTCCACAGAACAGCCTGTAGGGGGAGAAAGGGCTCTATTAAACCAGTCACAAATAGCCTACATGTTAGGGTGAACACAATCTGTGTAAAGGAAACAGTGAAAATCCCTGTTGATTACCTCTCCACATGTTTACATGAAGCTTCTTCCACCACCAAATGTGCAGCAAAAAGGAAAGCACAGTGAATAATCTGAGTGTGAGACTACTATCTGTTGTCTACTGCAGATCCACTGCAATGCAAGCCCACATGTTCATGTTCATTGTCCATGCATGCATCATGATCTATGCACTATTGCACTGTAAGCATAAATTCAAATAGTACTGGATTTGAGCACACCTACTTAACTCCTTATTTATCCCAAAAAGTAGGATGTTGTAATACACTCCATGCAAAACCTATATTATTTAGATTTTAGCAGGTTTGTTTGAAAGCACCGCAGCCGGAAAATGCACTTGCTCTCCCTGGAAAGCACAGCACAATGCTAAAACCACAGCATGCCTGGTTCTGCAGGTACCTGAAACTGATGTGTTATTGACTGAAAGACAACTAATAAGTATGGGAAATTCTCATTTCACTCATAATTATTATGCATCAGTACACCTGACTGATAACACTCTACAGTAGCACTGCTGGCAGATTGGCTCAAGGCTGTACAGCTGGGCTATTCTGAAATCAAATAAATCTGTTGTCAGTGCTAAATCAAAGTCAGAATACCTTTATTCAATGAATTAAATGAATACACATTGTTCACTTGTGTTACTAGAATGTCACGCATTATCATCATCACACATGATCAGTCATCGCTTATCAACTTCATTTCACCTTTCCAGGTGAAACTGTTTATTGCTGTGCAAATGCTTATTGTGTATGGAAATTACAAAACAACACTTTACACAGCTCATTTGATCAGTAAATTGACCGCAAACAATTTGCTCCTGCCTCTGCTGAATCTCTTGAGGTAATCTGGAGTGGTCAGATTTGATTTGAACACAGTGCTATTTCAGAAAACAGGATGAGGTCTGCTGTTCGAACCATTTAGCATAAAAAGGCCATTAACTTTATCCAGAGGCTTGTGGGTAGAGCCATGCATTGTTACCATAGTAGTGCTTTATACAGGGTTCAATTTGTAAAGAAAATAGAAGGGGGGGGGGGGGGGGGGGGGCATATGCTTAACCATGTAAGCCTTATTTACAGCTACTGTACTTGGACAGCAAGTCTACTCAGGTAGCTCAACAGCATACAGATACAGGGTAGCAATATTTAATTGAAAAGGGAAGGGTGGAATCAGAGATATGAACAAGATGTTAAACTATAACATTTATAAAGGGCTTTTCCAACCTGAGAGACCAAATTATCACAACAAGCCAGGGGCCAGGGCCACCTCCCATTGCTGCAGTGGTAATATTTATTGTCTAAAAGGAGGATGAAACACAATTAAAGGAGTCTGGAGTGTGATGTAAGCTACATCTCTAAAATATGATTCAACGTGGCATTGTTCCTGCACTATATATTGATTATATCATCACCATCCATTTCAAAGAGATGAAAAGCTAGGGAGAGCAGGTTTACTGCAGTCATATTTCATTTACCCTCTTCTAAGTCCCTGCTAGTTTCAATTGTGTCTCCTCCTGCAGATTTAGGCCTCAGACAAAAAGAAGCATAGGCTATAATGGTATCTCTCACAGCACTAGCTGTGACCACAGAAGATTGTGATGACAAACGGAAGCAGGAAAAGGATTTGAAACAAGAGCAGGAAAGACAAACGCGAACAATCGTGGTGGAAACGGTCAACCGTTTTCAGTTAGAAAACTGGACTAAAGTGTATACATGTGCTGCAATGAATTCTCAATTCGATTTAAGACTCAAAGTCCTATAGTGTGAAAGGAACAACATTGATTGAATGATGAGCAGAAACCTAAATGAGAGTGAGCTAATCAGATAGTTTTTCTTTTTTTAATTCATACTGTGAACATTTTATGTTTGCTTTAAATGTTTCTGATTGATATTTTTGTGCTAAATGTGCTAATAAACAAACAAAAAATAGTTTTACATTTTGACGTTATTTGTTTGTTTGTTCTCCAGAGACAAGTTTACACGCCATGTCACAAGGGGAAAAACGAGATTGATTTGATAAAAGCCTGATAAAAGAGGGTCATAATGGTTTTGGCACTGTGAAAACGGGACACTGATGTACTATTATACACACTGCTTCATAGTTCTTCTTGATGGTCAGTTAGTCTATTACTTGTTCCAAGATAATTAGAGGTATTTATCTACAGTGGGAAAAAACAACTGTGTCTTTTTTCACCTTAGACTTATAATTAAAAGGGTCTGACATGTTTTCTCAAATCTATGACAATATCCTTTGTTTTGGATTATTTAGAAGGATTTGCCACACCAGGTAATAACACTTGTCAAGGACTGGGCCATGGCTGATCTCATGAACTCAATAGGACCACACAACCTATTGACCTTTGGTCCTGTGAGGGACATGCAGACACAGAAGGGATAGATGATGGGAATACTCTAATAGCTTTATTCTGGGGAGAATATTGTGTGTGTGTGTGTGTGTGTGTGTGTGTGTGTGTGTGTGTGTGTGTGTGTGTGTGTGTGTGTGTGTGTGTGTGTGTGTGTGTGTGTGTGTGTGTGCGTGCGTGTGTGTGTGTGTGTGTGTGTGTATAAAGAAAAAAGGGATTGAGATCGACAATGAAAACTAAATTGTCATGAAAAAATGGCATCAAACCCGACACACGTGCACATCTCCTTGTATGGGCCGGTGTGTCCGTGACATCGGTCTCTGCATACTTTCTATGATGTTAGTCTCGTTTGACGTTAGTCTCGTGTGAGCTGTTGGAACTCCATGGGGACATAGGGAAATACACACAGTCAAACGTAGAATCGGTTAGCACTGCTCAAAAACTGTTAAAATATGTATATGTATTTATTCTGAATTGTATAGTAAAAATAAGCAAGTGTATATAGTTTTTACAGTATTTTGCAATTAAATGTGTGGTTGCCACAACATGCCAAGGCACAGCTGAACTTGTCTCACAGCACACACTGCCTCAAGCAGAAAACCATTAGGAAACTACTGCCCTGGAGTATTTAATCTGCAAACATGACTAATGTTTGCAGATTAATGAACTCATAAGCAATCATGCAGATGTTTCTATGGGCTAGTCCTTCTATGGACTAGTCCTTCTATGGGCTAGTCCTTCAAAAGTGACATTACCCATTGGTGTCTATTTTACCTAAAAGTATACAAGTAACACTCCCTGAGGGAGTACCAGCTATTTTACCTATTTTGACACACACACGCACGCACGCACACACGCACACACAGACAGACAGACAGACAGACAGACAGACAGACAGACGCCCTTCATATACACACACACTATAGTGACTGGAGCTCTTTATGTGCTACTCTGGCGCCATCTGTTGGATGTCTGTGTGTGTGTGTGTGTGTGTGTGACTGTGTGTGTGTGTGTGTGTGTGTGTGTGTGTGTGTGTGTGTGTGTGTGTGTGTGTGTGCGTGCGTGCGTGCGTGCGTGTGCGTGTGTGTGCGTGTGTGTGTGAGCAGTTGTCAGAGTCACAGCCACAAGGTCACACACACCTGTGTGTGTGTGTGTGTGTGTGTGTGTGTGTGTGTGTGTGTGTGTGTGTGTGTGTGTGTGTGTGTGTGTGTGTGTGTGTGTGTAATCAAGCATGACATATTTTCTGCTGCAGGTTTCTATAGTAAGTAATGCTCCCTACTCTCACAATAATAATAAAAAAAAAATGAAAGATGTAATTCTGGGAAATTGCAATTGTGTTTGCCGTTTTAGCATTTTCCCATTCAAGTCAATGGGGTTACTTTATAGAGTAACTTTTAGCCAAAGAGGAAGCAGCAAAAACAAACATGGCCTAGTACTTGTGAGAAACTGCAAGTGTGGTCGCACTCGAGTCGCAAGGAATCCGCTGGGAACTCGAATTCCGTCTTACCATTTATATTATAGGCTATTGTGATATCATGTGAAGCATGGCAACAGTGACAACAGTGTGTGAAGCATGACCAAAAACGTTTACAAAAAGTAGGTTCACTTTGCTGGCAAAAAAGTGTGTTGTCTATCTAACCCAGTGGTTATCAACCTGTGGGTCGGGACCCCCAGGGGGGTCCTCAAATTATTTTGGGGGGTCCCCAGATGATCAACTTAATGTGCCATGTTGTTTTCTCACTAAACAGTAAACAAACTAACATAAAGTTTAACTGTATAGAGGTTATCTGCACATTTTTATAAAGTGACAATTTATGGACTTTTTAATATGGTAGGCCTACATCTAAAACCAAATTGTCAAATATTAGGGGCAGAAATTGTGAACATAGCTGATCTACATGCATGTAGATCTGCTATTTTCACAATAGAACCGTGTTAATACAAAATGTAATACCTCAACTCTTAGTGCTCGCCAGGGTGGGGGGGGTCCCCAGACAGTTAAAACATGATTATTTTGGGGGTCGCGGCCTGAAAAGGTTGAGAACCACTGGTCTAAACTAACGTCAACCAAAAAAGCCTTTAGAGTCACCCAGCATGACATTAGACAGCAGAGGAGCCTGTCTTTTAGGCTTTATTTGCCCTGTGATCTGGCAGGTGAATTCTGGTTGTCACACTGTGGGGATGAGGATTGCATTAAACTTCAGAAGGATCAGCAGTCCAGCCACAGACTGGGGATAAAGACAGCAAGACCTTTTTCCCCCTGTGTGATTGTATGGAAGCTAGCCATCTCTATAGCCTGCTGCCCGTAGGCTACGGTAACTCAGTACCTCCACTATGATATTTATTTTCACACAGTAGGTTATCCACAACTTTCCAACATACCATCGGCATTGCGCAGAAGGCGAGCGGCATTTCCAGCGTCGCAGCCGACTGTGATCTACAAGCTCACAACGGTTGCATCTGCGACGCGACGTGAGCTTGTATGTCTGCTGTTAACCGGAAGTGTCCTGCAGATAATGCTACAGTAAAGTCTTGCGGAAACAGGTGGATAAAAGGGACACAGACAGACAGACAGGCGGGTGGGTGCTTTTCCAACTTGCATCATGACTTTCATTGTTCCTGAGTAGGTCAATACAGAAACGAGTTATTAATTCCCTCTGACTATCGTATCTATGAGAAGCAGTTAATCACACATTATAAATTATAAAAAATAATATAATTCATGATGTTCATTCTGCTTCAAATGCAAATCATTCTGAGACCTGTTTTTCAGTACTGCATTGCCCTTCACACAATGTACAACCTTTCAGCGTACTGTGTAATTTTGTGGTTTCACATGATTCCTTTAAAATATTGAACACAGGATTGTTATAAATTACAGAAGTATCTACATACTGAATGAGGGAATGCTATTGTATATTTATTCTGCTGGTAGACACTCGATGGACAGACAGTGAAGAGGCTATAGAGAGCCTTTATCCCAAGGGCCTGAAAGCTGACGGGGTGAGGGACCCACGTTGTCTCACAGGCCTGAAATAGTCTCCCCTGGATCAATGAAGAGGCAGAGAGAAGTATTCTCTTGATTAGAGGTGAAGAAGGGTAGGGGGAGAGAGTGATGATGATGGATAGATGGAGTCATGGAGATGGAACAACAAGGGGCTGTGACATCAAAGACAGGGGGCCAATCATTTCACTTTTCTGAGCCTAATTATTCAGAAAAGCCCACAGCGAATCCATTGAATGTTCAAAGCTCAGTTGTTTTGTAATTTAGTTCAGGAAACCTTCAAAAGTAATTAAGTAATTAATTAAAGTTTTTTTTTTTAAAGTAATTTGATGTGACAAGACCTTTAACCTCTACTCTAGCAGCTCACGTATTAATGGCATTCTCTGCTCCTATAGTTAGGAAAGGTAAATTCAGGGGACAGATTATTTGTAAAGTATGTACAAATTCCACCCATTAAACATGTAGTCGATTTGCATTCCATCACTGTGATACAGATGGCTTAGAGAACGGGCCATCGAAGTTTCCCCCCTGATGCTGGCACATGCAGGCTGCATCCCAGGCATGTTGCCAGAACACTGACTGGTTAATCTTTGCTTCTCTCCATCAGGGCACTAGACCGTGTGACATGTTAATCTTTGATGCTGCTCCGTTCCCAACCATTACATCAACTGAATGGATGGAGACTTATGGGGTTTGGTGTTAACCAAAGGAAATCTTTGCTGTTGTAAACTGGTGTTGTGAATGTTTGCTGCATATTTAATACATACTGTTTGGGGTAATTCTTGCACTCTGGTTCTGAGCCACAAATGGTTCTGTCAACTATTAAATTATGATATAAATTGTGCATTGTCTAGTCTTGTCTCAATACATTACAGTATGTTGAAGCATCAGTAAAGCTGCAAGCCCTAGTTTTAATATTTACATACCGTGAAAATGCAATTGCAGGAAGAGGGTTTGATTCTGGCAAAGTCACTCGTCTGAAATCATAATGTTTGTCTCCACAACCTGCTTTTCCCTCTTCTGTCTGTTCATATACAGGTATAGTCCAGTGTCCCACATCTTGCAAGCTAATGTAACAATGGACGGACCGGATCAATACAATCAATCGTCCTGATTAAAATCAGTCTCCTCTGCCTGTCTGAAAGCAAGAGCTATAAGGTCTTGAAAAAGAGCTGACTTAAATAATTAAACTTAATGATAATTGCCAAATGATTGTCTTTAATCTGTCATCTTGCTAATGCAGACTGTCTATCTCTCTGTCACGGTCTCTCCACTCCGGCCTCTCACACCACACATTCCTGCATTTGCTTTGCGCTTTATAAATTGCCATACTCTGTATACTCTTAGAGTCTGATTTCTGTCATTGAGTGGAGTTTGATTATATACTGGAGTGGTTTCAGCTTGACTTATGCAACAGTTTTACTGAGACTTTTTGTTCAAAACAGAGCACTCCTGCAAACTTTGGAAGCCAATTAGCAAATCAGGATGGAATATGAAAAATATGAAAGACCCGTTTTGTTTAATGACAAGAGATACTGTCTACCGATTTCCGTGATGTTTAGACAAAATCTGTAGGAATACTTTCTAAAGATGTGTTTTGCACAAATCGGTCTCCTGATGGCGCTGTAACAGGCCCATGTGAACGCACAGACGGACGGACGGACGGAAGGAAACACGGAAACACACACACACACACACACACACACACACACACACACACACACACACACACACACACACACACACACACACACACACCAAACAAATGATCAGGAAATAGTGGTCAAGTGGTGAAAGAGTAGTGAACCGACTTTGACTTTGGGCCAATTCTGTAAAAGATGGACTAAATCAACATGTCATCATGTTTGGGTGACATGCGACCGCGCCAATTCTTGGCCATCTGGCCGGTGATGTATATCGGACCAGTTACCCATATATGGAGATCCATGTACTGTATATAGTACATCCCTTTTATGCCCATACATGGAGATCCCTGTCTGAACCAGCCACGCAGATATGGGCTGTCTTCCTCCATATATGGGTATTCCCATATGAAGTCCTGTTAGATAGGGATCTCCATATACCCATATATGGACTTTTACATGGGTGATGTCACCTGTGATATCACCTGTGATGTCACAGTGATGTGTCAGTGACCTACAGACAGACAGATACGCGGACAAGATGTGCTGAGTTTCATAGTAAACTTGCGACCATAGGTCGCAACTAGGTCGTTACTACAACAAATTAATACAAAACAATGCTGACATTTCAAAAAATGTAAGTATTTGTAATACAAAAGTTAAAAGCAAAATAAATAAAGAAAACATTTCTTCAAATGTTATATTATTTCAATAGTAAGTAAATAACAATTTTCCTGTCTTGTAGTTAATGTTTTAGCTCCCTTTTTAAGAAGAAGGGTCGTATGGAAATAAGTAAAAAAAAAAAAAAAACATACATTAATTAATCAATTAATGAATTAATGAATTGCAATAATATAGCCTAATATTAATCATTTTCTGTGGCAGTTGTTTTCGCAGTTCCCCCAACCAGCCATGTCTTCCCCCAAACGTGTGTCTGTGTGCACAAGTCTCCATGTCCCCAGGTTTGAACAACTCTCCCCATGGGACCATGATGTGGTATTGTGGATGATACATTGCTTAGACTAGGGAACCTGGACATACTGTGTGTGTGTGTGTGTGTGTGTGTGTGTGTGTGTGTGTGTGTGTGTGTGTGTGTGTGTGTGTGTGTGTGTGGTATACTACATACAGTACAGTACAGTGAGTGTTCTACTGTTTGTAATTGTACAGCCCCACTGGAGCTTTACTTTATTTTTATTATTATAAGATGAAGAACTGTCCAATTACATCAGTTTGGCTCATATCATATTAATGAATAATAAACGATTAACTACAGCAACATGCATATAACAATTTGATCGTTATGTAACAATTATCAAATAATCAATGCAATGCAAAAGTCTTTAAACATTCGATTATAATCCGACATTTACTCTTATAAGCATTACCATTGCTTATAATAAAGTGCTGGCTTAAATATGTCATCATTCATATGTATTTTTAATGACAGAAAAGAGGAAACATATCACCAATATAACACAGATTTAATTGATTTCACTTTACTGATGGCAATGATCATTTCATTGCTTGGGTGATAAATGGCAAGTTCTTTGTAACAAATAAGCATATCTAAATATAAAATCAAAGTTTACAAGTACAATATCTGCATTTGTTATCCCTATACAGTTACCAAGCAATGACATTTTGTGCACTACACTGTTATAGCATGGTTAGTACTAAAACGTTTACTTGCTGTAATAACTATTCTATGTAGATACTACATTTTAATGGGAGACCTACTGGACCTTTAACCTGGAAGTTCAGGGAAATAATTAAAGGGCAAAAAACAACACTTTTAAAACACATCTGTTGAATAAGGTTTGTTATTTCCCCATCATGTCTATAAGAGACAGCAATCATGTGGTCTGCAACATATGAACGCGAGGGCTGCCTTCCTAGAATATATTTAGGGAAACAATTACCGTACCAAAATAACCAAAACATATATGAATAACATAACAGGTTGCAGGCTTACAGTCGTAAACAAAACAATATTAAACGATTATTTCACAATTATTATGTTTTGGACAGGGACGTTATTTTTATTCCACACTAAAGCTCTGTAAAGTATTATTTTGATTATTCATTTTCATATACATGTTATCTACTGTATAAATCCACTCTCCTTCCAAACTCAGTATACTGTGTGTATCAAGAACCACATACTGTATTTTCTATCGTAATTAAAGGAGTAGTTAAGCCCCAAAATGCCTTTTTTTCTATTGATTACTTACGCCATGGAGACTTGAGTTCAATAATATTTTGTGTTTTTTGTCACATTCCAAAGACAAAAATGTTATTGATTCCGGATGGGGACGCAAATGCATTTGAATCAATGGAGGTACATTTTAGCCTGGTTCCAGCCCATAGAACCCGCCCACTCTCAGAGTGGACTGTTTCTCTGGTCTGGAGTTGAGTAAATGAATTTGTCCGTTTCCCCATCCAAAATTGTGGCTCCTCCAATGAGCGCGGGGGGTGGTGGTGGGTCTAACAAATATCCAATCCGCCCAGCAGTTGAAACAATTACGTTTCAGGAAGTTCACACACCAGGCAGGCACACACACTCGCGCGCAGATTTCACCAAGCTGTTCATACTGATTACATGTTTCTGGTTGCAGTTCTGTGTGGAAGCAGCCACTGGCACAGACACACACACACACGCCGCGACCGTGCATTGCGATCACGGTGCGTCACGATCACCGTGCGTGTCCACGCGCGTGCACGCTCGCACAAAAGTCTCTCCCCCAGAAATCGTTCAGAGGGGGCACAATGTCAGACTCAAGCGCCAGCTGAGTCTGAAATCAGGCTAGGTAAATTTACTATAATCAAACTTCTGTCTTATGAGAAAAATACAAAAAAGTATCCATGAATCCAAGTCTTCATGGCGTGAGTGAAAAAAAGGCATTTTGGGGCTAAGAAGACAGGATTCCTGCCCACATACAGGTTTTCTGTTTATCGCAGAGTTTGTAAGGCCTTGCACTTTCTCATCTGCTTCATAAAAAACCTCCAAATTGAATCATCTGAAACAGTGCTTCAGTTCTTAGCCTAAAAAAATACACTATCTGTTCTGAAAAACAGACAGTACCGAGTTGCTCACTTGAACTCGCCTAAACAATGGAGTACATCCGCTTTCTCATTCTTCCATACAGAGACATTTGCTCATCATTTCCTAGCTTGTCCAGTCTTTAATGCTCCACATATTTATAAATAAATCTAAACGCGCAAGCACACACACACACACACACACACACACACACACACACACACACACACACACACACACACACACACACACACACACACACACACACACACACACACACACACACACACACAATGCACAGCAGTTTGTCTTGAAGGTAAAACTCAATACTTTGGCTGAGAAAAAAATATGTCATTTTCATATATCTACAGTATACAACATCAATTACAATTTAAGGCAAAAGTAACTATTCAATGAGTCCAACAACAAATGTTTAAAAGCACATCGAAAATATTTGTATTTACAATATATCCTTATAAAAAAATATGTTTGACTCACATAGAGCAACAGTTTGACCCAAGTCTACTATTTCAGAGTGAATCTGTCCATTCAAATGCAGTTCTAATAAATGGTTATGTTGCAACTACAATATCTTGGCATTAGTGATACTAACACAACTCACCATTAATTGATCGACAACTAAACTAATAATAACCATAACAATAAACATTTTTTACAGCTATATATAGGAAATTCTCATTAGTCTTTGCAACTGCATGGATCTTTCTAGTTTCTACAGTCAAACACAATTCTGTAAACATTTTTTTGGTCAATTCAACATCTTCTCGTTACAGCATTCCAAATCACATTGTCCTCGTGTTCGAGTCTTATACAGCAGTCATCAGGCAACAACAGTGGATATTTTGCAGCAAACATACAAACACAATGTTGTGTTTCTAAATGGAGAACCGCAGCTGAACTGTGATCTACTGCGGTCAGTGCGGTGTACTTGGGCTTGGATAGTGCAAGTGCAACGGCAGGAGCTGAGCTGTCCACCGGTTCAGTGCAGCCAGTGCAAAAGCATGTTCTGCTTACAGGATTGCTCCAAAGCAGAGAGGGGGTGGGGGGAGTGGGGGAGACATAATAGCAGTGAGGCTGAAGCAGAGGCCAAAGTCATGATTAGGTTGGGTCAGCTCTTTCAGCTCACGGCCACGAAGTCAATGTGAACAGCTTGACCCCAAAGGCCACAGTGCTTCTGTGTCAAAGAGCCATTTACTATACATACTGTATGTAGAGGATTACTGCACACGTCTCCATGTGCCCCTGTTTGAACAACTCTCCCCATGGGGCCATAATGTGGTATTGTGGATGATACATTGCTTTGACTGGGATAATCCTAACACTAGGGAACCTGAACATACTGTAGTGTGTGCGTGCTTGCGTGCGTGCGTGCGTGCGTGCATGTGTTTGTGTGTGCATGCGTGCGTGCGTGCATGTGCGTGTCTGTCTGTCTGTATATGTGTTTCTCACTCTGATGGTCCTTTTTTTTACTGCCACACCATCCAAATTTAACCGTGGCTTTCAGAATAAATAAATTCAAATTTTCCATTTCAAACTAAATGTAAAAAAGTCAGGCATGAAGACACAGTAACACTGATAGCAGGCTCAACAGCTGGCGAAGGAGTAGAGGACCAATCATCAGCAGCAGTTAAAACAGAGCCAGGAGGGGTTCCCAGCAGAAGATCCAATTTACAAACAACACTGTCAAAATGAAAGAGACAAATGAGTGAAGGGTCCTACATTATGTCCAAAGCCAAGTGAAACGTTGACACACTGATTGCTGTTGGAGTGCTCAGTAACTGCACATTAATCTCTGCAGGCTGTCAAGAGAGATGCTCTAATCGTCTTAATCGCACAGACAATATTTTCCAAATCTATAACATGGGGGGATATCAGGTATGGGAGGATACTGAAGTTGCAGCTCATCAGACACTCGTATCATCATGATCATGGGGAAATTTGGATTCGGCCCTCTAACCAACTGTTTCTAAAAATAGCAACTTACTGTAGGACATGGTTACCCCATGAATATTTATATACTAGCGCACAGATCCTTGTCTTCATCCATCTCTAACAGTACAGTCAAATCTGGAGTGTTACTTTAATTCTAGGGTCTGAAGAGATAAGAGATATAATTCCAGATTTTACTGTGTAATGTCCTATCTTTCTCACCCCCCTCTCCCTATTGGTCTAGAATTCATAATTCATATAGCTTTTTCAGTCTTCTGGCCACTCTACTGTAAGTGCTTTATATTCAACAAGGAGCTAACCATGTAAGGCTCGTTGGAGGCAGTTAAAGGTGAGCTAAGAAATTAATGCTTTATTACATCAGCAGTTGCTAACCAGTTATAACCAATAACATCATGACCTGTCAATCAATCTTCCACACATGGCTATAATTAATTAGGCCAGACACGCTAGGGTGGTGATGCATGTTGAATGTAAACGAACATTGCTGCCACGATCTCCACTAAATATGATTCTGATGCAGTAACAGAAACGTCATTGAGCAGAATCAGCACAACCACGTTAGATTTCTATTCATGTATAACTTTGAGTCAGTGGTGTAAAGTAACTAAGTACATTTTTAGTATTTGTACTTTACTTGAGTATTTCCAATTTCCAATACTTCTACAGAGGAGAGAGACAATGGTGCAGCTCAGACAGTTTAGGCCTTTTATTCAAGTGCTAGTACAAACAATATTGACTTGACTTTTTTGTACTAGCACCTGAATAAAAGGCCTAAACTGTCTCTCTCCTCTGTATTCATCTGTCCCTGCTCCTGTGATGCACCAGACTAGCTGTGTAGGCTGAGGCGCGCCGTAGAACCTGTCTGTACTTAAATACTTCTACTCCATTACATCTCCGATCCAAATATTGTACTTTTACTCCACTACATGTATTTGAAAACTTTAGTTACCGGTACTAGTTACTTTACAGATATAAATTATAATATTATAAAACATACATAAACCACTTTAGCCCTATTTTATACCTATTTTATCTACAAGCTGTAGATCTGCTATTTTTCAAACATTTTGTACTTTTACTTTTGGTACTTTGAGTACACTTTGAATTCCGGATTTTAACTTGTAAGGGTGCCCACACACCAAAATAGTGGAATCCGCCAATGCATTTCAATGAGAATGGAGCGTTTTTTTGCAGAAATCCTGTACTGGCAAAAAAAAAAACTCTCCATTCTCATTTAAATGCATTGGCGGATTCCACTCTAGGTATTTTGGTGTGAGGGCACCCTAACAGAGAGTATTTATATATTGCAGTATTGATACTTTTACTTCAGGTCACCGTTAGGCCTGTGCAAAAAAATCGATTCACTATATTATCGTGATGTTAATGCTGGCGATTCAATTAATCGATTTTCAAAGTTCAGAATCGATTTTCCCGATTTTATTTATTTATAAAAAAAAAAAAAAAAAAAAAAGATTTCTTTTTTTTTCTTTTTTTTTAAGGCGAAATTAACCTGATGGTGAAATAACCACTTTCAGTCAGAGTAAGTACAGGTCCTAAAGGAACAGTTTTAGGTCATGAGGATGTCATGTTATAGCTAAAGCTAGCACCGTGCTGTAGGCCTGCAGCACAGCGATTTCTTTTTTTTTTTTTTTTTTTTATGACTGTTTTGTTCTGTGTTTTCTGGCATCTTGACCAGGAACATGTTGTTGTAATGTTGTACCACTGGCACTTTGGCTGAAATAAATGTCAGAAAGATTGACTGACTTTATTTGGCTGCATTGATTTGAAGTATATGATTCAACTTTTAATGTTTTATATTGTTTAGAATTGTTTTAAAATGTTTCAATACAAAAAAGCTGTAATTCTTGGGGAAAAATCGCAATAATCGTGATTCGAATCGCAAATCGCAGGAAAACACAATAATCGTGATATAATCGAATCGTCAGCCTATGAATCGAAATCGAATCGAATCGGAAAAAAGCGAATCGTCACAGGCCTAGTCACCGTATAAATGTCTCTTACCATGGCACTGGACACGAAAACCCCTCCCTGTCTTCAACTTCTGTCCTCCTTCCATCTTTCCATCTCTTTTGTTGACGTCAGGGGGTGGTGTCACCACGGAGCATGGAGGCACGCCCCCACACTCCGGGCCCGCCTCCTCCTCCCCCGTGCTCCTTGTCCGACTCTGGCTGGCTCTGGGCTCGCTCAGGCTTGGGGTTGATGGAACAGGGGGGGTCAGGCTGCTGAACCGACATGGTCCTGCGCAGATGCGTGCGCTTACACAGGAAGTCAGGCTTGGCTGAGAGACCAAAGGAACCCTTCCTCAGAACCATGCGAACTGAAGAGGTCTTCTTAGGTCTGGCCCTGTGGCCAAACTGAAGGGAGGACAGGTGTGCTGCGTAGCCCTCACTCAGGAACTACAAAACACAGAGAAAGGGTTTTGTGTTAGAAATAGAATACTAAAGCCAATCCATACGATTTATGTCCGTTGTCTGACTCTCCCGATGGAGATAGTTAATTGCTCCGAGGTGTAGACTATAACAAAGATGGTGGCACATCTAGAATCCAATCCAGCACACCACCTGCTTCAAATGTTTACTGACGTTGTAAACTACCAGTAGTATAGGTGGGACACCACAGTCACAATTTCTCAATGGAAGACTAGGTTCTAGACCACCTCTAACCATGGTAAATAGTTCTAATTATATTACGTAATCTAGTTATATTACATAACCATATGAATTGGTTAAAATAACTCCTGTATTGCATCTTTAATCATAATGAGAAAACTAAAAAGGGGTTCAAAATGTAGAATGACAGCAGAGAACAAAAACAGACCAAAACAGACACAAGAAAATGGAAACATAATCAATAGACATGAACCACCCTGTTAACTTGATGGAATAAAAAAATTTTTTTTAAGAGGGTCAGACAAAAGCTGTGCTACCTGGCATTGATTCTGGTACTTCTTAGAAGGCCGACCAACGATATAAATCTGGGAAGGGCTGAGGCCCAGCATGTTGTAAACAGAGATGTCCTTCATGGAGCCATAGGCAGAGTTTATCTTAATGTGACACTGGCAAAAGAGGAAACAAACAGGTGGTCATTATTTTGTCTAGACACTTAGATAACCTCATGCATAACCTGTATAACCTTTGATTTGATTTGATTCCTTTGAAAAAACCACACGGTTACAGCAATTCGAGGATGTCAAAAGAAACTCCTGCGACCAATTTCCATTGAGGTCCTCCAACACTTAATAGTTAATAAGTTAAAATACAAATATAAATTACAAGAAAACACATGACATATACAGTACATACATATCAACAAGTGCTCCCTTATCTTTCCCTAGACTAATGACCAGGGACGTGCAGAGAATGTTAGAAAGGCAGGGGCTGACATATTTAAATTTTCACTTTTCGTGAAAATACCGAAACTAGGCTATTTTCGGTACTTCGTACCACACTGAATTAAGCATAAGTCAATACTGTGGATGTGGCGTATGGCATGGATTTCTACACAGAGAGTGCAATTCTTTCAACATAAGATGCTGCTAAATGCTGCCTTCAGGTATGGCATTTGCATTTCTTTCACCATATTTATATGGCATTCATGGTCTTGAGAGTTCACCTTTTACAGATGGATAAAAGGGCAGGGGCTCAAGCCCCCTTTGATGACTATGTGTGCATGTGCCTGCCAATGACCCTCTATAGGGGAACCTTTTCGGAAATGCATGCTTTTGTCAGCTGCTTAAAAGACCTCAGATTGGTTGTCAGTTTGACACTGGTTTCAAGGTTGTTACACTGTGTGGCTCTTATTAGTGAGTTGTATATCCCTTTGTTTTCAGGGCATCATATGGCCACAGGTTATCACAGGAGTTGTGGTTAATCTTCTGAATGCTCTCATCAATTACATCTTTCTATATGCACTCAATCTGGGGGTAGCGTGAGTATCACTTTGTACAGGATCACCTCATATATTTCCTCATATTTATTGGTGATGTATACATGTGGCCTATTTAATGCTATTACATCATTCATTAACAGAGGGTCTGCTGTTTCCAACACTGTCTCCCAGTTCTCCTTAGCACTATTGCTTTATGCATATATTATATGGAATGGACTTCATAAGACCACCTGGGAAGGTAAGTACGACATTTGCAGAGTGTGTTGATTTTGGTACTGAATTAATTACAGGGTAATATCTTCAAACTGTCAATCCTATTGTACTATTATAAGGAGACACAACATTTCCATGTATTGTTATGTGAGCTGAGAGCTTTCTCTGAGATGCAAAATCTCCTCAATCCTACTTATACCGGTATGTTCCAATTCAGTTTTATACATGGGCTGGTGGTACGGACAACGTGTAGATTGGCTATTTTTGGCTATTTTTGGCGATTGTTCCCCCCAGAATAGGGTCTAATACAGTCTCTTAACTTGTGGTCAATAAACTAATTGACCAATTGATTATCTAGGGTGGTCTAAAGAGTGCCTGCAGGAATGGGGAGCGTTCATCTGCCTGGCCATTCCCAGCATGATCATGATGTGTGTGGAATGGTGGACTTATGAGATTGGAAGCTTTCTGGCAGGTAAGGAAGCAGGAAATTATGTTTGTTAAAAAAAAAAAAAATGTGTTGTAAATAAACGTATATATCTCCATTTCTCTTGGTCAGGCTTAATTAGTGAGGTGGAACTCGGAGCGCAGGCAGTTGTGTACGAACTGGCAAGTGTTTGCTATATGGTGAGTTATTACATGAAAACGTATGTAATGCAGACGGCATCTACAACACATTCTAGACGCATGAAATGACATGAACCATGTTTATGTATGGTATTAAATTGTACGTTAATGCAAGGTTTTTGTTTTTAGTTTCCTCTAGGGATCAGTGTGGCAGGCAGTGTAAGGGTAGGCAATGCCCTGGGGGCAGGAAATACAGAGCAGGCCAAACTGTCTGCCAAAATGACAATGCTCTGTGCAGGTTACTACACATTCTAACCCATGTCCTCTCTCATAATTTAGTTGTTATCCTATTAACATATTAATAATGGATTTAGAAATCACACAAATGAACAATTGATTTCCAAAATATTGGGGATTAAGAAACATGTGAAAATCATTATTTTAATTTTTAAAGCGTAAAGGATCCTGTCCATATGATGGACTTCTTTGGAAGAGAATTGATATATCTTTTTTTTTAATGAAGCTCTTTATTAGAGATTCATTTAACAATGATTTGATTAAATTAATGACTTTATTATAACAATTGGTTGTTATAGTCCTATCAGGATTATATGTAATTGTGCAACTCCGTTATCTCATTTCCAGGGTCAGTCTCTGTGTGCTTATCAGTCTTAATTGGGAGCCTGAAGGACCATATCGCCTATGTCTTTACATATGATGAGTGAGTATTGAGTCATTTTGTTGTGTATACATACTTTGCCTTCGCAGTGTATTACTGTATTGTGATTTCTTCTTACCCCTGACCCAGACGAAGCAGTGCAGTCTTAGTGTGTTTGAATTATATTAACAATCACAGCTATAGAAAACTGAGAACATCTTCTTTTACATGTTAACTTCAGTCAAGTGATCGTGGCAAGTGGCCTTTGTTCTCAGAAACACTGTACAGCACCTGTAATCTAATCAGGTTTGGGTTATGCACATAACAGTCTGTGTGATGATTTTAGTTTTTAGTATTACACTGTTGACATCAAGTGACAAATCACTTAACACTCGAAACACTCAACACTCAACTGAACTTGCTAATCAACGTGTAGCTCTGTGATGTCCTCACAGTAACCCCACAACATCGGGCAATCTGATTTCCTGCTTGTTTAAAATATAATAATAATACTTACTTACTTAATATATTGCATGTATGTTAGTAGTGTGGTTGCCCAAATCGACCGGTTTCATTGGGACATGTCTAGGTGCATTTTGCTCAGAGATACGTTATATAGTTCAATTTATATTAATTTATTAGTAAATACATTTTCTCCATTGACTTGAATGGGAAAAATTGGCTAAAATTAAACTTTTCCCAAATATGGAGATGATAGACCACATGAGACTGACACAGTATGTCCATATATGGGCATTCCAAGTTATGGACTTTCCAAGATATGGGCTTAATATTGGGGATATCCATATATGGGACAAGGACTGACACAGAGATGTCTATTATACAGTATGGTCATTAATTTGTTAGGGAATACATTTTCCCCATTGACTTGAATGGGGAAAATTCAAGTGTGACTCGCGTCACAGCAACTACACTTGCAATTTCCAATTGCATCTTTCTGGTTTTGATCTAATGCTGTAATTACAATCTGCCAGTTTGAAATTTCCATTTTTCCTTTCCAACAGACAAATTCGAGAGCGAGTTGCTGAAGTTATGGCTTTCTATGCACCATTCCTCCTGCTAGATGCATTATCAGTAAGTATCTCTTGCCAGTTGCCACTGCATTTCATCTTGACATGATACAGCCTCCAGTGTATGGAAGCATAAACCTGACGTAATTAAAACGAAATGGCAAATGCGAAAATGAAATTGAAATAACAGAATTGCTTTTTAATTTTCAGGAAATGCACGCATTTTTGGAGACAAAAATGAATGTAAAATGCAATGGCGTTTACATTTTCCATGTACAGGTGCTCATTCTATGACTAAATTATAATTATAAATAAAAGATCATTTCAATTTTAATTTAAAAAAAATTACCGCTAATTTGTTGACAATATTAAAATGAAAATGCAATTTTGAAAATGAAAATGAAATAGAGAAATGCTTTTTAATCTTCAGACAATGAAAGCATTCTTTGAGACAAAAATTAATGTAAAATGCAATAGCATTTCCATTTAATAAAAGGTCATTTGATTTAACATTTTCAATAAAGGCCACGCCAAATAATTGACAATATTAAAATGAAAAAGCTACTTTGAAAATGTAATTTAAATAAGGGTAATGCTTTTTATTTTTAAGCTAATAGATGCATCTTTTGAGACACAAATGAATGTATAATTCAATAGCATTTACATTTCATCTCCATGTGTGCTCATTCTATGACAGATTGTAAAAGCAAATGCAAATCCCATTTGCGATTTCATTTTCCAATTGTAGCTGCTGAAAACATGACAGAATTCAAATGGTCGTTTGGCTAAAGTGATGGCGCATGAAAGTGACGTCATAGGAGTAAACCTTCAACACAGTAGGTGGCAGACAGAGACAGTGTAAAAAAAAAGAAAAAGGTGGCAGACAGTGTACACACGTGCAGGACTGGCCAAGCTTCACTCAAGCTCACAACGCCCCCCCTACTTTTGCTACTTAAAGTAGCAAAAGTAAAAGTACAAAATGTTTGAAAATAGCCGATCTACAAGCTCACAACGCGTCGCATCGCGACGCGTTGTGAGCTTGTAGATCATAGAATAGGGCTAAAGTGCATTTATGTATGTTTTATAATATAATGATGTATATCTGCAAAGTAACTAGTAACTAAAGTTTTCAAATAAATGTAGTGGAGTAAAAGTACAATATTTGGAACCGAGATGAAGTGGAGTAGAATTAAAAGTATTGAAAACTGGACCTACTCAAGTTAAGTACAAATACCTCAAAACTGTACTTAAGTACAGTACTTAAGTAAATGTACTTAGTTACTTTACACCACTGCTCTGCCAAGTTGATATTCCATAGTTGTTGAGCTGGGCAGGGATACATTAAATCACATGAGGTGGAAAAATGTTTGATTCTTACTTGCAATGTATCAGATCAGATCCTTCTACTATGACCATTGGATCTCCACTGGGTGAGTGTCTGTCTGTCAGTGAGTGAGTGCAGTCACGCGCGTCATGCGCCACCTACTGTACGGGTTGGGTATGTCAAGGTTATAAGCAGGCAGCGTTGAAGGATTACTCCTATGACGTCACTTTCCTGCGCCATCACTTTAGCCAAAGGGACCATTTGAATTCTGTCATGTTATGAGCGGCTACAATTTGAAAATGAAATAGCAATGTGGTTTGCGTTTGCTTTTACAATCTGTCATAGAATGAGCACACATGGAGATGTAATGTAAATGCTATTGAATTATACATTCGTTTGTGTCTCAAAAGATGCATCTATTAGCTTAAAAATAAAAAGCATTACCCTTATTTAAATTACATTTTCGAAATAGCCTTTTCATTTTAATATTGTCTATTATTTAGCGTGGCATTTTTTGAAAATGGTAAATCAAATGACCTTTTATATATACATTTAATTCTGTCATAGAATAAGCACAACTGTACATTAAATGGAAATGCTATTGCGTTATACATTCATTTTTGTCTAAAAAAATGCGTTCATTGTCTGAAGATTAAAAAGCATTTCTGTATTTCATTTTCATTTTCAAAATTGCATTTTCATTTTAATATTGTCAACAAATTAGCTGTAATTTTTTCAAAATTCAAATTCAAATGATCTTTTATTTATAATTTTAATTCAGTCATAGAATGAGCACCTGTATATGGAAAATGTAAACACCATTGCATTTTACATTCATTTTTGTCTCCAAAAATGCGTCCATTTCCTGAAAATGAAAAAGCAATTCTGTTATTTCAATTTCATTTTCGCATTTGCCATTTCATTTGAAATATGGCAGGTTTTTGCTTCCATAAGAGAGAGACTCTAGCGAATATATTTGTTTAATTTTGCCGTTTTTGCGACCGTAGGTCGCATTTACTATCAAAACCTCCACCGGCTGTCCGTCCGTCTGTCTGTCACACGTCACACGTCACACTTTTGCCCTGCTCATATCTCCACAACCGTTGCCCCCATCCATGCCAAATTTTGCACACACACTCCTTACCTGCCAAACTACAACCTCCAAGGGCCCCCGGAGCTCCAGGAACCCCCAGGTCCCTGCGGGACCCCCAGGTGTAAAAAATGACCAAATGTGCAAAAATGACCACCCCAACGGGGCTGCTCAAGGGGAATTCCTGGGGACCACCCACTCCTGGTGCTCCAGAACGGATGCAAAAGTGGTGGCGCCCCCAGTGGAGGACCCCCTCCACTGCAGCTCACATAAAATGCCGTAACTCGGGCTAGGAGCGTCCGGGAGAGCCGGGGCCGGTACCTATTCGTCCACCAAGGCAACGCGGAGACCCCACCCCTCATTTCTCACATGGCCCTCTTCTAGCGCCACCTTCAGGCCGATTTTTAAAACACATTTTTGGACACTGCTCCTACAGTTGTTGCCCTAAAATCACGCAAATCGCTACACAGTATGTCTACACTCATCCCATCAACATGAATCTGTCCCATATAGCGCCACCTTCAGGCCGATTTTTAAAAACACATTTTTGGACACTGCTCCTACAGATTTTGCCCTAAAATCACGAAAATCACCACACAGTATGTCTACACTCATGTCATCAACATGGATCAGGAAGATTTTGGAAAAACACATTTTTGCCCTATTTGTGGTGATAAGCGATTTGTGGTGATAAGCGACCTACGGTCGCTTATCTCCCGATTAGGGAGTCTTACTGGTAATATTTAATTGGTAGCACTGATGAAAGCACCATGCGTGCCTTGTAAAGAGGCTGCGCAAAAAAGAAAAGGAAAAAAAAAGCAGCTGATGACCATCGCGCAACGGCGCTGTCATTTGATGCACATTGCATTAGTATTTTGTAGGCCTACACTGTAAAGAGAAGGGGGAGACCTTGAAATGTTCGAGAAACACAGAATCCACAGCGCCAATATTTATTATAATGTCAATACACATATTGGAGTTGCCCACAATCTGCACCATTCCAGAAGAGTGCGGGGATGGAGAAACTAGAGAATCTCCTGAAAGACGGGTGGAATGTAAAGTAGCCTAACTGAAAGCATACTGGAAAGTAGGCAATTTCAAACGCAGTTTCTTTTTTCTTGTTTTGTTTGGTGTTGCACTGCGGGACTCATTGAATATGTGAACAGACGATAATAATATGTATTTGGGAGCATAGCCTAATTACAATGCATGTCTCATAAAAAAACAATATATATTTTATAGTTGAAGGGCAAATACACGTTATACACAGTATAAAGGCTGGGAACGTGTCCGTTGGCTTCACGCTGGTCGCAACAACTTCACTTTTAGCGTTTCTTTTATAGACATATTCATTATTTATTTTCCAACCATTAGTTATAAGTAAAAATGACTCCTTGGCCATAAAAAAGGCCTAATTGGCTAAGGCTTAGCCAATCATGTCATTCGAGTTCACCTGTGTCCTGTTAGTCCCTATGTTTTAAACCCTGTGTTTGAATGTTCCTTGTCAGATTGTATCATGTTATCCTGTGTGTCATGTGTGATTACCCACCTGATCTTGAATAGTTTTCATGAATTCAAACACTACTCCAACCTTTTTTTTTATTGCCAATATTATATGTCTCATGGACACACAAAATTAGGTGTGGCCTATTTTATGGCCAAGGAGTCATTTTAACTGAAAACGAATGGTTGGAATGGATTCAGCAGCCCAAAAATACCCAAATTACATACCTCATACGCTCATATTGGCCATTTTTTATTTTTCCCCCTTTAATCCCAGGCCCTCGGGATACCCAATACCTTTGATTGGCTCCCACAAAGTATGTCAAGGGAGTTGGGTTTGACAAAGTTCAGAGGTGATAGTAGAAACATTTATGAACACATTTGTGAAGAAAGCTAGTGATTTAGATTTAGTTCCCAGATTGATGTAGCAATATGCTAACTTTCTCTTACTAACTGACAAGTTGTAATATCTACTGTCATGTCTCTCCAGGGAGTCATTTGGAAGATACAGGGCCCTGCGAGGGACACACAGATACACAGGAGCTGGCTGATGTTGGGAACAGATCGGCTGTCATAACAGTGGTGGAGTCACACAGCTACAGAGCTCTAGTGTTGCGTAGGGGTCTGGCCCTGGCTGGGATGCTCTTCATTTTGGCTGCTGGAATCATCACCAACGTAGTAGTCACTAACTTGATTAGAGGAGCATAGATACAGTTGTTCTCAGCTAGAACGACTGAAGTCAGGAGAGTGCATGGTTGGCAGTGGCACAGACTGTGGTACAAACGGTTGCTGCATGTGGCTGGGACCAGCCAACACAGTACCTGCACATCTACAGAGCAGAGAGCCAGCTTGGGAAAGGCTTTATCTTTCATGTATTATTATTATTATTATTATTATAAAACTATTAATTTGTTATAGTTTTGTAAAACAATATCACTCTTGTATTGAGACTCATTCTCTCAGGGAAGTAACCTAAGTTGTGTTAACTAATAAAATACCTACAGACCGGTATTACATCAGGCACTAAATGGTGCTAAGCTCATTACCAAATGTTTTTGCACTCATTTGCGCGCTCATGGTATTAATAACTTTCTGCCACCCATGATCTTAAATATTTTCCTATGCGTTTCCTGTTATCATTATAGGCTATCACATAATCACACAATAAACTACCTCCTGTAGATTGTCTTACTTTTTTCACTTCACACATGAGCAGATCTGTTTTTTCAACAAAACTGTTTTGCTTCTCCAACTTGCCGAATCTGTAATTTAAATAACAATGCGCCAGGTACAGGAGCACATAGCTCTAAGGGAATGGAAGACAACACATAGGTCTACTCATTTATGCCATGTACACACCCATGGCTGATTCAGAGATTAAAACGTGCCTTCGTCAGAGCATAGTGAGCAAATAGCTGTAGGCCTCAACTCTTTTTGAGCGGTCCTAACCGCTCCAATACGAGGCGTTTTTCACCATGTGTTTTTCCAAGGGTTTTGGTGTAGGGGGAAAGCACTTATGGTTGGGTTGTGTTGTGACATTATGCATATAGTGTCTGTACTGAGTTAGTTACAAGACTTCCTGGTGTAATACATATACCAGTACAATCCTTTGTGTTTGTATTTACCTTTGTTATAATACAGTTTAAAAAATAAAGTAAGTTTGGGTTTTTGCAATCTGAGTTCCCAGAAGTTCTTTTTCTCGCCACTAGGGGGGCGAGAAGCGGGTTTTTGAGGCGCTGTCCATAATGTCTTGTTTCCATTGTTGTCCTTAGTATGAGGTTGTGTATGATGTCATGTAGTGTGAGTACATGAAATGTATAGAGTTCACGACGTGGTTATGTGTCCCTGGGCACATATTGGCTCTAGTCCAGAGCGTTAGGGAACTCGCTAATTCCAGAGCGAGGCACATACTGTACAGTATGAAGAAGTACAAGAAATACAAGACACGTATGGTGGGTGTATACCTGCCACTCAAAGTGTGTGTGTGTGTGTGTGTGTGTGTGTGTGTGTGTGTGTGTGTGTGTGTGTGTGTGTGTGTGTGTGTTTGTCTAGCTATACTTATGGGGACTAAACGCATGTTCACACAGTCACCTGCAGGGGAGCTCTGACAGTGTGGGGACAAAATAGTAGGTCCCCACAACGGTTACGGTTAGGGGTTAGGGTAAGGCCACAGGACTTGCATAAAAATGAATGGATGTCTATGTAATGTCCCCACAAGTGATGTAAATATATAGTGTGTGTGTGTGTGTGTGTGTGTGTGTGTGTGTGTGTGTGTGAAACAACACTACGCTTCATCAGCAGACCCTGGAAGCTGGATCCGACTCATAAAACTCCTGATCGGCATATTCTTTAATAACGGAGTATTTACAACAGAAAGCCGCCGCGGAAAGCCCTTCAGTCTCCCCCTTCTGAAGTTCGTAGCACGGGTACTGAAAAAGCTACCAACGAAGCAGCCGTTCCCGGACGCCGTGACACCAGCTCTCGCCTCTGTTTGGATCGAGGAGCAGTTACGTTTTCTCCGGGACACAGTGCAGCCTTCGCTGACAACTACGAGGCAACACCAGCGGAGGAAGGTGAGCAGAGAAAAGCTGTCTTATCTGTGGCAGCACAGACAATCTGACGCTATTAAGATCATACTGAACAACAGCGAATTCCCCGACCCCCCTCCCTGTCCTGATAATCGTGAGCTTGTTCAGTCACATTACCAGAGTAAATGTCGGGGGCAAACGCTTATTACGGACCCGCTTCCACCACCGCCCTGGCGCTTGGATATAGCGCCCTCTGAGCCAGCCAATCTCCCCGCTATTACGCGTTTTACGCAGGCTGAGGTGGAGACTGTTTTACGCACGCTGCCCAACAACAGTGCGCCTGGCTTGGACGGTGTCTCATATGAACAGCTCAGGGCTACGCAGCCAGGCGTTTTAAATAACATCTTTAATATCTGCTTGGTGAATAGGAGTGTCCCTGTTTCATGGAAGGGCGCTCTCATCCATAGGATACCGAAGAAAGGGAATATCCCGGACGATCCGTCAACCTGGAGAGACATTTCACTGTTGCCGACCATTTACAAAGTGTTTATGAAGTGCATACTTGCCCGAATCCTCCCGTGGCTTGTGGATGAAAACATCTTATCTCCCAAGCAAAAGGCCTACATCAATCGGCAAGGAATGAATGAACATGTGTTCTGTCTAAAAACGGGTATTGACGATTTTAAGCATGGGTCCTGTGAATACTTTGCAGTTTTTCTGGACTTCCGCGATGCTTTTGGAACCCTTGCACATAATGTTATGATTAGAGCTCTCGAGGAAATACATCTTCCCCAGGTTTATATCGACATTGTAAAAAATGTGTATTGTGGTTCATATATACAGGTAATCTGTGGTAAAGAGCTTACAGACCCCATTCCTCTCCAAGTAGGTATCAAAACTGGCTGCCCATGGAGTGCTGTAAATTTTATTTTAGCACTAAATCAGTGGATGAAATGGCTCTGTATGTCTGCCCCCGCCAACGTTATTTCCCCTAACCCCGTACAGGGGTATGCAGATGATGTACAGGTCGCCTCCTATCACGGGGCAGTAATAACCAGCATGCTCTCCAAGACCGACTCCTTTCTGGAGTGGTCAGGATTAGAGGCAAAAGACACAAAATGCGCAGTTTTCTATGAAAGGCGGAGTGGGGGAAACCGCTGGTATCACTCAAACACAGACACAATACCTGCATTCTCAATTGGCAATAAACCCCTAACAGTCTATTCACGTCACGAAACATACACATACCTGGGTCACAAGTTTAATGTGGCAGGTGAATGGAAAGATCAGGTCGATGAAATCATCTCTGAATACTCCAGTAGACTTGATTTAATACATGCATCGCCCCTGCCACTCATCATGAAGCTGGAGGCAGTCCGAGTAATGGCATTGGCCAAAGTACAACACCTATTCTCCAATGTACATGTCCCACGAAAATCACTAAGTGTTTTGACTGATAAAACTGTACATCTAGTGAGGCAGTGGACTGGCCTAAACACCCACACAACACGCAACATTATATTTCATAATAAAAGTGAGGGTGGTCTGGGTGTTCCCAACTTTGAATGGGTTTATATTGCTACACGGCTCTCCCATCTGTTGAATATGCTGAACAGTGATGACCAGTATGTGAGAAGGCTTGCTCGTTCTTCTCTATTTTTGGACTTAAAAAGACGCAAGGTCCCCCTGGCACGTGGTTCGGACTCTAACTTCCTAGGTTTTAAGAGGAAAGCGAATGGAAAGCTGGACAGTCGCTCCCCTGGCTTTGGTGTGTGGTCAGACTGGCCGGACTTAAATGACTTGTGTTGCTGGGCTGATGTTACCCTGGAGTGGGTAGGGTCTAACTCTGAGGCAGTGGCTGCCTCAGAGAATGTCATATCTGACCCCAGTATTTCTGTGAGAGCAACTATGACTGTGTGTGGAACAGAACACCAACTTCCACTGATAAATGCCCGAGGTCGCCTCCTGTGGGCACAACAGCAAAGACAGCGGCAGCACTGGACTCAGTTGAGACTGCAAGGGATGACTGCTTGTCTCCCTGCTGCGGACCATTCTGTCTCTCACTCTGTGTTAAAAAATGTTGCCATAGATGAGTGCATCGTTGTCTTTACTTTGAAAGCAAGATTACAGGTTTTGCCAACTAAACTTAATCTCTCCATCTGGTTTCCAGGCAATCATGCCCCTCACTGTATTCATCATGGCAATGAGCAAATAGCTGAAACCATGTCCCACATCTTAAATGGTTGCCATGTATACAGGGGCCTCTACATATGTAGGCATGACAGAATTGTAGATTTGATATCAAAAGATATCTCTTCTATTTTTGGGTCCTCCATCATGCTGTATAAGCACTCTTCTGTGAGGCCGAGCATGTTTAACCTGTGTAATGATGATTCTGTGTTCTCTAACATTTCAGCTAACACCCCTGATGTCTTTGTTGTAAATGAAACCCTTAGGGAGGTGTCTATTCTCGAGGTTGGCTGCACTTTTGATTACAGTTTGGAAGAAGCCTTTCTAACCAAAGTGCTGAAATATCAACAGCTAGTGCAGACCATCTCACAGCTAGGCTACAGATGTACACTTTTGGTTTTTATCTTTGGGAGCCTAGGGCATGTGCACAAGTTGGTTGTGAGGGGCTTACAAATGGCAGGCCTCTCCAAAAGGAGGGCCAAACAGTTAGCAAAATATTGCTCAGTGTCAGCCATTATAGGAAGCCGCTCAATCTGGAGGAGGCGTTGTTTCCTCTATCCATGACTTATGTCCGCTGTGTCTGACAAGTATGTCATCTATACTGTATGTAGAGTATCAATGTTCTGCCGTTTAGGCTCTTTGTAACTGGCTGTTCTTTCATATTTTCTGACTGCACTGTCATTGTTTATGACCTTTGTATGAGGCATCCTTGTACTTCTCTTTATGTGGTCATAAATAAACATTTCAAATGTGTGTGTGTGTGTGTGTGTGTGTGTGTGTGTGTGTGTGTGTGTGTGTGTGTGTGTGTTCGGGGGGAGGGGGGGGGTGGGGGGTGGGGTTTATTGACACATACTTACATGACACATCCATAATTTAAATGTATTTACTTAAGTTAAATAAATACCCAAGCCATTGTCACATTCATGCTCAGCCGTGTTCCAGGAATAAGCAACAGCCTCTACAAAACACAGCTAGATAATGGAGAATACTACAGTAAATGGAAATAACAGTTCATCTGTCATACGTCGTACTTGTGGAACTTGTTTGAGACAAATTCGCCAAAAGATTCCTTTTGGTGCCAAGATGGAAGTATTTGAACTTGCTAAATTAGCTGGGCCAGTGGTAAGTAGTCCAAAAACTTAAAAATAAGTGTTTCATTTTACAGTAGATTACATAATAATCTACATGACTGATCCATCGAGCTGCAATTTAATCACCAATAATAACCTTTTTTAGTAGGCCAATGGACTGTAAGCTGAATGCATTGAAAGTGCACATGGTTGGTTTTAAGAGAAGATCAAGCTATATTTGTGTCTTTTTTCATTAGTGTTTGGCTCAACTTATGGCGTTTTCTGTGAGTTTCATCAGTACTGTGTTCTGTGGCCATTTGGGGAAGACAGAGCTGGCAGGAGTGAGTCTGGCTATAACTGTACGTATTCGGCTATTGTTCACTTTAATATACATTTTGTTAACAAGGCTACATACAGAAAATAACTTGTGCTACATTTCTCCAGGTTATTAATGTTACAGGTACGTCAATTGGACGTGGTTTGGCATCAGGGTGTGATACACTAATGTCTCAGGTAAGAACAGCCGTACTTAAATACAAGTCTGTGTATAGGGCAGCGTTAAGCAACATTTTTGATGATGGAGACTGGAGAGGGCCAGTAAATGTCCACACTCACTATGGGGGCCACATTGAGTTTTGTACTGTAGTAGTATACTACAGTAAACCCTGCAAATGTAATAATAAAGTGATATTAACAATTATTATACTGAGTAACATTTTTATTTCATTTCAAATACTTATCATGACTTTACCAGTAAGACTCCCTAATCGGGAGATAAGCGACCGTTGGTCGCTTATCTCCACAAATAGGCCAAAAGTTTGTTTTACCAATTATCAAGACATACGGGCAGTTGACAGTTTGCCATGGTTACTCATTGAAGTTGAATCTCCATATATGGAGACATAAGTTGCTCATACCATAGCAACCATGTTTTTTACAGGGCCTGGGATTGATGACATCAGAAATCTCCATATATGGGCATGAAAGGGATTTTGTTTCTGGAAATATGTCTGTGGGGTGCCACATTTGGAATAAAACACTTACATCACACATCTGGATATCCATACAGCCCATCTAGTTTGCCTGTGTCCATTTATGCCCATATATCTGATGACATTGGGACAATGATCTCCATATATGGGCATAAAACTTATGTTAATTAGTAAAGCCTGGGGATCTCCATATATGGGCATGAGGGGTAGGTACCCTAAAAGGGCATCATCTGGGAATAGCAAATATAGTTATCCTAGAAAGTGAAAATCTTACATCAAAGGCCATAACTACCTACCTACCACCATACTGCATTCCTCATTAAACTACCTACCAGTAAGATGCCTATAGGGAGAAAAGCAAAGGGCGAGGTTGCACCATTTCTTGGTCTTCTGGCCAGTGATGTATATCGGGCCATTTAACCATATATGGAGACATCTGGTACCCAAAGATATTCACAGATATGGGCTTAATATTGATGACATAAGGGATCTCCATATATGGGCGTAAAAGGGATTTGGTTCCCCTGGCATCACAGGGATCTCCATATATGGGCATAAAATGGATTTGGTTACCCTGGCAACACGGGGATCTCCATATCTCCATATATGGGCATAAAAGGGATTTGGTTCCCCTGGCATCACAGGGATCTCCATATATGGGCATAAAAGGGATTTGGTTCCCCTGACATTACAGTGATGTCAGTGGCTGGTTCTACAGAGGGGATCTCCATTTATGGGCATAAAAGGGAATGTATGTATGATGATGTCAGATATCATAGACGTCATAGGACTTTCACATAACGAATAACTGAGTAAGCATGTAAACCCGTAAAATCTATATTTGGGCATGGCTGATTTATGACCTCATCATGATGACACGAGCAAACACAGCTGAATTGTATAAATGATCAGTGCAGAAACCAACAGAAGTATTTGACCAAGACTCTTCGATTTAAACATCAACAAAGGTGTGACGTTTGTTGATGGTCACAAAGGTGTGACGGACGGACGGACGGACGGCCGGTGGAGGTTTTCATAGTAAACTGCTCCCTGACGGTCGCAATTAATTCAATTACATTGGATATACAAAATAAATTGATACAATTTAATACACTGGACTATTAGTCCAGTGTATTATATGTCAGGGGAACCAAATCCCTTTTATGCCCATATATGGAGATCCCTGTGATGCCAGGGGAACCAAATCCCTTTTATGCCCATATATGGAGATATGGAGATCCCCGTGTTGCCAGGGTAACCAAATCCATTTTATGCCCATATATGGAGATCCCTGTGATGCCAGGGGAACCAAATCCCTTTTACGCCCATATATGGAGATCCCTTATGTCATCAATATTAAGCCCATATCTGTGAATATCTTTGGGTACCAGATGTCTCCATATATGGTTAAATGGTCCGATATACATCACTGGCCAGAAGACCAAGAAATGGTGCAACCTCGCCCTTTGCTTTTCTCCCTATAGGCATCTTACTGGTAGGTAGTTTAATGAGGAATGCAGTATGGTGGTAGGTAGGTAGTTATGGCCTTTGATGTAAGATTTTCACTTTCTAGGATAACTATATTTGCTATTCCCAGATGATGCCCTTTTAGGGTACCCCTCATGCCCATATATGGAGATCCCCAGGCTTTACTAATTAACATAAGTTTTATGCCCATATATGGAGATCAGTGTCCCAATGTCATCAGATATATGGGCATAAATGGACACAGGCAAACTAGATGGGCTGTATGGATATCCAGATGTGTGATGTAAGTGTTTTATTCCAAATGTGGCACCCCACAGACATATTTCCAGAAACAAAATCCCTTTCATGCCCATATATGGAGGTTTCTGATGTCATCAATCCCAGGCCCTGTAAAAAACATGGTTGCTATGGTATGAGCAACTTATGTCTCCATATATGGAGATTCAACTTCAATGAGTAACCATGGCAAACTGTCAACTGCCCGTATGTCTTGATAATTGGTAAAACAAACTTTTGGCCTATTTGTGGAGACTAGAAGCTGGGCCGCCCGAAGCCAACTCGGAACAATGTAAATAGGGAATGAATGCCCCGCCCTTTAATGCAAACCCCATTATACCTGTTGTCATAGGACCCGTTTTGACCATCTGTTTGCCTGTGTCCATTTATGCCCATATATGGAGATATCTGTTATCTGTCTGTCTGTCAGCGTCCATTTTATGTCCATATATGGAGATCACTGCAGATATAGTTCTGGGTCCATTTTACGCCCATATATGCCCATATATGGAGATATCTGTCTATTTGCGTCCATTTCACGCCCATATATGGAGATCTCTGAATCTGTCTGTCTGTGTCCCTTTATGCCCGTATATGGAGATCTTTGTGATTCTGCGTAAATTGTATGCCCATATGCCATTTGCGTCCATTTTATGCCCATTTATGGAGATCTCTGTATCCGTCTGTCTGTGTGTCTGTCTGTGTCCCTTTATGCCCGTATATGGAGATCTTTGTGATTCTGCGTAAATTTTATGCCCATATATGCCATTTGCGTCCATATAGTTCTGGGTCCATTTTATGCCCATATATGCCCATATATGGAGATATCTGTCTATTTGCGTCCATTTCACGCCCATATATGGAGATCTCTGAATCTGTCTGTCTGTGTCCCTTTATCCATTTTATGCCCATATATGGGGGCATTCATTTTATGCCCATATATGGAGAACGCGCGTGCCCGTGGGACGAACGGTTCTCATATGGGGGCATTCATTTTATGCCCATATATGGAGAACGCGCGTGCCCGTGGGACGAACGGTTCTCGAGATACGCGGATTACCTACATACATACACACTCACAGAGATTTTTTGTTGACTCATGTGGCGTACGTGATGTCAGAGCCTTTTATGAAGTGATGTCACAATGAGTCAGAGCTTTCGCCGATTTCCTCAGAAACAGCCTGATGTCAACAATCAACCCCGCATAAGGAGATTCCGAACGTTTCGCGCCGGTTCGGGAAAACCGCGCGTCGGGTCGAGACCCGGCACTGCACTCCGTGCCGCGGCGGGGAACGCGCGTGCCGAATCTGAAGCCGGTGGGACGAACGGTTCTCGAGATACGCGGATTACAGACACACACACACGCAGAGACTTCTCGCATTTATAGATAGATACGCGACCAACGGTCGCTTATCTCCCGATTAGGGAGTCTTACTGGTTTTATTTGTCTGTGCAATGTGTATGTGTTTCATGAGTAAGGCAATACATTTAACCCCTAACTAAGCTAAGTGAGGGCTAGATTGGAGAGTTAGCCTAACCTAATAGTTTGTTATATTGTATTCACTACGAACCTTAATAAATACTTTTCTAGGGTACTTACCTTTTAAATACTGAAAGGTTTCTATTAGTTGTAATTTTCCTGTGCCTGCAGACCTATGGGAGTGGTAATCTGCTGAGAGTTGGTGTCATTCTGCAGAGGGCTATCCTGATTCTGATGCTGGCTTGTTGTCCTTGCTGGGCTGTCCTAATAAACACAGAGTCTATTCTCTTGGCTCTCAGACAAAATCCAGAAGTGGCCAGGTCAGGCTTGTAGAGTTATTGGTATACTCCAGCTGCAGTTTACTTATGTTTTTCATGTAATTGCCTAGGAATAGTAATATTATGTTTTTTTTATGTATGAAAAACCTGCTTCCTTATATTACACTAGATTGTTCTTGATGGTTCTGACAGACTTTGATTTTCTTAGGTTGTGTCAAATGTATGTGAAGATTGTTATGCCAGCACTACCTGTGAGTATCTTTGCATGTGGTCTGGTCTCTGCAAAAATGAACAGAATGTATTACAGTATAGTTGGGCAATATATGCTTTACTAATGTATCTATGGGTGTAATAAAGTTGACCGTGACCTTGAATATGCCCTGTTAAACAGTACCATTGAATTTAGACTTTTTACAGGCGACATTCCTTTATTACCTGCAGGCAAGATATCTACAGAATCAGGTAAGTACCGCTGGTCACTTGCTGGTATTTGTTATGGTCTCAGAATGGGTTTTAAAGGGTTTTGGCTTAAAAAAGCATATTTATTTTTATCTCTGCCTGGAGAATTAAACCCCTTTAAATGAACACTCAGGATTTGATAGTGTACTTTTGGGAGAACACTGCTCCATGATCAAAAAACAGTAAACAGTGATTGGGTATTCTGTCCTGGGTATTAGAATAATGGTTTATCCCTTGTTTTCAGGGCATCATATGGCCACAGGTTATCACAGGAGTTGTGGTTAATCTTCTGAATGCTCTCATCAATTACATCCTTGTATATGCACTCAATCTGGGGGTAGCGTGAGTATCACTTTGTACCTCACTCATATAATTATTGGTGTCAGCTACATTTGGCCTATTAATGCTATGAAATACCTTTAACAGAGGGTCTGCTGTGGCCAACACTATCTCCCAGTTCTCCTTGGCTATAATACTATATGCATGTATTATGTGGGAAGGACTTCATAAGGCCAGCTGGGGTGGTAAGTTAAAGGTTTGCAGATTGTTTTCTAATTTCATTAAACGGGAACGTCTTCAAACAGTATGTCCCCTTGTGTAGGCCTATAGAGGGTATGGCGGGACATCATCATCATACCCGGAAGTTATGCGGGAATCAACCTGGAATTAACGGCTACAGAGTGGCAAAAACTACTTTCTGTCCTTGGCAGGCAGTCCATACATCTAAATAGAAAAGTCCTATCTGATTGCATTAAACTACGTTAAACAGCGTTAAACTCACTTTGCAACTCACTTTGCCACTCGATTTGCCACTCACTTTATGCATGCACATACCCTCTATAGTCTCAAATGATTATTTTCTATGTATAATGCCCCCCACAACCTTGCATAGTTTTTTGATATGCGTTGTACCCCCCAACAAACACACACACACACACACACACACACACACACATGCACGCACACATGCACACACACGCGCACGCACACACACACACACACACACACACACACACACACACACACACACACACACACACACACATTCTATGCACAAAACATGCTGCATAACGTTGATTTATCAATTAGCAACTACGTGATCAATTAATTTTGTGCAGGTTGGTCTATAGAGTGCCTGCAGGAATGGGGAGCGTTCATCCGCCTGGCCATTCCCAGCATGATCATGCTGTGTGTGGAATGGTGGACTTATGAGATTGGAAGCTTTCTGTCAGGTAAGCAGGACATCTTGTGTTTGTAAAAGATGTATTAGCATAAATATGCATTGGATCTTGTCACTATGCAGCGGTGCCATATAGAAACATTGCAAGCACACAGTCTACACAGTTGCTTCCATAAGCTTCCTTTAGTCTAATGCCAGTGTGGTACCGGTATGTTTATTTTTTATTTTTTAGTAATTCGGTCATTTTATTTTAAGGGTCTATGTGAATGAGTGGGGGTCTGAAAATGTTATAGAGCCACCAGGAGGTCGATTTTTGCTAAACAATTCTTTTGATATTACAATAACAGATTTTGTCCAAACATCACGCTAATGGTACACTTCATCAATAGTCATATGATAAAGATGGATCTGTCACCCTTTGTTAGCCTCCTGGTTGGTCCCTGACTGACCAACCAGCAGGCTCTATCTGCCTTGTCCCGCCCTGGTTCCGCCTTTTTTATGTTGAATTAGCTAAAACATAATTTTTGGAGAAATAAAAACATTTAAAAACATGCTGATTCACTATGCTGCCACAGAGCAGCTCCAATTGACTGAAACAAAGTTTGAAATTAGAATTGAGCACACAGAATAACAATATGAAGCAACTGAATTAACATGGCAGTGGATGGAATGTCCCACTGAATGTCCCTCCAAGACAAAGCAACCAATGGGTGTGGAGAGGGGCAGGACAATGGGCGGGACTTGACAAAGGGTGAATTCTTCATATTCCATCAAAATTGCTGGCCCACAATAACCTACCTGACCTGGCAGAGACCTGTGCTCTGATCAGCTTTGTTCTAGTTTATTTTTATTTTTTATTATTATTATTTTTGCACGTGCCTCATTGTACATAATCCTGCACTGGATTGATGGTGTTTTTGAGAAAAGAAATACCAAAAACTGCATCTGTGGATTTTTGTCGAATGGTTCGAGCCACTTCACAGGTCTGACATTTGCTCTCCATTCCTTTTGGTTAGGCCTAATAAGCGAGGTGGAACTTGGAGCTCAGTCAGTTGTGAATGAACTGGCTAATGTTGCATTTATGGTGAGTTATTACTTATGTGGCAAAAGCATGTAAATGCATCTGTTATAGGCAGCATTTACAACAAATCCTTAACTTTTTTTATATTTGTAATTGTTAATGCAAGGTTTTTGTTTTTAGTTTCCTTTAGGGATCAGTGTGGCAGGCAGTGTAAGGGTAGGCAATGCCCTGGGGGCAGGAAATACAGAGCAGGCCAAACTGTCTTCCAAAATGACTATGCTCTGTGCAGGTTACTACACATTCTCATCACAATGTCCTCGATTTAATCTCCAGCTCCGTTGGCACGATGGCAGCGAAACCGTCCACGCACACTCCCTTGGTGCCAGAGCAGAACCTCTGCCCCCAATTTTTCACATGGGCCTGTTATAGCGCCACCAGGAGGTGGATTTGTGCAAAATACATTTTTGGACACTACTCCTACAGATTTTGTCCAAAAATCACGCAAATCGGTACACAGAATCTCTATAGTCAAATTTGCAAGAATGCTCCCTTTTGTTCAAAATGCCTCAAATCATTAACACAGAGTGCGATTTCCATGAAATTTTGCACACACATTTCTGAGGAAGAAATGCCACTTGATTTTTTTCTAATCAGCCTCATGGTGGCGCTATAACAGGCCGATTTGTGTTTTTAATCTATAATCAGCGCCACCAGGAGGCCGACATTTTGAGATATTACTCCTTCAATTTTATCCAAAAATCACGCAACAGTACACAGTATCTAAATAGTCATGTGATCAAGACGGATCTGTGAGATATTTCATTTTCCATCCCAATTGGCTAACATTGGCTTCCAAAGTTTGCAGTATTGGTCTGTTTTGAACAAAATGCCTCAAATCATGAACGTAGGGAGCACTGCTTCTAGTTTGTATACAGTGTTTAGTATACAGCCTTGGATGTATAGGCCTACGCCCTTTTGGCTGTGTTTCAGCCTCTATTTCAATTTAATGGATTTATAAATGGATTTAGAAATTACATTATGAAGAATCGAATGATTCATTGAAATAAACCGTAAATATTTATTCAAAAATAAATATTTAATTTGTTATTGAAACTCTTTTTTTAGAGCTTCATTTAACAAAGATTTTATTTTAGTGACTAGTTGACAAAAAATGGCTTATACTGTATGTAACTGTCTCTCATTGCCAGGGTCAGTCTCTGTGTGCTTGTCAGTAATGATTGGGATCCTGAAGAGCCACATCTCTTATGTCTTTACATATGATGAGTGAGTAATAGTTATGTACATACTGTACATCACCATTAGAACAAGCATATTATTATTTCTTCTGACCCTGACCCAGATAAACACTATGCTTGAATATTATAACACTAATCATTGTAGGCTAGAAATCAGTGAACTTTGCTAACATCTGTACAGTACCTGTAATTATAATCAAGGGTTGAGTTATGGATATAACAGCCGTTTCCTTTGTTGTAGCTTTCTATGTGATGTTTTTAGTTTTTGAATATTATACCCTACTGTTAACAATATATTAATACTGCATAACATATATTTCGTTTTAGAATTGAATTCCTGTTTTCTTTCCCAACAGACAAATTAGAGAGCGAGTTAATGAAATTATGGGTTTCTACGCACCATTCCTCCTGCTAGATGCATTATCAGTAAGTATCTCTTGAGACTGCATTTCATCTTGATACATGACACAGCCTACAGTGCCTATAACTATTTGTAATTCTGGAAACACTTAAAGGACAAATTTGTTTTTTTTTTTACAACAAGGGTTCATATTTTAGATTGTAATTAGAGAAAAGAAAAGATGAGTGTTAAAATGTTTTCATTTACTGCTTTCTATTGTTTTAGCGATATTAGTATTTGGATTTCAGTGGGTGGGGGCATGCGTACAAGTGGCTAAATATGTCTTTTTACACAATAAGCCGGCAATTTCTTTGTTACTATTTACACCTGCCCCCATAAGTCACATCTGCCCATGAAAGATTGCAGTGCATCTTTCTAAATGAAAACATTTTAACACTCATCTTTTCTTTTCTTTAATGACTATCTCAAATATGAACCCTTGTTGTAAAAAACAAAGTTGTCCTTCTTTTTTTTACTGGAAGTCCAGTCCAGCCATGTCTTTGTTCTGTTTGCTTGTCTAGGCTGCCACAACAGGTGTTATCAGAGGAGCTGGGAAGCAGAAAGTTGGAGCCATCTGCAGCTTGGTCGGGTATTATGGTGTGGGCTTGCCTATCGGTGTGTATCTGATGTTTGCTGCCAAATTAGGAATTAAAGGTAAGAAGTGAATGAAAGCACAATTACACTTTGGTTTAAGTCCAAATATTGGTGAGATGTAGAGGTCTTCGGACCTGCCCGAGATCCGAAATTACCCGCGATCCGAACCGCCCCGAGCCGGGTAACGGGGCCGTTTTCGAGCTTTTACCGCGGGGCGGGCCGGGGCCGGGGCCGTCTGCCCCGGTTCCCCGGGTATCTCCTGTTACCCGAGTGGAGCCGAGACAGGCCGAGATTGAAGTGAAAGCGAACGCAACAACTGCACCAAATAGATAACGCCACACGATGGCACTAAAGATGCAGCATGTAATCTGTTGCATTGGTTGTGAGAACTGACTCACTCAGTCACAACAACACTGACTGTATCAGTTGGATTGTTATTATTATCAAAGATATTAACGTAACGTTTTGGTTAACGGTTTACAATGGAGTTGTCATTGCGTGTTGTCATGCTCTGCAGAGCAAAATGGACACTCAAAGCAGAAAGATATAATGAACAACACATGCGACAGAAAACGATAGCATTAGCATTGGCTAGCCAAAGAAGAAGGAATAAAAACATGGATTTATTTGTATTTACAAACTGTCCGCATTGACTTACTGGTCTGGGAAAAGATCATCTTTTGGCGAGAGGCACAGCGCCGCTGACAGCAACAGCAGCACCGTGGCGACGTTAGGTAAGAAATATGTCTGATACAACTCTTAATATAATAACGTTGGCATTCTTTCATTTCGGGGCGACAGGTTCGGGTCTCGGATCTCCCGTTCTGCTCGGGTTTCGGATCCAATGTTTCTAATAACAGGCGGGGCCGTTCGGATCGGATCCATCACGTCTCGGGGCTGATCGGGTAACGGTTCTCAAATTCCAAATGATAGACGGGGCCATATGGGTCCGGGTCCATTTCCCCCGGGTCCTTTTGGGTTCGGGTAGTTCAAATTGGACCCGTGAAGACCTGAGATGTCTTCAGTATTTGCTTGGTAGATTGAAACTTGATGATCCAATATATTCTGCCCATTGATTTAATAATAGCTCACATTTATATAGCACTTTTTTAAGTACCGAAAGTCGCTTTACATAAGGGAAAGGAGGAATTAAATTGCATGCTGAAACAGTTCTCAAAAGTCAGACTTTTAGCACACAAATGATGGTAAAAAAAATTGACAAAAATACCAACGATAATAATCTGTAGTCCCTATTTTTGGTATAGGCAAACGTTTTAAAAAAACATCCGAAAATTGCTCATCAGCTGTAGATGAGCTATTTAAATATATTTGAATAGGAATTAAGTGGTGTTTTAAGTTATGTACATTGTTGTTTCACTGGTACTGTATATTTTGTACAGTTATTATAATTATTTGGGGGGGGGGGGTATATTGTATTGTACCATAGGACTTCTATATTACTCATCTTTGCCCTTACCCTGTAAGTACACAGACATTACTCCTCTGCTTTCCAGGTCTGTGGACAGGTTTTTTGATCTGTGTTTCAGTTCAATCCTCCTACCTAAGCTATTATCTGGCCAAAATGAACTGGAAGAAAGTCACAGCAGAGGTGAGTACACATAGTTAATTCACTGATCCCTTTATGTTCTATCCGTCTGTCTTTCAATGTTATATGAGATACTTAAAGTGTGGTTCCTGTGGAAATAAGCCTCGGCTTTCTAGGATCTCCTTTTAGTTGACCTTGTACCAGTGATTTGTACTGTCATGAAACTGTACTTTTTTCTATTGCAAACTTCTAATAAATTCTTCAATCAATCAATCAATATGATCTAAACTTTATGGGAAGGTAATACGAATTTTCCTCCCAGGCACTGATGTGCGCTGGAGTGCATGGGAGCTCTACAGAAAGAGGTGAGAGGTCTCAGAGAATATTTCCTTTATACCTGTTAAGTTTGCTAGAGATCTGTGTGGCTCAAGTATCGTGGGTCATGTTCTGATATATAGATCATTCCCAATCCTTTGAGACTCCACAAATGATTCTGACATTTACTGACATGTCTCTCCAGAGGGTCTGTTGGAAGACACAGGGCCCTGCGAGGGACCCACAGATACAGAGGAGCTGGCTGACGTTGGGAACAGATCAGTGGTGGAGTCACACAGCTACAGAGCTCTGGTGTTGCGTAGGGGTCTGGCCCTGGCTGGGATGCTCTTCATTTTGGCTGCTGGAATCATCGCCAACTATAGGATGATGAATTGAAAACATAGGACCTCAATTTTCCCCTTTCCCCTATATCGACTTTGGGTCACATTTCAGAGTCTTCAAGATTTTAAATACTTATTTCAAAAGTCATATGTGGTCTCCACGTTGTCTGCCTTTGAGCAAGACAAGACTCACAAATACGTTTTATGATTAAACTCAAATACTGTACAGCTTGAGGTGATAACTCAATCAATGCTGTGATTGCTAACCGGTGAGTAGCTAACCTACTGACGCTGGTGAATGCTAACCTGGTGATCGGAATGGGAATGTGTCGGAATGGAGAACCGTCCCCCCTCTGAAACACCAGCACAGCAGTGTGACTAACAATCAATTTACTTTTACTCAGTTTTCAATACACAAGTTTAAAACTATTGCAGTCCTTGCGTTTTACAAATAACAGTCAGTTTAGATGTTGGAAACATGCAACACCAACACTTGCAGTCACTTCCAAACGGCTGTTGATGTTCATTAGTTAGAAGCAGCTTTGTAGGGTGTGTGTGCGTGTGTGCAATGTCCCTGCTCAGTTTGTGTGCTGTGTGTATAGGGCACGGGGTGCACTGAGACATACTATATATGTATGTGTTATGTATACTGTAGGCTATTTATTCATATTGATACAGGATTTCCCTGGGTGAAATCAGTGAATGTAGTATGTGTCAAGTAGTCTGTGATTAAGTCTACTTTTATACTTTTATACTTATTTGTATTATTATTATTTGTAGGTATTTTGTTTGTGTAAATTATATTAATTTACAGGGCACTTCTGTAAAAGTTAGCCAGGTCTCAGTTTGTCACCCTGCTGAAGGTTTCAAACAAACAACCCTACATGAAAGCCATTTATTTGTGTGTCTTGATGTATTGGTGATTATCTAATCTAAACAGATTAAGCCATATTCCCATCTTGCTCTCAAACTAGCAAGGTTTACAGAATTTGATCAGAAGGAAGGGTGGTATTGACCAAATCCATCGTCTCATTGCTTTCTGAACCCGAGAGGCTTTCCTGCAGAGGTAGCAGGAGGTGGACACTGGTCCCAACTCCAACACCCAAAAGCACAACCGCAACCAACAGCTGGGTCATAGAGAGCTCACTCTGTTTCCTGTTGATTTCTTCTTGCTGTTCTGTACTGACGGACAATCGGACACTTTAGCTAACTGGAAGAGCCTATAGGCTGTTACACACAAGTCACAATAGAGAAAGTGGCAATTGTTTTTCATTTTCGACAAAGGTTTTAGACGTTTTGAAGGTATAAGTTGTATTTGACTTTGGTCCACTACACTATGACGAACGAACAATGCACAGGGAAAAACTGCCTTAAAAACAGAAATTTCAATTACTGTGCATTTATATTAAAAGGTTCATTAGTGCGAAGCATACACTACCTCCTCTGTCATTATTTCCCAGTTTAGCTTGAAGATCACAATAATGAAGAAGGTACAGTAGATGGGGAAAGACACAGCTGAGAAAGAAACCCAGCTAAAAGCTTATAGAGAAAAAATATACAGTATATTTCATAAAGAACCCCTCATGTGTAATACACAGTTTATTTCATGATCAACTTATTTTGTCTTGTGTTTTCTTTAGTGAAATGTTAAACTAGTCGCATAAAACTCAGTTTGAAGCCCAGAGGAAGCACAAAGCATACAGAGATCTCCCTACAGCATTGACAGCAAGAGGGAGGCAGAGTTACATTCATTCTCCATGACTCAAAATATGCATCCCAGTTAGCTATCTGATCTGCATATATTTAGTTATACAGTATAATGCACTGGTATTTTTTTGCTAAGAACCATCTAAAGCATAAATGCATGTGTTGTAAATGCATGTGTTGTTAATGGCTACCAGGAGGAAGCCTCCAACCTCATATCCTGGCCCTGCACTATTGGGTTGTGTTGGTTGTACTGTGTATTATTGCGGTGTTGATATGGCGGTGTGATACTTGTGTTGCATGACTGCATCGACTAGCAGTCACTGTTATGTGCACTCTTTGTTTGGCACTGTTTGTTAAGTTATGCTAGCCTGACACTCAGCCTGAATTGACATTTCGTTTCGCCAAAACAGAAAAATTAAACGGGTGTGGCTAGTGATTCAGGGTCTGGAACTAGGCTAAAGTTATGCTTGAGTATAGCTTTTTTTGTGTGTGTGTGTGACGTGTCACTTATGAGCGTTGAATGTTTCGTGGTCACTTTATGTATATATTCTTCTTCTTTTTTTTTGCAATAGCTTTCGACACTTTATGTTTTATTTATCTTTTTTTGCGCTTGCTCTTTGGACTGTATACTGTACTCTTACTTCTCTGTAACTTGTAACCTTAACTGCTGTGCTGCCTCTGGGCAACTGAATTTCCCCTGTGGGATAATAAAGGTATCTATCTATCTATCTATCTATCTATCTATCTATCTATCTAAGTATCTATCCTCCAACATATTAAACTGGAATAGCCAGTTTCATGTAGGAGCCCCATTGTTGCAGTGATTCCACAGAACAGCCTGTAGGGGGAGAAAGGGCTCTATCACAAATAGGCTACAATACATGTTAGGGTGAACACAATCTGTGTAAAGGAAACAGTGAAAATCCCTGTTGATTACCTCTCCACATGTTTTCATGAAGCTTCTTCCACCACCAAATGTGCAGCAAAAAGGAAAGCACAGTGAATAATCTGAGTGTGAGACTACTATCTGTTGTCTACTGCAGATCCACTGCAATGCAAGCCCACATGTTCATGTTCATTGTCCATGCATGCGGCATGGGTATCATGATCTATGCACTATTGCACTGTAAGCATAAATTCAAATAGTACTGGATTTGAGCACACCTACTTAATTCCTTATTTATCCCAAAAAGTAGGATTTTGTAATACACTCCAGAACACAGTAACAACCAAAATGTCTAATTTCTCCATGCAAAACCTATATTATTTAGATTTTAGCAGGTTTGTTTGAAAGCACCGCAGCCGGAAAATGCACTCGCTCTCCCTGGAAAGCACAGCACAATGCTAAAACCACAGCATACCTGGTTCTGCAGGTATGTTATTGCCTGAAAGACAACTAATAAGTATGGGAAATTCTCATTTCACTCGTAATTATTATGCATCAGTACACCTGACTGATAACACTCTACAGTAGCACTGCTGGCAGATTGGCTCAAGGCTGTACAGCTGGGATATTCTGAAATCAGAAATCTGTTGTCAGTGCTAAATCAGACAGAATCCCTTTATTCATTGAATTAAATTAATACACATTGTTCACTTGTGTTACTAGAATGTCACACATTATCACCATCACACATGATCAGTCATCGCTTATCAACTTCATTTCACCTTTCCAGGTGAAACTGTTTATTGCTGTGCAAATGCTTATTGTGTATGGAAATTACAAAACAACACTTTACACAGCTCATTTGATCAGTAAATTGACCGTAAACAATTTGCTCCTGCCTCTGCTGAATCTCTTGAGGTAATCTGGAGTGGTCAGATTTCCTGCACTATATATTGATTATATCATCACCATCCATTTCAAAGAGATGAAAAGCTAGGGAGAGCAGGTTTACTGCAGTCATATTTCATTTACCCTCTTCTAAGTCCCTGCTAGTTTCAATTGTGTCTCCTCCTGCAGATTTAGGCCTCAGACAAAAAGAAGCATAGGCTATAATGGTATCTCTCACAGCACTAGCTGTGACCACAGAAGATTGTGATGACAAACGGAAGCAGGAAAAGGATTTGAAACAAGAGCAGGAAAGACAAACGCGAACAATCGTGGTGGAAACAGTCAACCGTTTTCAGTTAGAAAACTGGACTAAAGTGTATACATGTGCTGCAATGAATTCTCAATTCGATTTAAGACTCAAAGTCCTGTAGTGTGAAAGGAACAACATTGATTGAATGATGAGCAGAAACCTAAATGAGAGTGAGCTAATCAGATAGTTTTTCTTTTTTTAATTCATACTGTGAACATTTTATGTTTGCTTTAAATGTTTCTGATTGATATTTTTGTGCTAAATGTGCTAATAAACAAACAAAAAATAGTTTTACATTTTGACGTTATTTGTTTGTTTGTTCTCCAGAGACAAGTTTACACGCCATGTCACAAGGGGAAAAACAAGATTGATTTGATAAAAGCCTGATAAAAGAGGGTCATAATGGTTTTGGCACTGTGAAAACAGGACACTGATGTACTATTATACACACTGCTTCATAGTTCTTCTTGATGGTCAGTTAGTCTATTACTTGTTCCAAAATAATTAGAGGTATTTATCTACAGTGGGAAAAAACAACTGTGTCTTTTTTCACCTTAGACTTATAATTAAAAGGGTCTGACATGTTTTCTCAAATCTATGACAATATCCTTTGTTTTGGATTATTTAGAAGGATTTGCCACACCAGGTAATAACACTTGTCAAGGACTGGGCCATGGCTGATCTCATGAACTCAATAGGACCACACAACCTATTGACCTTTGGTCCTTTGAGGGACATGCAGACACAGAAGGGATATGATGGGAATACTCTAATAGCTTTATTCTGGGGAGAATAGTGTGTGTGTGTGTGTGTGTGTGTGTGTGTGTGTGTGTGTGTGTGTGTGTGTGTGTGTGTGTGTGTGTGTGTGTCAGTCAATACGTAATTCCAAAAGGTAAAACTACAAAGAAAAAAGGGATTGAGATCGAGAATGAAAACTAAATTGTCATGAAAAAATCGCATCAAACACGACACACATGCATATCTCCTAGTATGGGCTGTTGTGTCTGTGACATCGGTCTCTGCATACTTTCTATGATGTTAGTCTCGTTTGACGTTAGTCTCGTGTGAGCTGTTGGAACTCCATGGGGACATAGGGAAATACACACAGTCAAACGTAGAATCGGTTAGCACTGCTCAAAAACTGTTAAAATATGTTATGTATGTGTAATGGAGGTGATCCGAACCTCCCCACCCGGCTTCGAACCCGGGTCTCCCACGCGAAAGTCCAATATCTTAACCATTACTCCAAAGGGACATCCCTATGGAACGAGAGCAGATACTAGACTTTTGAGGCTTCAGGCTGGGGCTGCGACTCTCTCCGCCACACTCACCCCCCTTTGACCTCCTCCTACAGGGAAGCCCGAATCCGGGTCACGGCACCAATGTAACGGAGGTGATCCGAACCTCCCCACCCGGCTTTGAACCCGGGTCTCCCGCACGAAAGTCCAATATCTTAACCATTACTCCAAAGGGATATCCCTATGGAACGAGAGCAGATACTAGACTTTTGAGGCTTCAGGCTGGGGCTACGACTCTCTCCGCCACATATGTATATGTATTTATTCTGAATTGTATAGTAAAAATAAGCAAGTGTATATAGTTTTTACAGCATTTTGCAATTAAATGTGTGGTTGCCACAAAATGCCAAGGTACAGCTGAACTTGTCTCACAGCAGCACACACTGCCTCGAGCAGCAAACCATTACTGTAGGAAACTACTGCCCTGGAGTATTTAATCTGCAAACACGACTGCAAACATGACTGATGTTTGCAGATTAATTAACTCATAAGCAGATCGTGCAGATGTACTGTATGCTCCATTGTCTTTCTACGGGCTAGTCCTTCAAAAGTGACATTACCCATTGGTGTCTATTTTACCTAAAAGTATACAAGTAACACTCCCTGAGGTCGAGTAGCGACTGCAGGGAGTACCAGCTATACCACACACACACACACACACACACACACACACACACACACACACACACACACACACACACACACACACACACACACACACACACACACACACACACACACACAAACACACACACACTAGCTAGCTAGTGACTGGAGCTCTTTATGTGCTGCTCTGGCGCCATCTGTTGGATGTCTATGTGTGTGTGTGTGTGTGTGTGTGTGTGTGTGTGTGTGTGTGTGTGTGTGTGTGTGTGTGTGTGTGTGTGTGTGTGTGTGTGTGTGTGTGTGTGTGTGCGCGCGCGTGCATGCATGCGTGCGTGTGTGAGCAGTTGTCAGAGCCACAGCCACAAGGTCACACACAGATTTGTGACCAGATTTCTATACTAAGTAATGCTCCCTACGGGTGGCAATAAAAACAAATTAGAAAGATGTAATTCTGGAAAATAGCAATTGTGGTTGCCGTTCTAGCATTTTCCCATTCAAGTCAATGGGGTTACTTTATAGAGTAACTTTAAGCCAAAGAGGAAGCAGCAAAAACAAACATGGCCTACTTGTGTGCCAGCAGAGCCCAATTAGGGCGATGAGTGCAGTCTGTGTGTCTCTCTCTCTCTCTCTCTCTCTCTCTCTCTCTCTCTCTCTCTCTCTCTCTCTCTCTCTATATATATATATATATATATATATATATATATATATATATATATATACGAAGTTGGCATGACAAGGTGCCAACTTGCGCCTTGTTATTTATATCAGGTCACACTTGTTGGTGGTGACGTCACCAAGAACATTGCTCCCTCATTGGCCTTTGCACTGTCGGCCAGAAACAGACGGCAATTCTGAGAAACTGCAAGTGTGGTCGCACTCGAGTCGCGAGGAATCTGCTGGGAACTCAAATTCCGTCTTACCATTTATATTATATAGGCTATTGTGATATCATGTGAAGCATGGCAACAGTGTGTGAAGCATGACCAAAAACGTTTACAAAAAGTAGGTTCACTTTGCTGGCAAAAATGCAGCTATGCCCAAGTGTGTTGTCTAACCCAGTGGTTAACAACCTGTGTTTTGGGACCCAAATTATTTTGGGGGGGGTCCCCAGATGATTAACTTAATGTGCAACGTTGTTTTCTCACTCAACAGTAAACAAACCAACATAAAGAACTGTATAGAGGTTATCTGCACATTTATAAAGTGACAATTTATGGACTTTTTAATACATCCATGTAGATCTGCTATTTTCACAATAGAACCGTGTTAATACAAAATGTAATACCTCAACTCTTAGTGCTCGCCAGGGAGGGGGGGTCCCCAGAGAGTTAAAATATGATTATTTTGGGGGTCGCGGCCTGAAAAGGTTGAGAACCACTGGTCTAAACTAAAGTCAACCAAAAAAGACTTTGGAGTCACCCAGCATGACATTAGACAGCAGCGGAGCCTGTCTTTTAGGCTTTATTTGCCCTGTGATCTGGCAGGTGAATTCTGGTTGTCACACTGTGGGGATGAGGAATGCATTAAACTTCAGAAGGATCAGCAGTCCAGCCACAGACTGGGGATAAAGAGAGCGAGACCTTTTTCCCCCTGTGTGATTGTATGGAAGCTAGCCGTCTCTATAGCCTGCTGCCCGTAGGCTACGGTAACTCAGTATCTCCACTATGATATTTATTTTCACACAGTAGGTTATCCACAACTTTCCAACATCCCATCATGCATTGCGCAGAAGGCGAGCGGCATTTCCAGCGTCGCAGCCGACTGTGATCTACAAGCTCACAACGGTTGCATCTGCGACGCGACGTGAGCTTGTATGTCTGCTGTTAACCGGAAGTGTCCTGCAGATAATGCTACAGTAAAGTCTTGCGGAAACAGGTGGATAAAAGGGACACAGACAGGCGGGTGGGTGCTTTTCCAACTTGCATCATGACTTTCATTGTTCCTGAGTAGGTCAATACAGAAACGAGTTGTTATTAATTCCCTCTGACTATCGTATCTATGAGAAGCAGTTAATCACACATTATAAATTATTATTATAAAAAATAATATAATTCATGATGTTCATTCTGCTTCAAATGCAAATCATTCTGAGACCTGTTTTTCAGTACTGTATTGCCCTTCACACAATGTACAACCTTTCAGCGTACTGTGTAATTTTGTGGTTTCACATGATTGCTTTAAAATAATGAACACCGGATTGTTATAAATTACACATTAAAAGGGTTTATTTTCATGGCGGAGAAGTATCTACATACTGTATGAGGGAATGCTATTGTATATTTATTCTGCTGGTAGACACTCGATGGACAGACAGTGAAGAGGCTATAGAGAGCCTTTATCCCAAGGGCCTGAAAGCTGACGGGGTGAGGGACCCACGTTGTCTCACAGGCCTGGTCTCCCCTGGATCAATGAAGAGGCAGAGAGAAGTATTCTCTTGATTAGAGGTGAAGAAGGGGTAGGGGGAGAGAGTGATGATGGATAGATGGAGTAATTTTTTTTTTTTTTTTTTTTGATAGATGGAGTCATGGAGATGGAACAACAAGGGGCTGTGACATCAAAGACAGGGGGCCAATCATTTCACTTTTCTGAGCCTAATTATTCAGAAAAGCCCACAGCGAATCCATTGAATGTTCAAAGCTCAGTTGTTTTGTAATTGAGTTCAGGAAACCTTCAAAAGTAATTAAGTAATTAATTAAAGTTTTTTTTAAGTAATTTGATGTGACAAGACCTTTAAGCTCTACTCTGGCAGCTCACATATTAATGGCATCCTCTGCTCCTATAGTTAGGAAAGGTAAATTCAGGGGACAGATTTTTGTAAAGTATGTGCAAATTCCACCCATTAAACATGTAGTCGATTTGCATTCCATCACTGTGATACAGATGGCCTAGAGAACGGGCCATCGAAGTTTCCCCCCTGATGCTGGCACATGCAGGCTGCATCCCAGGCATGTTGCCAGAACACTGACTGGTTAATCTTTGCTTCTCTCCATCAGGGCACTAGACCGTGTGACATGTTAATCTTTGATGCTGCTCCGTTCCCAACCATTAAATCAACTGAATGGATGGAGACTTATGGGGTTTGGTATTAACCAAAGGAAATCTTTGCTGTTGTAAACTGGTGTAGTGAATGTTTGCTGCATATTTATATACTATTTGGGGTAATTCTTGCACTCTGGTTCTGAGCCACAAATGGTTCTGTCAACTATTCCATTATGATCTAAATTGTGCATGTCTTGTCTTGTCTAGTCTTGTCTCAATACATTACAGTATGTTGAAGCATCAGTAAGGCTGCAAGCCCTACTTTTAATATTAACATACCGTGAAAATGCAATTGCAGGAAGAGGGTTTGATTCTGGCAAAGTCACTCGTCTGAAATCATAATGTTTGTCTCCACAACCTGCTTTTCCCTCTTCTGTCTGTTCATATTATAGTCCAGTGTCCCACATCTTGCAAGCTAATGTAACAATGGACGGACCGGATCAATACAATCAATCGTCCTGATTAAAATCGGTCTCCTCTGCCTGTCTGAAAGCAAGAGCTATAGGGTCTTGAAAAAGAGCTGACTTAAATGATTAAACTTAATGATACTTGCCAAATGATTGTCTTTAATCTGTAATCTTGCTAATGCAGACTGTCTATCTCTCTGTCATGGTCTCTCCACTCCGGCCTCTCACACCACACATTCTGCCCTTACTTTGCACTTTATAAATTGCCATAGGCCTACTCTGTATACTCTGATTTCTGTCATTGAGTTGAGTTTGATTATATACTGGAGTGGTTTCAGCTTGACTTGTGCAACAGTTTTATCTGAGACTTTTTGTTCAAAACAGAGCACTCCTGCAAACTTTGGAAGCCAATTAGCAAATCAGGATGGAATATGAAAAATATGAAAGACCCGTTTCGTTTAATGACAAGAGATACTGTCTACCGATTTCCGTGATGTTTAGACAAAATCTGTAGGAATACTTTCTAAAGATGTGTTTTGCACAAATCAGTCTCCTGATGGCGCTGTAACAGGCCCATGTAAAAAATGTGGAGCCAGAGATTAGCTGTTCACAGACGCACAGACAGACGGACGGACGGACGGACGGAAGAAAGGAAACACGGAAACACACACACATACACACACACACACACACACACACACACACACACACACACACACACACACACACACACACACACACACACACACACACACACGCGCACACACACACACACGCACACACACACAGTCGCACTGACTCGCACACAGACGTATACGGACAGGGAGCAAAACAAAGTCTCGGCCATGCCTTTCGGCCTGGCAGGGATAATTAGTCCATACATAACGTGTACACTTGAGACACTGTGCTTCAGTCATGTATCTAGTCATAGAAACAAATGATCAGGAAATAGTGGTCAAGTGGTGAAAGAGTATAGTGAACCGACTTTTACTTTGGACAATTCTGTAAAAGATGGACTAAATCAACATGTCATCATGTTTGGGCGGCATGCTTAATATTGATGACATCAGGGATCTCCATATACCCATATATGGACTTTTACATAGGTGATGTCACCTGTGATATCACCTGTGATGTCACAGTGATGTGTCAGTGACCTACAGACAGATACGCGGACAAGATGTGCTCATAGTAAACTTGCGACCATAGGTCACAACTAGGTCGTTACTACAACAAATTCGTACAAAACAATGCTGACATTTCAAAAAATGTAAGTATTACATTATGTAATACAAAAGTTAAAAGCAAAAAAAAAAAAAAAAAAAAATCTTCAAATGTTATATTATTTCAATAGTACGTAAATAACAATTTTCCTGTCTTGTAGTTAATGTTTTAGCTCCCTTTTTAAGAAGGGTCGTATGGAAATAAGTAAAAAAAAAAAAAACATACATTAACTCATACAGTGCCCCGGGCCACAAGGTGCCGCTAGAGTGCCAGAAATATCTGTATAGGCCTTCGCTCTAGCTTCCGTAGAAGAAGACAGTACTGCCTTGTGTTTTCACTGCAGCCACTGCTATGGGGGACGAGAGGAGGAAGTTAGCTAACACTTAGCCAGTCGCTGTTTTATTTTTTAGAAGCCCGATCTAAAGCTATTTCAGTCGCAAAAAAACGTTGTCTTTGGTCTGGGAACACAATTCAGAGAAAATGCTCTCTAAAGATGTGACTTATTATTGGATTCGGCGGCGCGATGCGGCGGCGTTGCCCGATTACCGGCCGTGGATGGCCGAGTCTCGGCCCGGGGCATGGATGGAAATTTAGACCGGGGCTTCGTTGAGGCCTCCGATTAATTAATTCATTTTATTAAATATCCCGGACTAGTTCGGGATAGGCACCCCGGAACACGTCGCGCCGCCGACAGTATAGATTGAGTTTTTTTGGGGGGGCTCTAAACTTTATTTTAAACCATTTTCAATGGAATAAATCGTCGGACCATCTAGCGTCTCTCGTTGGTAAGCGCTGGACGAGCCAGGACCACCCACGTTGGTCCAAGCAGCTCAGGGTAAGTAAAATAGCAAATAAAACATTGTATTGGATTGAAATAAAGCCGAACTTGTTCGGGATAGGCACAAGAAGGGTTAATTAATCAATTAATTAATTAATGAATTGCAATAATATAGCCTAATATTAATCATTTTCCGTGGCAGTTGTTTTCGCAGTTCCCCTAACCAGCCATGTCTTCCCCCAAACGTGTGTCTGTGTGCACAAGTCTCCATGTCCCCAGGTTTGAACAACTCTCCCCATGGGACCATGATGTGGTATTGTGGATGACACACTGCTTAGACTAGGGAACCTGAACATACTGTGTGTGTGTGTGTGTGTGTGTGTGTGTGTGTGTGTGTGTGTGTGTGTGTGTGTGTGTGTGTGTGTGTGTGTGTGTGTGTGTGTGTGTGGTATACTACACTACATACAGTACAGTACAGTGAGTGTTCTACTGTTTGTAATTGTACAGCCCCACTGGAGCTTTACTTTATTTTTATTATTATAAGATGAAGAACTGTCCAATTACATCAGTTTGGCTCATATCATATTAATGAATAATAAACGATTAACTACAGCAACATGCATATAACAATTTGATCGTTATGTAACAATTATCAAATAATCAATGCAATGCAAAAGTCATTAAACATTAATCGACATTTACTCTTATAAGCATTACCATTGCTTATAATAAAGTGCTGGTTTAAATATGTAATCATTCATATGTATTTTTAATGACAGAAAAGAGGAAACATATCACCAATATAACACAGATTTAATTGATTTCACTTTACTGATGGCAATGATCATTTCATTGCTTGGGTGATAAATGGCAAGTTCTTTGTAACAAATAAGCATATCTAAATATAAAATCAAAGTTTACAAGTACAATATCTGCATTTGTTATCCCTATACAGTTACCAAGCAATGACATTTTGTGCACTACACTGTTATAGCATGGTTAGTACTAAAACGTTTACTTGCTGTAATAACTATTCTATGTAGATACTACATTTTAATGGGAGACCTACTGGACCTTTAACCTGGAAGTTCAGGGAAATAATTAAAGGGCAAAAAAACAACACTCACTCAGCCTCACTTTTAAAACACATCTGTTGAATAAGGTTTGTTATTTCCCCATCATGTCTATAAGAGACAGCAATCATGTGGTCTGCAACATATGAACGCGAGGGCATGCCTTTCTAGAATATATTTAGGGAAACAATTACCGTACCAAAATAACCAAAACACCTATGAATAACATAACAGGTTGCAGGCTTACAGTCGTAAACAAAACAATATTAAACGATTATTTAACAATTATTATGTTTTGGACAGGGACGTTATTTTTATTCCACACTTCAGAAGCTCTGTAAAGTATAATTTTGATTATTCATTTTCATATACATGTTATATATGTATATATCCATTCTCCTTCCAAACTCCTTAGCTTGTACAGTATACTGTGTGTATCAAGAACCACATACTGTATTTTCTATCGTAATTAAAGGAGTAGTTAAGCCCCAAAATGCCTTTTTTTCTATTGATTACTTACGCCATGGAGACTTGAGTTGTTTTTTGTCGCACTCCAAAGACAAAAATGTTATTGATTCCGGATGGGGACGCAAATGCATTTAAATCAATGGGGGTACATTTTAGCCTGGTTCCAGCCCATAGAACCTGCCAACTCTCAGAGTGGACTGTTTCTCTGGTCTGAAGTTGAGTAAATGAATTCGTCCGAATTCTGTGTGGAAGCAGTCACTGGCACAGACACACACACACACACGCCGCGACCGTGCGTCGCGATCACGGTGCGTCACGATCACCGTGCGTGTCCACGCGCGTGCACGCTCGCACAAAAGTCTCTCCCCCAGAAATCGTTCAGAGGGGGCACAATGGCAGACTCAAGCGCCAGCTGAGTCTGAAATCAGGCTAGGTAAATGTACTATAATCAAACTTCTGTCTTATGCGACAAATATCCAGAGTCTTCATGGCGTGAGTGAAAAAAAAAAGGCATTTTGGGGCTAAGAAGACAGGATTCCTGCCCACACACAGGTTTTCTGTTTATCGCAGAGTTTGTAAGGCCTTGCACTTTCTCATCTGCTTCATAAAAAACCTCCCAAATGTAATCATCTGAAACAGTGCTTCAGTTCTTAGCCTAAAAAAAATACACTATCTGTTCTGAAAAACAGACGGTACCGAGTTGCTCACTTGAACTCACCTAAACAATGGAGTACATCCACTTTCTCATTCTTCCATACAGAGACATTTGCTCATCATTTCCTAGCTTGTCCAGTCTGTAATGCTCCACATATTTATAAGTAAATCTAAACACGCAAGCACACGCACACACACACACACACACACACACACACACACACACACACACACACACACACACACACACACACACACACACACACACACACACACATACACACACAATGCGCAGCAGTTTGTCTTGAAGGTAAAACTCATACTTTGTCTGAGAAAAAAAATATGTCATTTTCATATATCTACAGTATACAACATCAATTACAATTTAAGGCAAAAGTAACTATTCAATGAGTCCAACAACAAATGTTTAAAAGCACATCGAAAATATTTGTATTTACAATATATCCTCATAAAAAAATATGTTTGACTCACATAGAGCAACAGTTTGACCCAAGTCTACTATTTCAGAGTGAATCTGTCCATTCAAATGCAGTTCTAATAAATGGTTATGTTGCAACTACAATATCTTGGCATTAGTGATACTAACACAACTCACCATTAATTGATCGACAACTAAACTAATAATAACCATAACAATAAACATTTTTTACAGCTATATATAGGAAATTCTCATTAGTCTTTGCAACTGCATGGATCTTTCTAGTTTCTACAGTCAAACACAATTCTGTAAACATTTTTTTGGTCAATTCAACATCTTCTCGTTACAGCATTCCAAATCACATTGTCCTCGTGTTCGAGTCTTATACAGCAGTCATCAGGCAACAACAGTGGATATTTTGCAGCAAACATACAAACACAATGTTGTGTTTCTAAATGGAGAACCGCAGCTGAACTGTGATCTACTGCGGTGTACTTGGGCTTGGATAGTGCAAGTGCAACGGCAGGAGCTGAGCTGTCCACCGGTTCAGTGCAGCCAGTGCAAAAGCAGGTTCTGCTTACAGGATTGCTCCAAAGCAGAGAGGGGGTGGGGGGAGTGGGGGAGACATAATAGCAGTGAGGCTGAAGCAGAGGCCAAAGTCATGATTAGGTTGGGTCAGCTCTTTCAGCTCACGGCCACGAAGTCAATGTGAACAGCTTGACCCCAAAGGCCACAGTGCTTCTGTGTCAAAGAGCCATTTACTATACATACTGTATGTAGAGGATTACTGCACACGTCTCCATGTGCCCCTGTTTGAACAACTCTCCCCATGGGGCCATAATGTGGTATTGTGGATGATACATTGCTTTGACTGGGATAATCCTAACACTAGGGAACCTGAACATACTGTAGTGTGTGCGTGCTTGCGTGCGTGCGTGCATGTGTTTGTGTGTGCATGCGTGCGTGCGTGCATGTGCGTGTCTGTCTGTCTGTATATGTGTTTCTCACTCTGATGGTCCTTTTTTTTACTGCCACACCATCCAAATTTAACCGTGGCTTTAGAATAAATAAATTCAAATTTTCCATTTCAAACTAAATGTAAAAAAGTCAGGCATGAAGACACAGTAACACTGATAGCAGGCTCAACAGCTGGCGAAGGAGTAGAGGACCAATCATCAGCAGCAGTTAAAACAGAGCCAGGAGGGGTTCCCAGCAGAAGATCCAATTTACAAACAACACTGTCAAAATGAAAGAGACAAATGAGTGAAGGGTCCTACATTATGTCCAAAGCCAAGTGAAACGTTGACACACTGATTGCTGTTGGAGTGCTCAGTAACTGCACATTAATCTCTGCAGGCTGTCAAGAGAGATGCTCTAATCGTCTTAATCGCACAGACAATATTTTCCAAATCTATAACATGGGGGGATATCAGGTATGGGAGGACACTGAAGTTGCAGCTCATCAGACACTCGTATCATCATGATCATGGGGAAATTTGGATTCGGCCCTCTAATCAACTGTTTCTAAAAATAGCAACTTACTGCAGGACATGGTTACCCCATGAATATTTATATACTAGCGCACAGATCCTTGTCTTCATCCATCTCTAACAGTACAGTCAAATCTGGAGTGTTACTTTAATTCTAGGGTCTGAAGAGATAAGAGATATAATTCCAGATGTTACTGTGTAATGTCCTATCTTTCTCACCCCCCTCTCCCTATTGGTCTAGAATTCATAATTCATATAGCTTTTTCAGTCTTCTGGCCACTCTACTGTAAGTGCTTTATATTCAACAAGGAGCTAACCATGTAAGGCTCGTTGGAGGCAGTTAAAGGTGAGCTAAGAAATTAATGCTTTATTACATCCGCAGTTGCTAACCAGTTATAACCAATAACATCATGACCTGTCAATCAATCTTCCACACAGGGCTATAATTAATTAGGCCAGACACGCTAGGGTGGTGATGCATGTTGAATGTAAACGAACATTGCTGCCACGATCTCCACTAAATATGATTCTGATGCAGTAACAGAAACGTCATTGAGCAGAATCAGCACAACCACGTTAGATTTCTATTCATGTATAACTTTGAGTCAGTGGTGTAAAGTAACTAAGTACATTTTTAGTATTTGTACTTTACTTGAGTATTTCCAATTTCCAATACTTCTACAGAGGAGAGAGACAATGGTGCAGCTCAGACAGTTTAGGCCTTTTATTCAAGTGCTAGTACAAACAATATTGACATGACTTTTTTGTACTAGCACCTGAATAAAAGGCCTAAACTGTCTCTCTCCTCTGTATTCATCTGTCCCTGCTCCTGTGATGCACCAGACTAGCTGTGTAGGCTGAGGCGCGCCGTAGAACCTGTCTGTACTTAAATACTTCTACTCCATTACATCTCCGATCCAAATATTGTACTTTTACTCCACTACATGTATTTGAAAACTTTAGTTACCGGTACTAGTTACTTTACAGATATAAATTATAATATTATAAAACATACATAAACCACTTTAGCCCTATTTTATACCTATTTTATCTACAAGCTGTAGATCTGCTATTTTCAAACATTTTGTACTTTTACTTTTGGTACTTTGAGTACACTTTGAATTCCGGATTTTAACTTGTAAGGGTGCCCACACACCAAAATAGTGGAATCCGCCAATGCATTTCAATGAGAATGGAGCGTTTTTTTGCAGAAATCCTGTACTGGCAAAAAAAAAAACGCTCCATTCTCATTTAAATGCATTGGCGGATTCCACTCTAGGTATTTTGGTGTGAGGGCACCCTAACAGAGAGTATTTATATATTGCAGTATTGATACTTTTACTTAAGTAAATTAAGTGAGTACTTTTTCCACCACTGCTTTGAGGACCAGGAATTTCAGGCAGGTCACCGTATAAATGTCTCTTACCATGGCACTGGACACGAAAACCCCTCCCTGTCTTCAACTTCTGTCCTCCTTCCATCTTTCCATCTCTTTTGTTGACGTCAGGGGGTGGTGTCACCACGGAGCATGGAGGCACGCCCCCACACTCCGGGCCCGCCTCCTCCTCCCCCGTGCTCCTTGTCCGACTCTGGCTGGCTCTGGGCTCGCTCAGGCTTGGGGTTGATGGAACAGGGGGGGTCAGGCTGCTGAACCGACATGGTCCTGCGCAGATGCGTGCGCTTACACAGGAAGTCAGGCTTGGCTGAGAGACCGAAGGAACCCTTCCTCAGAACCATGCGAACTGAAGAGGTCTTCTTAGGTCTGGCCCTGTGGCCAAACTGAAGGGAGGACAGGTGTGCTGCATAGCCCTCACTCAGGAACTACAAACACAGAGAAAGGGTTTTGTGTTAGAAATAGAATACTAAAGCCAATCCATACGATTTATGTCCGTTGTCTGACTCTCCCGATGGAGATAGTTAATTGCTCCGAGGTGTAGACTATAACAAAGATGGTGGCACATCTAGAATCCAATCCAGCACACCACCTGCTTCAAATGTTTACTGACGTTGTAAACTACCAGTAGTATAGGTGGGACACCACCGTCACAATTTCTCAATGGAAGACTAGGTTCTAGACCACCTCTAACCATGGTAAATAGTTCTAATTATATTACGTAATCTAGTTATATTACATAACCATATGAATTGGTTAAAATAACTCCTGTATTGCATCTTTAATCATAATGAGAAAACTAAAAAGGGGGTTCAAAATGTAGAATGACAGCAGAGAACAAAAACGTCAGACCAAAACAGAAACAAGAAAATGGAAACATATTGTCAATAGACATGAACCACCCTGTTAACTTGATGGAATTAAAAAAAAAGAGAAAGTTAAGAGGGTCAGACAAAAGCTGTGCTACCTGGCATTGATTCTGGTACTTCTTAGAAGGCCGACCAACGATATAAATCTGGGAAGGGCTGAGGCCCAGCATGTTGTAAACAGAGATGTCCTTCATGGAGCCATAGGCAGAGTTGATCTTAATGTGACACTGGCAAAAGGGGAAACAAACAGGTGGTAATTATTTTGTCTAGACACTTAGATAACCTCATGCATAACCTGTATAACCTTTGATTTGATTTGATTCCTTTGAAAAAGAAATAAAACCACACGGTTACAGCAATTCGAGGATGTCAAAAGAAACTCCTGAGACCAATTTCCATTGAGGTCCTCCAACACTTAACAGTTAATAAGTTAAAATACAAATATAAATTACAAGAAAACACATGACATATACAGTACATACATATCAACAAGTGCTCCCTTATCTTTCCCTAGACTAATGACCAGGGACGTGCAGAGAATGTTAGAAAGGCAGGGGCTGACATATTTAAAAGGGCACTTTTCGTGAAAATACCGAAACTAGGCTATTTTCGGTACTTCGTACCACACTGAATTAAGCATAAGTCAATACTGGGGATGTGGCGTATGGCATGGATTTCTACACAGAGAGTGCAATTCTTTCAACATAAGATGCTGCTAAATGCTAACTCGGTATGGCATTTGCATTTCTTTCACCATATTTATACCGCATGGTCTTGAGAGTTCACCTTTTACAGATGGATAAAAGGGCAGGGGCTCAAGCCCCCTTTGATGACTATGTGTGCATGTGCCTGCCAATGACCCTCTATAGGGGAACCTTTTCGAAAATGCATGCTTTTGTCAGCTGCTTAACTGTTCTGCTGCCGTTGACAGTCCTCACCGTCATTGAAAGGGTTAAAACCATGCTGCCGTTGACGGTGAGGACTGTCAATCTTACTGTATATACAGTAAAGGTATAATTACTTACTGTACGTCGCTCCGGTCGCGCCCGCATCGGTAATGTCCGCGATTTGTTTACAACGCACGTCGGGCGTGCACGCGAAGTGAACGTCCTCCATAGTAAATCCATTGAGAGGTCCATAAAGAGACTTCATTTACTCCAAAAGAGACATTGTACATTATACATGGCCTGTATAATGTACACAAATACACTCGGCTGGGCGCAGCCATGATTCTCTTCTGGGCTCACACTGTCATGTGACTAGATGACGTAATTGTTGCCGTCAAGTGATAATCCAAAAAAAACAAAAACAACCCCCTTCCGGCCCTTCAAAATAATAGCGGCAGCCTACGGAGGAAACGGCGCGGCACCAAGGCACCAAGCATCCCTTCAGATTAAAAGGCAGTAATTGTGTTAAAAGACCTCAGATTGGTTGTCAGTTTGACACTGGTTTCAAGGTTGTTACACTGTGTGGCTCTTATGTAAGTAAAAGAGCCCTTAACCACTTTATCTTTAAAAGCTGGGTGGCTCACATCTGCTACACTAGCTCTGGTGAAATGCATGCCAAATGTAATGAAATTCCATCCAGGCGTTCCTGAGATATTGTGTTCATACTGATGGGATGGCTCATAGTGACCTTGAGCTTTGAGTACAAGTGGAATAAGGATGAGGATGCGCGTGTGAGTGTGTATGCGTGTGTGTGTGTGTGTGTGTGTGTGTGTGTGTGTGTGTGTGTGTGTGTGTGTGTGTGTGTGTGTGCGTGTGTATGCGTGTGTGAAAAAGTAATGTCATGTACCTCCTGCACTAGGTTTCTGAGGAAGATGGTCTTCTGGCGGAGAGGGTCATGGACCAAGCCTTCAGAGAAGAATATCATTCCATGTGGGAAGTTGTGTTGAGAGAGCCAGGACACCACACGCTGTTTCTGCATGTCAGGGCGGCCTGTGATGTAAATAATCAGATAGCCCAGGTCCTGCCAGTGCCTGCATGCAGACAGACACAGAAATATTTAACGTTGTTAATTCAGTGCCATTTACTGCCTGGGAGTTTCAGTTTAGCAGAAAGGGTTTTTCTTCATTATTCAGAACACGACTGAAGACATCACAGGAAACACAATTGCACATCTACTTGTGATTAATTAGAATTTTGTCTGCACTCTGTTTAACCACACAAATCCCCCTATTCTGGGGCAATCATTTTTATGAAAATGCATCCACACATAATGCATATTGGAAGCATCTGTAAACAAACTGCATCGTGAATGGAATGCCGCCAGTGCCTGTCAACTCTCTGAGAATTGTCTGTGTTCAGAAAGAGAGAGTCGAAAAATACTACTCATTGAACAGGATCCTCAACCACTTATACAGTACTTCTTTGACTGGAGTCACCTGGGGGTCTATACTAGTGATTTTCCCACCACACTAAATGTCTTTGCAGAAAAGAGGGGAAAAAAAGAGATCTACAAGCTCACAACACAACATTTGCATGTGTTGTGAGCTTGTAGATGTGGCATTTTCGTCAAATAATGGTAACCCCATAATAGGGACACTCATGATGTGGTTCTTCCTGGCTGAATATGGTAAGACACGCACGCACGCACGCACGCACGCACGCACGCACGCACGCACGCACGCACGCACGCACGCACGCACGCACGCACGCACACACACACACACACACACACACACACACACACACACACACATACACACACACACACACACACACACACACACACACACACACTAGGGCTTTCACTTCTAGTATTTTTTACAGATCGACTAGTCAAAGACACTGGTAGTCGACTAGTCGACTAGTCGTTAACATATTATGTCATAATAAAGAGCGCAGTGGCACGGCTTTCCACAGCAGCCAAGTTACCATGACAACATATACCCACACAAACCCACGTGTGTATCGTTACGTGTGCAACATACGTGTGCAACATAACAAGACCAGCATAGCTGCTACAGTAATAAGGCATGGAAACCCATGTACTCACCAAAATCTGCTGTGTCTCTCAAAGTCCACAATAATCCATTCTGCCCGTTGGCTAGGCTAGGCTTTAGGCTAGCTCGCTAGTCACTACACAAACAAAACACGTCTTTTAATTACTTCTAATCAAACGAACGTCGGGCAGTCTGTTGTGAACTAAGGCTATGTCTTCATTCTTCACTTGCTGCTTTGTTCATGCTACCATTTTAAACTGACAACTATTCTGTACTGTAGCGTAGCGTAGTCTCTGTAGTGGACAAGCTGCGGTGTGCAGCAATGACACTGGATGAACTTTGGGTGAACTCTGAGATTAACCCCCGCCGGTCAGGGAGATGCTGCTGGATGCACTGTGGGTGACTGGATAATTATATTCCGTTTATAATGGTTGTTAAAAATAAAACTATAACTAAATCGAATTGAAATTAGCTTACTAGGCCTACATAATGTAGAAAAAAAAAAACGAAAAAAAAAAAAACGAAAATGTTTTTTTTTTTTTTTTTTTTTTTTTTTTACGACTAGTCGACCAGTACCTACAAGATCGACTAGTGGTTTTACTAGTCGACTAGTCGAATAGTCGACTAGTTGGTGAAAGCCCTAACACACACACACACACACACACACACACACACACACACACACACACACACACACACACACACACACACACACACACACACACGTACACAGTGTCATCAATAGATACCTTACTACATCCACAGCTCCAGGCCGGACCTTGGGGTCACTACCCATGATAGAAACACTGGCGGCGAAAGAGCCATCGATGCTGAACACCACACATTCCATCCCCCGTGGCAGTACAGTCAGGTAGGCCTCTGCACTAGTCTGGTCCCCCCTGATCATATACAATACAATACAATACAATACAGACACAGTTAGGTATGCCTCTGCAATAGTCTGCTCCTCCCTAGGGCTGTCACGGTTATGACATTTTACATGACAATTAATTTTCTCTCAAATAATTGCGATTAATGATTTAATTGTGTTTTTGTCGTTGAGAATTACATTTCTGTTTGGCTTTTAGGCTTTGAAGTTGCACATGGTAGATACGACACATAACATAATATACAAAGAAATTACTGACATATTTGACAACTTTGATAGTGGAAATAACCTACAAGCTCACAACTGTTGTGAGCTTGTAGATCTGCTATTTCCACAATTTTTTTACTTTAAAAAAAATATATGAACAGTTTACAACGTGGAAACGATTATGACGATTATGAAAAATAATCGCGAATATGTCAAATAATTGTGATTAGACGATTATGTAATAATTGTGACAGCCCTACTCCTCCCTTATCACATCGGAGAGAGAGATTCATGAAGCAGCATCACCACCTGAAAGATGCTGTTGCTGTGTATGAGTCCCCTGTAGGGCTGTCACCATTATGACATTTTACATGATGATTAATTGGCACTCAAATAATTGCAATGAACGATTTAATTGTTTTTGTTGTTGACAATTACATTTCTGTTTGGCTTGTAGGTTTTGCAGTTGCACAAGGCAGATATGACACAAAAAGAAATGACTGACATATATTTGACAACTTTATACACAAAAAAAGAACATTGATAGTGGAAATAGATGATCTACAAGCTCACAACGCGTTGTGAGCTGCTATTTCCACTATTTTTGAAAATGTTTGAAAATATATTTTTTCAACATGGAAACGATTATGACTATTATGACAAAATAATTACGATGTCAAATAATTGCGATTAGTTGATTATGTAATAATTGATGAGTCCAGAATTTCTTCAGATAGATTTTCCCCCCCTTATTTTCTCCTTAATTCTCCCCCCCAGTGTAGACTTTTCACTTGACAGTAGCTGCGTTTACATGGACTCTTTCAAACGGGTTAAAACCAGATTTAAAATAAACCTGATTAAGCCCAACCCAATTTAAATTCTAATCGGGAGCATATCGGGTACACCTTTTCAAAACCTGATCAAACACCAGATCATGTAAACACATGATCCAAATCCTTCAATCGGGTTTATTTTGATCAGATTGGAAGAAAGGTGTCCATGTAAACGCAGCTACTGAGGAGTTTCACACCAGGTGGCTATCTCTCCCAGTTGGCCTCCTGGCTGACTAGGCACCCCAACAAACCTTAGGACTTGTTAGTGCATTGACAGAGAACATCCTCCCCTGCCGCCTCCCCACCAATGAACACAGCCAATTGTTTTCACTGGAGGACCAAACCCCCAGTCTCCATGGTGATGGACAGGATGTCACGGGAGCTCATTAGCCCTGCACTGTATACTTGAACATAGTTTTCTGCTGAAACGTTGGTGTTTGATACTGTATTACATGCATGGTGTATCACCTTTAAAGCAAGGAAATCACTACTGTATATGGACCCACAATATGCTTACCTTAAATGAATTCATCATGACACAAAATAAATCATCACAGTGGGTTTCTCAGTTCTGTTCAAATTCCACGTTAGGACCTGAGAGGGATAGGGATCTGGATACTTACTTCACCACCATTTTCATGGGGTACACTCCCAGGGTTAGCTTCTTGCTCTTGGGTATGGTGTAATTCACCCTGCCACTGCTGTTGGTCAGATCTGTGTCAAAGTGGACCCAGCGGCCAGACTGAGGCTGGGTCATTAGCAGAATGTCCACCTGAGTGTGGGGACACAACGTTGCTTCATGTTTCTTATAATTACTACGAACACAAACAATAAAAGATGAAACAACAGGAAGTTACATTTTATGATTACAAGTCCCACTATCTAACGATCTAACCATTAACCTTCAACTTTACAGTTATGGTAGTTAGCTACAGTAGAATGATAGTCAATATCAAAACGTGTTTTGGCGTTTGAGAACAACAAATCTAATAATTTATTTACTACACATATCAGAATGAACCTATTTCACAATAGACATACACCATGTTGACATGTTGCTTTAAATGCCAAAGAAGGAGATCTCCTTCTTATCTCTATTTCCTAGTTCCGTGCTAATACACTGATTAAATAAAAAGAAATGGTCTAGCTAAAAACCCCTGGCATCTAATGTGTTAATACCTGGCAGTCAGTGTGTTAAAATGAACTATATTGCTAACCAGAACTGCTCTGAAGGTACTGTGTAGAAAGAACATTACAGTGTCTCGTTGCTGCTCATAGCTACATACCGGTATACGTATAAACATTGTACACATGGACAGTTGGACACATGTGTAATCAGTAGCAGTGCATGCCATAGTGAAACCTTTTCTCCGGTCAGTGTGACCATGTCCAACGGGCCGTACATGAAGCGTCCAACCAAGGTCTGAGGTCCCTCCTCTGTGGCAATGACGTCATTTACCCGGTGGTTGGCTGTGACATTCTTTATGCAGGGAAACACACACACACGCACACACGCACACGCACACACACACACACACACACACACACACACACACACACAAATAAAGTAAAATCCTTTGACAGCCATTTGCGACAATGTTGCATCACTTTTCTCTGTCGAGAAAAAAACAGAATGTCGCAAGATCAAAGACACGCAATATTTCTTTCTTGATGGAATACATCACATTTCGGTGCATATCAAATAGGTCGGTGAAGAGTGCACCTTACCAAAAGGCCTTGCCAAAAGACTGTGTCAAATCTCTAAAAAGATTCCTTTACCCCTTTGCTATACCTCACATTTCTCATTCAACAGGGTAAGCACCTCCAACAGAGCCAGCAGAGAGAAATAAGATAAATCCCATAATCCTTTCATGCAGAGATTGTCGGTTTTAATGAGAAAGTATGAGCACGCTTCTCTGGGGATACAGCCCTTTCTATTGACTCTGTAGCGGCTAACGTGAACAGAGAAATGGGTAGCATGGGAGAAAGCGGGGATTACATGCAGCAAGGAGCCTCGCGTTGGACAATATTTATGCGGAATGCGCTCTTAGCAGGTGATCCACACACAATGCTCTTTTGGGCAATCATAACAATCATTTGGAAGGATAACAACAATCTTCTGTGGTATTTCCTTCTAGCCTTGAAAAGGAAATACATTTAATTAAAATGTCCCATATCTGGGAGCTGCAACCACAGCCCTTACTGTAGTGTACGGTCACAGTTTGAGATGTGTTTACACACATATAACCCTCAAATCCCCCCAAACAGTTGATGGATGGCAGAGCTTTATTCGTTCTTATTACGCGGCTTGGTTGAATGCTTGATTCTGATTGGTCAATCACTGAATTCAGCAGTGCGTTATTCCTGGATAATGACCGCTGAGCTCAATAACAGACCGCTGTCTAATCAAAGACTCAGAGCACCTGCTGCGCTGCTTGATACTGTGCCGTACAGTAACTGGTAATGGATTCTATTTGATCAACACGCCCTTGTTTTCCGAGGCAGGCGACTGCGTTGCCCTGGAAGGACCTGGCATAAATGTATGGAATACTTTCATTGCCGTTAATGCCGTAAGCAAGGAAATACTTCATTTTGTTGTTACTTTTGGGTCAATTTGTTAATGTATTTATTAAGTAGTCGTACTGTGTGTACAGTATGATATTGCAACACTGTTTTAGTGTTTGAGAACAACTAACCTGTTCATGTACATTGTATGAACTCATAAGGCCATGCTGACTTTTATTTGTTTGCAAAACAAACGGAGGAGTATACTGTGCGCCAATGTTGCTGAGGTGCTGACCACAGCGAAGAGATCATCTATTAGCGTACATGTATCATTATCTGACAACCAAATCTATATTGTGTGTACAAATTCTGTTTTTTGTTTTTGTTTGTTTTATTAAGACCAAAGGATTACAAAATGTAATATAAAATGCATGTACATTATTATTATTTTTTCTCCCTATACAACAAAATTCTAAATGGAAGAAAAGAAAAAAAGAAAATACAAAAAAGAAAACCTGCAATCCCTCTGCATTCTGTTTTAAGCAGGGCTTAGAGTCGCTGTGATTGCCACTCATACATCGTTGGACCACACTGGCTAATGAAGATGGTGTAAAGGATTTGTCATCTAATGATGCAGCTAAGTATTTCCAGCTGCTATGATATTTGCATGTTGATTAAGTTTGTTAATAATTAACCGGGACACACTGATATACTGGTAGCTCAGTGTGAGGGCAAATAAATAAACACACATACAACACACACAGCCGCATGAGGACTGACTCACACATATATGAGTCATAAGTAGCTGCGTGATACAGTACAGTTTTCTGGCCTAACTCTCTGGTTGACAAGCAGCCATAAGAAATAGTAGGACATTATGTTCACGGGAGGTGGGGTGGGGTGTGTGTTACAGTATGGGAATCGTATACTTCTGCTTTGGCAATGTAAACGTATGTTTTCTTATGCCAATAAAGCCCTTTGAATTGAAAATTGAATCTGAAATCTCACCTGGTGTACTGTATGTGTTGAAGTGTCCCACTAAACCCCAATACATACTATATATGCCATATAAATGGCAACCTCTACTCCTAATAGTTAGAACACTATCTCCAGGGGGTCCTCAGCTAAATTAGTTAATATAGAGTAGCATCAAAACTAGTTTAACCTCTTTAACACTATGTACTGTACATCGGATATTTGAAAATAGTGGACCTATAAGCATAGCCTCGTAAACCAGCCTCCTCCAGAAATCTACAAATGCAAATGTAGATTTCCGGGAGAGGCTGGTTCACGAGGCTACTATAAGCACACAAACATTTACAAGCACACAATAAGCATTTTAACAACTCAAATCTTGTACTGTATGGGGTTGCCTGCCGCAAAATATTTTCAGATGGGGGTCCGTGGCCAAATTAATCTTGAAAATGTTTGAGAGTTAGGATGCCTAAATGCTGAGGAAGAATGTCAGGTATCCCTGGTAGTCTAACTAAAGTGGACACCATTCTTCTGTTTTGGTAGGTACAGCTCTGTATATCTATAATTCCTTTCATTTCCTCTCTATCCGTCTCTCTTGGACCTTGACAGTAGCACACACAAGGAGACAACAAACCCAGCAGTGGCCTCTTTTCATCAGTGACAGAGGCCTCTTGACAGTATCAGGAGCAATATTTGAAGTAGTATCTCTATCCATTGCTCACACACCAGGAGGTCAATACAGCAGCAGGGGTTTAGAACAAAATCTTAAACAAGCTGCTATACCGGCTACTTTACCGGCAGTGGCTCAGGAGCTACAGCGGCCACTTTGCCTCTAACTACCCTGGGTGCCAGCCTGCTATGCTACGTTCCGTGGATTTGTTTTGTCACTTCGCTTTGAAGTGACAAAACAAATCCACGGAGGGTAGCGTAGCAGACAGGCACCCAATCTAGCCCCTAACTGCTCCCAATCGGTGTGTGAATGGGTGACTCTAACGCACATTGTAAAGCACTTAGGATAAAGGCACCACTTACCATTTATAGCTATATAACACATAGATAGACTGCACAGGTTTGCAGCCTCACGTATAAAGGTTTTTGCAGATACAATTTTGTATTATGCATTATGTATTTAATTATAATGCTATTTATGCTGTTTTGTCTTTCGATTTAGCTTATTATGACAAGTTTGGTCATTTTATTGCATTTTTATCGTTGTCCACACTGTTGATAAGGGCGAGGAGCGCAATCCGTGCAGGTTGCGACCAAAGTTGACGACGCCCCCAGTCACTACAGTACGTCAGACCCAGGCTAGGCTCGCGATGCAGAAGGGAGGCGAAGGGAGACCTCTTGTGTCAAGCGCATCTCTGCAGACAGCAGTAGTAGCGGACGACGCATAAATAAAAAAATAAACACTTGTTTGGTATTTTATGAAAATGTTGCTACACTAAAAACTACATTTTCGCTACAATCAATAAACAGACAACAAAGCCTATCCTTACCAAAATACCATTATTTTGTCATTTGCATTGTGTTTTACGAGTTTAAAGGGGTATTTCACTTTCAAAAAAACTTTTGGTAATCTTATCATCTGATCAGGCTTTTATGAACACCCTGAACAGTTTTTAATTAGCTTGATTGAATATTTGGATATTTGATGTAAATGTTACCAGGCCCTCCAGGCCCAGGGCCTCTCCCCACACACACCCATTGTAACTTCAAACTTCATTTTAACCATGATAGATTCATTAAAAACACCCATTATTTTTTCTGGTGACTCATACTACCCTCCTAATATGTGAGCAGGCAGTGTTTTTTCAATAACTTTGTTCATTTATTTTTAATAATTATTTGTTTGTATTTCATTTTTTCCATTTTCCCAAATAATTATTACAAATAAATGAAAAAAGTTATTGAAAAAACACAGCCTGCTCACGTATTAGGAAGGTAAAATGAGTCACCAGAAAAAATAATGGGTGTTTTTAATGAATCTATCATGGTTAAAATGGAGTTTGAAGTTACAATGGGTGTGTATGTGGAGAGGCCCTTCCACTGTTACCACTGCAGTACCTGTTGAAAGTGTAATATCCTTTTAATACCATTATTTTGCATTGTGTTGCAAAATAATGTGTGTTTGCATTGTTTTTATTCTTTTTCTCCATAGGCCTAGTACTGTGATTTCTCTGTCATTCTATGTTATAAGTTAAAAAAAGGACCCAAATTGCTTGACTAAAGCATTTTTTAGGTATCCTTTTAGTTGACCGTGACACTACCAGTGAAGTGTACTGTCACGAAACTGTAAGGGGGCGTCAACTTTGGTCGCAAACCTGCACAGATTTCGCTCCTCGCTTGAGAAAGCTCAAAGAAATGTCACTGCATGCAATGTTGACAGCTGTATTGCAAGTGCAAATGACAAAACCTTGAAACCTCAAGGCTTTTACCGCAGAGAGAGTCGACAGGATACACAAGAATAGCAAACACAGCCAAAGAGCCATTCATGAAAAAGGTGTCACAATGTCTGTATCTGGAATGCATCTGGAAGGTAAAAGAAAGCAGACTCATGACCTTGATGGTCTAGTCAGCACCGCTTAGCAGCAGAAGTACATTGTGTTGTTCTGCTTACCATCCATGTTCCAAGGTGAAGTATGGTATATTTAATCTGAATCAGGGTACTGCAAAAGGGGCCTAGTATGCCAATTAGCGTTAAGTTCAAGAGTTCTCTAACGGAGGGCGGATGCTTGTGCGTGTCTGTGTGTGTTTTCCTGGTGATTAGACAGGCAGGATGTTAGACTTCTTTTCATGTTTCCCCTGACTTGGTTTAAAAATAACTCCCAGCTTGTTGTTTGTGGATGACCAAGACTGTAATAAAATATTGGTATTTTGTATTTTGTATCAGAGCATATACATCTGTGACTTTACAGAACAGCAATATGTTATGTTAAATCCTGAGTTATTATTCAATGACAAAGTCTGTTATATAAACCTCGACAAAAATAATGACATGATTATGACATTTTATATGGCGATTAATTGTCACTCAAATAACTGCGATTAACGATTTTATAGTTTTTGTCGTTGACAATTACATTTCTGTTTGGCTTGTAGGCTTTGAAGTTGCACATGGCAGCGTATGTGACACATAACCTAAATATACATAGAAACATGACATATTTGACAACTTTATAATAAAAAATTAAAAAAAATGTATAGTGGCAATAGCCGATCTACAAGCTCAAAACGCGTTGCATCGGCTACTTTCATTTTTTTTTTAAATGTTTGAAAATATGAAAAACGATTATGACAATTATGACAAAATAATTGCGATTATGTCAACTAATTGCGAAAATCTGGGCTGTTATTATGTATTAATTGTGACAGGCCTAGACGTCACGCAGATTTTTGACAGGTCACACAACACGTGTCAAATTTCACTGAAGCACAAATCAAGCTTTACATTCAGTGGACCAGCAGGTGGTCTCCTATCTGACATGTCCTTCATCGTTCACCATGACTAAGTACATGATGGCTTTCTCACCCTCAGTTTGACGTGTGTTCTCCTTCGGAGCCATTTTTCTCGAGGGCTGGAGGGGGAGAAAGGCGCCATGTCCATGTTGCCAGCCTCCTGGGTCTTCACACAGTCATGTCGCATGAGCTGCAATCCACCACCACCACCACGCACGCACGCACGCACGCACGCACGCACGCACGCACGCACGCACGCACGCACGCACGCACGCACGCACACACACACACACACACACACACACACACACACACACACACAAAGCAGTCAGTCCATGAATCCATGACCTAGCATAACACCGTGAGCCTGACAGCACTTGAGTCTATACTTGAGAACTTGTTGCAAATACACGGATTAGTGTCCAATGTGATTCAACAAAACAGTCTGCTGGTGTATACAACTTCATCGAGGTCCTTCAGAACATTTCCAATTGAATGGAATTAGGCATGCATCTGTGGCACAATCAGAACTGCTGGGGAGAGCTCATCAAGAGGAAAATTGCCAGTTACGGGTCAGGGAGTGAGTGTGCTGGTGCAGATGAAGATTGCAGCTAACAATCTGGGGAAAGAACAACAAGCCCAATAATTTAGGATCCAATCAGCAGGCAGCTCGGAATCAGTTACGTTATGATTTGTGACCTGTTCAGAAGAGGCAAGCTCTCAGGACATCAGCCTCCATGAAAGATTCTCAAAAAATGTCAACTGCCAGTGACGCGTTTGACGAGTGAATTGTTTTATATCATTTAATTGAAAAGAATCCAAAAAAGATCTTCGATCCACGGCCCAGTAGTGCCCAGTTTGTCATACTTCCGGGTTAGGCTGGAAGCAGGAAACCGGTTCTCCATTCACTCCAATGTTAAGCCATGGAAGAAACAGACGTTTTCTCTGATTAATTTCCCTGTCAGTCCGCACCCTATGATATTGTGCTAATTCGCTAGCTTGTAGCTCCGACCTAATGGGCCGTATGAAGCTCAGTTTTTCTTTTCACGGCTTGCAGATTACTGCAGCTTGCACGAACGCGCAACCGTAACGTGCGCGCGCGTCATGCACGTTGGACACCGTGTGAGCACATTAAAAGTTAAGAAATTAATAAAATAGCGTGGCAGGCAACTGGGACATTTTTGATCATAGCAGTCAGTGAGTTAATTTATTTTAATCCTATCACTAATTGGATCTTCTCAATTACATATAAATATGACAAGAGAAATGTCTTTATAGTGTGGGCTGTGTAGCCCAAAGCTCCATTGGTATCTTTTTCCAGGATGTGGATATCGATTGGAGCTGAAACCCACTGATCCGAGATAATGATCGGCAGGTTTATTAGCTTCTCAGCCGTGACCATAACACTTCCTGTGCACTCTCCCTCACATTTCCCCAGCACGTTGGCTTGTGGCAGTGTGAAAAGACCATCCTCCTCCTCAGAGCTCAGTGAGCAAAGCTTTCTAATGATGTTAAAAAAGCTGCCAGACTGGCTGGAATGGCTTCTAATAGGACTCGACATGGTGTGTTGGGTTTTCATTCTGCTGAGTGTCTTGGCATCTGAGGATTCAGTGAATGGGTGGCTGCTCCAAAGCCTCATACTGTACATGCTTGCTTGCACAGAGGAATGTCACGTGTAGACAAGTGCCAGAAATGCAGATACATTCTAAATCCACATCATGCATGCATGCTATTACTCCACTCACCACTTGAACACTGGCATCCCTATTCTGGGGGAACATTCACCAAAAATAGCACATTATACAAGCTCACAGTGTGATGTGTTGTGAGCTTTTAGATGATCGCGCCGCAGTGCATCTACGTTGGTGGCGGTGAACTTATTTACACATTTTTATTATTTGTTTTCTTTTCATTGGGTACTGATTACTCACGGTGGATGTGTGAAACACAATTTATGTGAACCCTAAAAATGACAATAAACTATAAGGCTAAACCTACCTGCCGGAGTACAAAGGATGCTACGTCAGTAGACTCCCAGTAGGAGGCGTGGAAGAGGTGAGGCAGAGCCACCGTGGGGAAGGAGGTGAGCACGTCAGGGCAGTACAATGCATAGTCCAGCCGCTTGGAGCCCCACCACCTGCTGGAGACTGAACAGCACGCACGCACGCACGCACGCACGCACGCACGCACGCACGCACACACACACACACACACAGGGGCGTCACAAGGGCGTCACAAGGGGGGGGGGGGGGGGGGGAAGTGAGACTGAGTTACCAGGGCCCAAGGTGGAGGAGCCCAATGTGGAGACTGGAGGGGCCTTCATCTTTATATTACAAAAGAGTAAGTGATCTACTTCCGGGTCATGTATTGCTAACTTAAATACCAAACCACTTGGCCAAGATGTACTACATATGTACTAAATATAGCTTAAAAATTCAAACACCCATGTCACCTTTGCAAGATGTCGTTTCCAAACCTCTGTATACAGTTGTATTCGTTATTACCCTCATATTTTGCCTCTGTATAAAATAGTCCGCCGGTCAAATATGTCCGACCGGAAACGTGCGCTGCGGCACAATAGTTCCGCCACAATAGTTCCGCCACAATAGTTCCCCCCCCAATTTCTTTTTTTTTTTTTAACGTTTTTTTTTTTTTTTTACGTTTTTTTTTTTTTTTTTTTACTTTTTTTTTTCCTTTTTTTTTTTCTTTTTTTTTTACTTTGTGAGCGGCCCGAAGGGCCGCGACCCTCTAGTTATTTTACACTTTAGCTATTGAAAAATAGCAGATATACAAGCTCACAGCGCCGCGCTGTGAGCTTGTGTATCTGCTATTTTTCAATAGTTAAAGCACAAAATGTGATTGAATCCTTGTACCCAGGGCCCAGATTTTGGTGCAACACCCCTGCACGCACACACACACACACTGTTCATTTCCTCGACTAAAACTATGACGAAAAATGTTCGTCGACTACCTTTTTTCACTAACGAAAACTAAATGAAACGAAATAAAAACTAAGCTATTAGGACTAAAACTAAGCCTGAATATACAGAAAATGTCGTCAACAAATAAAAACTAGAGTAAAACTAGAAGCAGTGCTCTTCCGAGCACAGGTCTCCGCAAGGTCAGGTAGGTTATCGTGGCCTCCTGGTGGCGCTATAATAGGCCAATGTGGAAATGGTGCCATGGTGTCTTCTTCGGCCTTTCATGGTAATCGGACGCTGCATTCATGATTTAAGGCATTTTGTAACCATTCGTTTAGCAAAAGTCGACCTGCTGGTGGCGCTATAACAGGCCAATGTGAAAAGGGTGGCATTTGTTCCTCAACCTTGTGTAGTAACTGAACTAAACTAAATTTACGTTTGGTTGTGTTCGGGTGTTGCCCTCTGAAAATAGCAGATCTAGATCTAGTCTAGACTAAAACTAGACAAATAAAAAAATTACAAAAAACGAAATTAAAATGTATTCAAAAGACTATGACGCAAAATAAATCAAAGCAAATGCTGTCAAAATTAATACTGAGACGCACGCATTAGTTAACACTTGTTAACTAAATGACTATGTTGTAGAATTTAACCTCATGAATCTATTGCACAGATGAATCACATGTTAAGTTAGGTTATTTGCATATGACCTGGTTACATTTGCATTACTCACTGTTGGCAATGGTGCTGCCCAGCTGAGTCACAGAGGCCAGCAACGTTTCACTGTCCACGCTGGTCATGCTGGCCCTGCGTCCCCCCACCACCTCTTCTGCTCCCTCTTGCCCTCCGCCAAGCTCTGTCTCAGAGGGCGTCTGGAGCACCGGACCCACAGGGGTGCTGCTCCCACTGTCCAAGAACACATCCGCGTGGTTCTGGATACTGTCCGCTAGACGCATGGAGGAGGAGAGGCCGGGCAGGGTTATTATAGATAACTAAACATTTGAAATGTTTCACTTAGAAAAGAAAAGGGTTTCGGTATTTCCATCATCATTCAGTACAGTGCATCTGATGTCATAAATATTTTCATCCTATAGCTCATCTCTAAATCAAGGTTTCATGATTGCGACCGTAGGTCGCATTTACTACCAAAACCTCCACGGGCTGTCTGTGAGTGAGTGAGTCAGTGAGTCCGTCACACTTTTGCCCTGCTCATATCTCCACAACCGTTGCCCCCATCCATGCCAAATTTTGCACACACACTCCTTACCTGCCAAACTACAACCTCCAAGGACCCCCGGAGCTCCAGGGACCCCCAGGTCCCTGGGGGACCCCCAGGTGTAAAAAAATGTCCGTCCGTGAGTCATACGTCACACGTCACACTTTTGCCCTGCTCATATCTCCACAACCGTTGCCCCCATCCATGCCAACTTTTGCACACACACTCCTTACCTGCCAAACTACTACCTCCAAGGACCCCCGGAGCTCCAGGGACCCCCAGGTCCCTGGGGGACCCCCAGGTGTAAAAAATGACCAAATGTGCAAAAATGACCAAATGACCACCCCCACGGAGCTGCTCACGGGGAATTCCTGGGGACCACCCACTCCTGGTGCTCCAGAACGGATGCAAAAGTGGTGGCGCCCCCAGTGGAGGACCCCCTCCACTGCAGCTCACATAAAATGCCCTAACTCGGCCTAGGAGCGTCCGGGAGAGCCGGGGCCGGTACCTATTCGTCCACCTACGGTCGCTTATCTCCCGATTAGGGAGTCTTACTGGTACAGTAATACCTGAAAAAACGAAAACTAAACTAAAATTGCTCATGCACTAAAGACACCAAACTGAAAAACAAGGCTTATTGCGACCGAAGGTCGCAGTTTAGTATGAGAAACGGCACATCATGTCTCCGTCCAGACGGACGTCTATCCGTGTATGCTTTTTTACGGTCTATGGGTTTGCCGCTATGACATCACTGTGGTGTCAGGGGAACCACACTAACATAATCCCTTTATGTGCATATCAATACATGTCATCAATTTTAAGCCCATATCTAACAGGACTTCATATAATTGGAATGCCCATATATGAAGGAAGACAGCCCATATCACAGCATATCTCCATATACAGTACATGGATCTCCATATATGGGTACCAGGGGTCTCACTCTCCATATATGGGTAACTGGTCCGATATACATCACTGTCCAGATGGCCAAGACATGGCGCGACTTCGAGGTCACTTGTCGCCCTTAGGCGTCTTACTATTAATAACTGTGTGCGTGCGTGCGTGCGTGTGTGCGTGCGTGCGTGTGTGTGCGTGTGTGGGTAACTGGTCCGATATACCGTACATCACTGGCCAGATGGCCAAGACATGGCGCATTGGCGCAACCTCAAGGTCACTTGTCGCCCTTAGGCGTCTTACTAGTAATAACTGTGTGTGTGCGTGCGTGTGTGTGTGCGTGCATGCACGCTTGTTTGTTTGTTTGTGTTGGTGTGTGTGTGTAGTGGGTAGTGGGGGCTGAAGGGAGATGTTTTGATGACTTGGCAATTAACTGTCTCCATCCTTTAAATCAATGCTGTTTGTCTAATAAGATTGCTTGATGCTGTGCATTGACTTGCTTTGTGTTTGTCAGAGAAAACAAATGGCTGCTACTGGGCATCAATCCTTTATGCTGTTCTGGGTATAAGGCATGTACAGCATACACAGTACAATCCTCAAACTGTCCTCCTCTGCACCCCTGTATAAGACATTGACTGACATCACGCAGCGTGTGATTAATTATACAGTCCTGTTTTTTTCACTGAATGTTCACCCCAGAATAGGGACACTAGATTATATATAATTACATATAATAAAGTAGATAATGCTTTAATGACGTTCCACTTTGGGTTACTTACACCATAAGGTTACTGTGGTCACTCATGACAGGTTGACCTTGACATGTTGGCACAAAATGGCACCGTTAACTAGTATTTGTCTTAACTTTATGTCCGAATGCATTCATTGCCTATTTCTTACCATCTTTTCTTTTCGTTCCTTTTTTTCTTTATCATTTAGCCAATTATTTTGTACCCCTTTTTCTCAACAATTTAGTCGTTATTCCAATTAATTCCTCCCCACACACATTCCTGTGTTGTCACTGCTGTACTCCTACTGACTCACCTGCCAGTGAGGAACACCCACCAGGAGGATGTACTAGAATGTAGAGCCTTCGCCCCACTCTTCCCGCCCAACACTCACTGCTAAGAGGTGCCGCCCCAGCCCGTAGGAGTGACAAATATCCCCACCCAGCTTCACTCCCCCGAACACAGACCAATTGTGTTTGCATAGATTAGTTCGGTGGATTCGAACTCACAACCTCCATGGCGGTGGACGGGGACTTAACAACTGTGCCACCCACGCATATCTTGCTGCAGGTTCATGGGACGCAACAATAGCAACATCTGGAAACTGAATTATGGCTAAATATAAAATGTCCCCTTGGACTGTCACTGTACTGTGTTATAGTATTTATTAAGGACATGAGTATTTCACTAGGACACTGGTCTTCACCAGACAGAAAGGATCTACTTGACACTGGGCGAAAAGAGCAAGAATCCCAAAATATCGAATTTTGATTCTTTCTGGAATACGGACATTTCCGTCACATATCCTGACTTTTTTTGATATGCACCATATCTGGTCAAATATGAACCAAATATACATCATGAAGACAATATGGTGTACTAGGATACAAGCAAATATTTTATTTTTGTCATATATATGTTCCGTAAATGACCTTAGGTCATATCTGTAAATATCTGATCACAATATTCTTTCTAGAATACTTGATGTGTCAAATATTGATTCATATATGACCTTAAGTCATATCTTTACAGTGGATTTGCTAGAGAATACTGACCATTTCTGAGGCATATTTAAGGTTTTGTTGACATCAACCATATCTTATCAAATATGGACAAAGTATACATCTCCTTGTCATATACAAAGTATGCATATACGTAATGAAGTAAAATATGAATATACTGAAAGCATATTTTGACAAGAATAATGGCAATATCTGTAGCATATATCATCAACGATTTTCATATCAAATATACTTACTACAGATTTTGCCATTTGGCATGTTTTGGGTGAGATATTTAACTGATATTGATAGGTCATGAAACAGAACATTTCTGATGCATATATGAGTTCCATAAAAATGCCATATCTGGTCAAATATGAACCAAATATATATCATGGAGACAAATGTTGTACTAAGATACAGGCGTAAGTTTAATTTTGTCAAGTATATGTCCTGTAAATTACCTCAGGTCATATCTAGAAATATCTGATCATAATATTTTTTCTAGAATACTTGATGTGTCAAATAGTGAGTTCATATATGACCTAAAGTCATATCTTTACAGTGGATCTGCTAGAGAATACTGACCATTTCTGAGGCATATTTAAGTATTTGTTGACATCAACCATATCTTATCAAATATGGATGAAGTATACATCTCCTTGCCATATACAAAGTATGAATATACGCAATGCAGTATATATGAATATACTGACAGCATATTTTGATAAGAATAATGGCAATATCTGTAGCATATATCATCAACGATTTTCATATCAAATATACTTACTACAGATTTTGCCATTTGGCATTTTTTGGGTGAGATATTTAACTGATATTGATAGGTCATGAAACAGAACATTTCTGATGCATATCCTGACTTTCATGGAAATGCTAGATCTGGTCAAATATGAACCCAATATATATCATGGAGACAAATGTTGTACTAGGATACAGCCGTAATTTTAATTTTGTCAAGTATATGTTCCATAAATTACCTCAGGTCATATCTGGAAATATCTGATCATAATATTTTTTCTAGAATACTTGATGTGTCAAATAGTGAGTTCATATATGACCTAAAGTCATATCTTTACAGTGGATCTGCTAGAGAATAATGACCATTTCTGGGGCATGTTTAAGGTTTTGTTGACATCAACCATATCTTATCAAATATGGACAAATTATACATCTCCTTGTCATTTACAAAGTATGAATATACGTAATGCAGTATATATGAATATACTGACAGCCTATTTTGTTAAGAATAATGGCAATATCTGTAGCATATATCATCAACGATTTTCATATCAAATATACTTACTACAGATTTTACCATTTGGCATTTTTTGGGTGAGATATTTAACTGATATTGATAGGTCATGAAACAGAACATTTCTGATGCATATCCTGACTTTCATGGAAATGCCATATCTGGTCAAATATGAACCAAATATATATCATGGAGACAAATGTTGTACTAGGATACAGGCGTAATTTTAATTTTGTCAAGAATATGTTCCATAAATTACCTCAGGTCATATCTGGAAATATCTGATCATAATATTTTGTCTAAAATATTTGTTGTGTCAACTAGTGAGTTCATATATGACCTGAAGTCATATCTTTACAGTGGATCTGCTAGAGAATACTGACCATTTCTGAGGCATATTTAAGGTTTTGTTGACATCAACCATATCTTATCAAATATGGACAAAGTATACATCTCCTTGCCATATACAAAGTATGAATATACGTAATGCAGTATATATGAATATACTGACACCCTATTTTGATTAAAATAATCTGTAGCATATATCATCAACGATTTACACATCAAATATACGTACTACAGATTTTACCATTATGCCTGTTTTGGACGAGATATTTAACTGATATTGATAGGTCATGAAACAGTACATTTTTATGCATATCCTGAGTTCCATGGAAATGCTAGATCTGGTCAAATATGAACCCAATATACATCATAAAGACAATATGTTGTACTAGGATACAAGCAACATTTTATTTTTGTCATGTATATGTTCTGTAAATGGCTTTAGGTCATATCTGGAAATATCTGATCACAATATTTAGTTAGAATACTTCATATGTCAGATAGTGAGTTCATATATGACCTCAAGTCATATCTTTACAGTGGATCTGCTAGAGAATATTGACCATTTCTGAGGCATATTCAATGGGCGAAAAGATCTAGAATCCCCAAATATCTGATTCTGGATTCCCTATAGATACAGACATTTCTGATGCATATCCTGAGTTTTGTTGATATGCAACATATCTGGTCAAACATGAACCCAATATACATCATGAAAACCATATATCATACTAGGATACAAGCATAATTTAAAATGTGTCATGTACGTGGTCCGTAAATTACCTTTGGGCTAAAATATCCAGAATCCCCAAATATCTGATTTTGGATTCTCTCTGGAATACGGACATTTCTGATAAATATCCTGAGTTTTGTTGATATGCACCATATATTGCCAAATGTGAACCCAATATACATCATGAATGTTCATGAATACAAGCAGCTGTTTAATTTTGTCATGTATGTGTTCCGTAAATGACCTTTGGTCATATCTGAAAATATCTGATCACATTATTTTGTCTAGAATACCTTTAAGTCTCTGGTAAATCTTGATGTATCAGACTTTGACTTCATATATCACTTAAAGTCATATATTTACAGCATAACCACTTCCAAATACAGACCATTTCTAATGCATATTTAAGGTTTTGTTGACATCAACCATATCTTATAAAATATGGATGAAGTATTCATCTCCTTGTCATTTACAACATATAAATATGACCTATTGCAGTATATAGGAATATACTGACACCTATTTTGGGTAGAATAATGGTAATATCTGTAGCATATATCATCAAATATTCTCATATAAAATATACTAACTACATATTTTGCCATTGGGCCTGTTTTGGGTGAGATTTTTAACTGATATTGATAGGTCACGAAACAGAACATTTCTGATATATATCCTACATTTCATTGATATGTCATATCTGGTCAAATATGAACCCAATATACATCATGAGGACATATTTTATAGAAGGATACAGTTACATCTTTTTTCTGTCATGTGTATGTTCCAAATATCACCTGGACATATCTGAGCTGAACAACTTTTCTAGAATACGGATCAAATCTATGGTATGTATATGAATGTGTCACAAATACAGTCTATATTACATTCATATATCACTTAAAGTCATATATTTACTCTGGATTCCGATATTCAATATTCACTTGGCCCAACCCATATCTAATCAAATATGGAATATGGAAGTATTAATTTCCTTCTCATATAAGAAGTATATGAATATGAGGTATTGCAGTGTAGGAATATATTGACACCCTATATTGAGTAGAATAATGGCAATATCTGTAGCATATATCGTCACCGTAACTTATACAATATACTTAGGCCTACTACAGATTTTGCCATTGGGCCTGTTTTGGGTGAGGCATTTAAATGATATTAATAGGTCATGGAAATTCACAGAATTGGGTGATTTATACTGGGCAAAACAGACCAGACCAGTGTCATTGGTATTTCATATTTGGTCAAATATGAACCCAATATACATCATGAGGATATTATATACGGAATCTTTGTCGTGTGTGTTCTAAATATCACTTTATATCTTATTTTTGTCATGCGTATTTCAAATATGACCGTATGTCCTATCTGGACATTCTGATGAGCACTATCCTTTTCTAGAATACAGATCAAATCTATGGCATATCTGAAGGTGTCCCATTTTCGATGGTTCGATTTTCTTGGCATAACTAATCAAATATGGATGAAGTATGAATATGGCTTAATGCATGCAGTATACTGTCTGGAATGTTGATAACCTATTTTGAGAAGATGACAATAGGGCCTATACTGTATGTAGCATATGATCACCTTTTGCCATATATTGGGCCTGTTTAGGGTGAGAGTTTTGGGTGACAGTCCAAACTGATATTTCATGAAAAGTGACAGAATCTGGTCATTTTTACTGGGTGAAATCCCCAACTTTTCTATGGAATACGGACCATTTCTTATTCTTAGTTTTCTATTACCTTGGAACCTTGGAAGACAGTGACATATGTCATTTTTCACTTTATTAGCGTTTTGTGAAGTTTGGAAGTTATTAGCAAATGCGGCCACAGGTTCTGTTATCAAGGTTATGTCCCCCAGGTTATGGGATCAGCTCTGTTGTCACAGATACAGTCCCAGGCAATGGATGGAATTATAGCTACAGGATGCAGTACACACACTCGCACCCTGTCACACAGACAAGAAACAGACAAGAAAGAAGTAGCGACAGCTACTAAAAGGTCTTATAAAGGACTTGTGGAGCTGTGTCCACACAAGACCGCATTTATGAGCATAGCTTTGGATATCATGTCCATAGAACAATGTTTATTCACAGGCGCAATGTTAAACCTTGTTATTTGCACATTGTTGTTTGCACATACCGGTATAACCTAGCAGCCCAAAACAATGTAAGTGTAGTGGGTTGACCTTTCCTGTAGGCAATCCTTAATTATGTGATACTCCCTAATCACCCCTAATCAAGACAGGTGAGACACAGATGACTGCTAGTTTAATAAAAATGAAACACACCAGGCCATCATAGTAGATGGCTGGCTTGGGTTTATCTGGTGGTATGTTAGGTCACAGGGGGAGCGTGTCGCTGTTAATACATGTCATCTTTTCGACACCCGACTCTAACCCTCACCCTAACGCTAACCTCCGTGGAGTGAGTCGCTAACCCTTCGGTCGAAATGATGGTCGTTCGAAAGAGCGTGATTTCCCCGGTCACAAGTTCATGTCCATATTGGCATTCCCAGATATGGGCTTAATATTGATCACTCAGGGATCGACCACACTGGTTATCATGAGACTGACACAATATTTATGACAACAGGGATCTTGGCAATATATGGAGATTGATATAAGGCATAATTGACACACGCACAGACGGACAGACAGACAGACAGACATGATCTGCAGGTGTTCATGCTAAATAGATTTTAAACTTTGTCTAGTACAAGCAATTGATAAACTATTATATATTTCCCAAACTGACTTCTCTGCTCCTCTCTTTCATTCTGAACTGTGAATTTATAGAGCAAAATTATGCACTATTCATGGTTGTGGTAACGACTTACTCAACATCAGGTAAATGACTGAGTTACACACAGCCATGATCAAATGATCAGCCTCCACTCCTGAAGTTTAACTAAGCATATACTGTGCACACAGTGAGTGCATAACCCAAAGAGTGCTCATATGTATCAGTATTGTATAATACCGATTACATCTATGGCATATCTTTGTGTGTCACAATTACAGTCTATCTTGGGTTCATATTATGTAAAATATCTAACTGATGCAAGTTACAAAAGAAATGGGTCGAGCTCAAGAGCTTTAAGTGGATACAGACTGTCTCACAGGTCAAAATGGGATTGGGCCTATAGATTCCAAAGACCTTACCAGAGAAGCTAAGCATAATCAGTCTGTTTTTATACCTTTAATAAACAAATTGAGTCAGCTTGTAAATGTCCTTATTTCTGTATGCATTGCAAAGGATTATGCTTTGCTGGGGATAAAAACAGAACATCTCTGGTTAAAGACCACATAAAGTATGCAGTTGAAGGGACAGTAAGGTGTCATTACAGTTAGGGACATCTGAATGTTTATGAAATTAAATTAATTAGGATCATAGCATTCATTGGACTATCAGCGTCTCTCTTGAATGTAATGGTAGTTACAGGTAAGCATGAGCATTACGTTAATCTTGGAAGTTAACAAGACGAGTATAACTGGGGAGTTTATTGGCATTGACATAGTGAACAAGGTATCTAGCAAGAATGTCAAAGTTCCTTGATAAGCAACCCCTGAGGACACTAGCCACTTCATTGGTCCAGCGTACCATTACATTGACTCAACAAAAAACTAAAGATAGGCCGCAACAATGCCGATTATAAACGAATGTGGGTTGTCCTTAAAGTCCAAGACCATTTCAATTTCAATGTTTTGAATCCTAAATAAGAGCTAGTCTATCTAATCTGAAATGACAGGAACTTAGAGGACAAGTAGGCCTATATTTCTTCAGAGGGGGTATAACAAAATGCATTGTGGCCTGAACTCGGGCGATAAAGAGAGAGAGAAAGACAGACAGACAGACAGACAGACAGACAGACAGACAGACAGACAGACAGACAGACAGACAGACAGACAGACAGACAGACAGACAGGCACACCATGATGCTTATCTAACAGTACACAGCAGCACTGCTTTGATAATGACCTCTGAATCTTGAACCCTAGAGTCCATGATTAAAGGCATATCATTCAGCCACAGAAGGGCTTACATAGGCTAGAAATGGCTAACTGTTAATGGAAAGGTCTTGACCTCAGCTGTCATAGGTCATTGTTGAACATCTATGGGACACCATCAAATGGGGTATACCCATTTAAAGATAAAAAAAAATAAAAAAAAATAAAACTCACACAAAAACAACATATCCCATCATATCTCCTGGCACAGGGATCATCAATGTCTGTACATTGACATATGTGGCGAGACTTGTCTTTGTCCATGGTAGATTTTAGATTTTGTTTTTACATAACAATGTTGAAAATTTGATCATGAGATTAAATTTCTGTCCCAGTCTCCAGGGTTTCTTCAGGATATGTATGACACTATAGTCCACTAGTACAGTGGTTCTCAATTTATTTGTATTATTATTATTGTTAAGGACCCATAACTCTGAGAGTGTTTATGGGTTCATTTGGTTCCATACACTCTCAGAGTTACATACCTGTAATGTTCGATTTGGACCACATTCAAGGAACTTTGAGGTCCCTCTCAACCCTAGTATACATTTGAGACTGGCACTTTGTGTGCTTCTGGTAACATTATTGTTCACTCCATGGCAAAAATATCGTTCAGACAAAAATGTCCACCGCAAGCCAGCATGACGATGAACCCTGCCTGGGGTATATCCACAGTTTAATACTGCATACTATTAACTATGAGGTTTATCAATGTAAAACATTATAGATGTGACATAGAACTTGTTACAAAGTGTACAACTCAGCCCAACATACACAACCCATTATGGACGGGAACCCCTGTTTTATCCCTCAGGTGGGGAAAACATTTTTGTGGGCTGTTTTTCTGAAAACTTAGGTCAGGCTTTAGAAGGTATCGACCTTAGGTCTTAATGGGTTAAAAAAACAGTAAAGATATATGGAATGGCAACCTGATATTAACTGCATTATTTATCGAAGTGGGGTCCTTGAGGGAGTTCCAGGGAGTCCCCGGCTAAATGATAGTTAGGAATGAAATGGACCCTTATGGGTAACTCAGAGTGTACAAATGGAACCAAAATGGACCCATTAACATTGATTTTACAATAAATTGGGGTCTCAGATAGAATGCCATAAAATGGGGGTCCGTACTTAGACTAATGCATGTCAAACTGGGGTTCTTGCAATTAAAATAGTTGAGAATCACTGCTAGACTCATCAAAATCTTCTCTAATGGAAATGTTTCTTCTTTGAAATGTTTGAGATCCACTACCATACTGTATTCCTCAATGCTTCAGAAGCTTAACTATCCTGCTTGAAATGAGTACAATACAATAAAAACATCATCATACAACAGACACGACATACAAGGTTATATAAGCAAATTATCATCTGTAATTAAATCTGATTAAAACACATTTTAATGCCTATCTTTTGGGATATTATAGTTTGGAGGAAACATATGAAATATGAAGGGAGGAACAGAGAGGAACATGATATATATGTGTGTTTATGGAAAGCAGTTTGAAAATCAACTACACTGCCCACAATGCAATTGCAAATGCCTGATTGGCTGTGTGTCATGTGACTGTGACGTGGCCAGCTACCATTGGCTCTGCTGAGAGCACACCCCCACTTTGAAATCCAAACAGCCAGCAGCAGTTACATTTGTCACCAACAGCAAGCATGAGAGCTGCTTGTGTAAAAGTGATTTAGGATAAAGCTAAACTAAATAAAATCACTGTTGATTGTTGAACAGGAAGATAGGTTGCTGCCAATCTATTTGTGGGATAAAATCTACATTATGGAGACTTTTGGCACACAGAGAAGGAGTTTTGGAGCAGGGAGATGACACAGGTATGTAAAGCTATTTCAATTGATTGCTTTTGCTTCCAGTATTTTTTACAACTTCACTATTTAGAATTCATACTCCAGTGTTTTCAGCCCTTTTCATGTCAAGGACCCCACAATCCAAAATGTAGACTATGGCTGCAGACCCCTTTTAATATGTGACAGGAACCCTCATTCCTGTTAAAATGTTTCCATTATATAATGTTTCCAAGGTCCATTATTTATTCAGCAGTTAAATAGCGTTATTGTGACAGTAATCATTGCTATAGAGTATTTGTTTAGTAACATGTTAGGTTGAGAACCACTGCACAAGTGGTCCGTGAGGTGGTTCCAGCCTTCCAGGTGGTCCCCAGCTAAATGATGGGGAGTTGATAACCAAATGGACCCCTATAGATCTTTTAATTATTGTAAAATCAAACCAAATGGACAAGCTAAATTATTGTTACACATGATCTGTATTCCTTAAGTATTGGGTATGAGACTGAGAGGCTAAATCTCACTAAATGGTGGTCCATGGCTCAAATGCATAAATAATTGATATCAAAAAGGTTGACAAACACTGATTTTTTTGCCATGGTTCTCAAAGTGGGAGTGGGAGCTGATTTACAGGAGTTCATACTGCATTGTGTGTGTGTGTGTGTGTGTGTGTGTGTGTGTGTGTGTGTGTGTGTGTGTGTGTGTCATGAAATGTGATTTTACCATAATCCCAGTAATCCTTAACTCACTTAGCGCCGAGCGAGCCAGATTTCAATATGAATCTGCGCTTATAACGCCAGGAAATAGCTATATTGAATCCCCAAAATCACATTACATAAACAGGTACACGTGCCTGCAGATGCCACAAGATGACCACTAGAGTGAGCCATAGCTCATAGACTTTCCATGGTCCCATGTTAAGTCAGAATAAAAAACAAGGTTCATGACATAACAGGATGGTACAATGACATGCTCTCCATTGACATTCAATGGACAGGCCGCGGGCCGCCATTTGAGCTCAATACTGCTCAATTCGTGCTTGATCGTCTCAAACCACCATTGGTATGGGCATCGGAACGTATATAGATGCCACACAGAAAGTTTCCGAATCAAAATCCGACCTAGTGAAGCTACGTGAGGGTCGGATGGTTTGCATTGAGCCTAGCGGCTAACAGAGGCCTACGTAAACAGGAAGCTATGGCTTAAAGGTGACGTCATAATCGTATCCTTTTTTTTCACGGTTTTCATCTGTATGCTAGTCGAAGGTAAGCTAACCGTTCCGCTCCGTCTATCAACCCAAATTAAAAGCTTAAACAATGCTTTTATATAAAAGTCGCTCCGAGTCGCTCGGCACTAAACGCCATCATTAGTTAGTCGCCCCGAAAGTCGCTCGGCGCTAAGTGAGTTAATAATATTCCATCATATTCAAGGGCTTTTGAGAAAGATACATTCAAATTAGACCACTGCAGAGGGCAGGTGTGTTTGTCCAGCCACCAGCTGACACTAGTTTGAATCTGCATCAAGGCAATTATGCTTCTGCCCAGTCAAAATCATTTCAACAGAAAATTTACTAGTATTAGGCTACTTAGTGAGTTCACCAACAAGTAAGACAGTAATTCTAAATTCATAACTATATATTATTTTCTCCCACATTTTTAGAGAACTATAATTGCTCAATAACGGGTTGGTGACCTGGCAGAAAACCTACATTCAAAATGGGATGCCATCATGGAGAATATTGATGGGGTGGACACAAGGACTTCCTCATCCAAAATCCCATCAGAGTTGTCTGTAAGTACTTTAACATTGTTCAGGCCAAGGACCCCTTATCTGAGAAATATCAAGCAGGAACCCCCCATTACATATAGTGTATACAATTGTGTTAAAGTTGCATAGATGTTGACTCCATATATTGGTAAACAGTGCCCTCTAGAGTTGAAACAGGTAAGTAGTCAAATCTCGTCTGCTGCATTCTGTGCAAAGTGATAACTCCCAATGATGCTGCTAGCCCTGCATCCTGCGTCCCTGACACATATGTTTAATAAAGGACACAATAAGTATCACTGCATCCCCAATACGCATTCAACTCTATCCTTTCTGCTATCAGTAATTTCACTGGACCAGCTGAGCTGCATGTGGTGGAGTCTCCACAGCTGTGTGTTCTGGCACTCTGACTTCTCCATGGCACATGATTTGACACCACTGTTTTAATGTCCCTGCAGTCCTCAGTCAAGCAAATCTACATTGGCCTTGGAGAGGATCTTGGATGGCATTTTTACATTTTTATTATTTTTCCTTCTGAAAATGCCTTGCTTTGTGAGATGTCAATTTGTATAATGCTATGCTGAATGAGTGCTATCTTAAAAGTGTTTTTTTCCCACCATAGATTCCGTACCGCACACAATGAGTCCGTGACGCAGGCTGAGGTGCAGGCCATAAAAGACGACGACTCCCAATGGTCCACCTGCCTCATCAGAAGTAAGTATGATATTGCGTTAATTTGGGGACATATGCCCTTACATTGGTTGTAATTTTAACTATAGGCTGTCCTGGCATACCTGTGATCCTAGTTTACTGAGTTACTACACTGTATCTCTGCATTCTATGTATGTGTTAACTTTGCTCACTGTAAGTTGCTCTGAATTAAAAGCTTCAGCTAAATGCCTAAATTGTAAATATGATATTACACAGTTGAAGTTAACAGATGGCACACTGACTAATATTGAAAAATGTAATATTGGTGCAAGTGATTTGTTTGAAAAGGTTTGTTTTCTATTCAAACATTAGTGATTTCTATAATGTTTGCTAAAACATAAATATGTTGAATCTAGAGCTGCTGCAGACAACCAAACAACCTTTGGCAGCCCATACATCTAAACAGAAATCAGAAAACAAAAGGTGAGTTATACTGTCAGTTAGGACTGTTTGTTTGGATGTACGGGCTGTCAATGGTTAGTGGTGCAACTCTAGAATAGATTGCAGATTTGTACATTTGGTCTGCTTATTTCTTCGAGTTATCATCCTTTTGAGATGCCTTTATTTCATATTTAGAGTTCATTTAGTTGTATTTGTTGTTTAATTCACTAGAGGTTTGCAATAGAGCTATGAAAACCTAAAGGCCAGCAAGAAGATGGAGCTGGATGGGCCCATAGAGGACGTGAAGAGGAGGAAGATGATTACCAGCAAGAGAGATCGGGTGAGGTATTGCCCTGTTGTATTACGGTTGCATTTGTTTGATCATGTAACTTATCAATTACCTTATGTAAGGGATATAACAGTGAGGTGGTCATTGCTGAGATATGGTTTCACTACTCACAAAAACAAAGGCAGGTTTATGATCTTAAGTTTATTCTACAGGTCTGGGCAATAGCATTGTTGTCCAGTCCAGATAGGTGGCACACTTGAGTGAATCAAAAATTCTGTCTGGTGGGCATATTCTATTTCCTGGCCAAAGGTGGATTTTACCCAAAAGGTGGGGTTCTGAGAGGCTTCCTACCATAAGCTTTCATGATGGTATCATGAAACTGCCTTTGAGTCAGTAAATATCAAACTGTTTACTCAAGTGTTGATGATTCCCAAATGGTGGTCCACTGATGAGTAACTAATGCAACATTGTTTTCTCATCCAACTGTAAACATATCAACATACAGCATATTTTTTTAACTGCTTTAATTGTGAGCTTGTAGATTTTAACAATAGTTATCAGTGGAACAGTCAACTAAATGTAATAAATCAACTCCTGCAAGTCCAAGTCCTTGTCAGGGTGGGCATCCCCAGTTCAAGTATGATTGTTATTTTTTTTTCTAGACATAATATAGCCCCCATACAGTCATTTTGGATGGAAGCTGGCAGCAAGGGCTGCTGGTAGCAGTGAGTTGGATGATGCCTGTGACAAGCTGTTGAGCTGAAGTTAATGCATCTGTAAACCAATTGAAGTAGTAACTAATAACATTACTTTTTCTTCCCATCTGTAACATGTAGAGTATTGTCATACAGTTCATATTGGATGAAAGTAATCTCTGGTTTTCCAGAGCTTTAATGCCTATTTCATTGTTACATTGTGTGTTGCCAAGAACAGGGTCAGATTCATTTTGTGACCTTGAATAAGTGTTTCATCTGGACCAGAATAATCCCTATTCTTTAAGATCCTAGTTGGTTTGGAGTTTGGAAAGTGTTGACATTAACTTGTTCCTGGTCCTTCTCTAGTCGCCAGCATTGATTATTGCCCTTATCTGTTTCATTCAACTTCTTCCTTAGTGGGCAGCAAGTGTAATGCAGGTAATCACTTTATTGCCAGGTTTGACAAGAGAAACAAGGGACTAGGTATAAGTAAAACAAGCACAAAAGAACTAGGCTAAGTTTGACCACTCTAAAGTACACCGGCTATTTGAAAATGGCAGATCTATAAGGTTTGTTAACCATCTATGTGTGCAGTTAACCTGATCACGTCTCCTCCTATCCATGCTGGCCCACAGCTGTTGCTCAGAGTGTGCTCAAAATATGGTTAGCTGTTTGATATTAAGTTGATTATAACAAATGAGGATGGAAAGGCAGCATTCCCCTCTTTATCTGGCCGACATGGTGCTCAATGATGTAGACCAAGTCACATCATTAAGGTAACTTTCCACCAAACAGACTACAAGAGACTCTTTGCAGCTCCTTCAGACTGGCAGTCTGTCGCTTTAGTTGGCACAGACTAAGCACAAACTTTAGTCGTCTGAAAGAACATGTTTTTGTACTGATGTGTGTTGCCAGGTCTGCTCATTATAAGAGACTTTGGACTTGTTTTCCTGTATAGTCGCTTGTAAATATTCATAGTTGCGGGTTGCTTTAGTTTGGACTTGTTTTCGTAAGTGTGGTTGCTTATTTGGGCTTGCTTTTAAGTACATAGACCTGTTCCCCATGTTTCACTCACAGAATATATGTGGCAACACCAAACAATCAAACCCACATTTTATTATTCAAGCTTTGCTTAGGAATTGATCGATTTATGTTGAAATAGATACAGTAATATGGTATTGGTTCAAATGTGCAATGGGAAAATGTCCCTGGCTTATTTAGGCTTGTTTCTGTTGCAGACTAGAGGTCCACAGAACTAGAGTATCTACTTCCTCATTGCTGAAAGGCTCCCAAAGGCAGCTTTTTGGCGCTTTTCCACTTGTTCCAACGCTGCGTTGCAAAATCTGTTCGGTGGGAAAAGGGGCTTTAGGGATGTCCTCAGTGGTTTTGATGTTCAGAGACTACTGTAAAATATATGCACAGCCCAATATGCTGTCACGCATGAAGGGCACACGATGGCGCAAACACACACAGTATGCAAATTAAAAATATATATATTGTTTTTGCCAAGTTAAATGTAACACCAACTAACTTTAGAATGGAGCTCTGGTCTAGACAGAAATCAATGGCAAATATTTTACACAATCCAGGGCAAGGGTTTTTCCTTGGCCTCTAGGTAGTATGTTTGAACAATGTTTATTCAGTGGAGTTATAGCGAAAACGGACAGCCAGTAGCAAAAACATTGTCTCCCTATGCCTTCGGCCTGGTGGAGACAACAAGCCTAAAATTGCTTATCATAAGCAGACAAGGCAAAACTGGGGGCCCCATATCAAAGGTTTTCCTTTTGACCAGAATGGATGAATAGAACATGTTGAGTCTAACCTCCTCTTCCCATCTGTTACACAGCTCTTCACGAAACAGGTCGGTGTTGGACAGAAGATACTGTCCAAAGAGGACCAGCTATACCTCAGCGGTGCAGTCGCCAATTCCGTCAGTGACGAGGACAAAACTGTTTTCAAAATCAAATCACCAAAGTGGCGCTCATCACGGCTGTCCAAAAATGGCGGACTGTCAGAAGGTCCTGGATGACAATGGGAAGAAGGTTGTGTAGCCCAGGTCCACCCATGTTCACACCTATCGTGGACAGTTTACAAGAAGAGCCCCCCCTCCTGCAGAGGGCAAGCATATCTACCTGCAGCAGAGTGAGGAGGACACCTCTGGGACTTAGTAAGGCTTGTTATAGGCTCTGTGTACAACTGTACTCTTGGGTTTTTAGAAGGGGCATAAATGTTTCCTGTTCAGATTCCCATGGCTTTGTTTCATTGGCTCAGCAGCAGATTTGAACCAGAATAACCAGAACAAGCTATGGAAGAATGGGAACCATTCATGCCATCTTCTGGAAACATGGGATTATAGTTTGCACAGTGCCAATTAATGGTGGTGTTCTGTTCATGCTTTTGGTTCTGATTTGTTTATTCTGTCCAACACTGACCTGTTTCAAATAGTGTTCTTACCTACCTGGAGTGTGTTAAGTAAGAATTGGATGTGTTCTATTCATTTTACAGTATATTCAACAATCAACTGTGTGTGTGTGTGTGTGTGTGTGTGTGTGTGTGTGTGTATGTGTGTGTGTGTTCTTAAAATACTGTTCTTAGGTTTTAGCCCATTTTAAAAGAACATTTAAAAGAATATTTGCTCTAAAAATAAATATTTGCTTAATTGCATTAAGTCATTTTCTTGTGTTGAAATGTGTACCTATCATTTGGTGTAGAGAGAAAGGAGCTGGCTTAAGGGGACACTGAACTGTATCCTGGTATGGTGAATCCTGATGGTTAGGACTTAAAATATGGTTATAGGTCATATCAATCAAGAATGTATCCTGACATAAAAATACACCTAGTGTTTGGACTTGACATATGCTTACGGGTCATATCAATACAGTATCCTGAGCTAAAATACACCCTGTGTTTGGACTTGAAACATGGTCATAGGTTGTATCTATACAGTATCCTGAGCTAAAATACACCCCGTGTTAGGACTTAATATATGGTCACAGGTCGTATCTATACAGTATCCTGAGCTAAAATACACCTGGGATTGGCACTTGAAATATGGTCACAGGTCGTATCAATATAGTATCCTGAGCTAAAATACACCTGGTGTTTGGACTTGAAATATGGTCACAGGTCATATCTATACAGTATCCTGAGCTAAAATACACCCTGTGTTAGGACTTAATATATGGTCACAGGTCGTATCCATACAGAATCCTGAGCTAAAATACACCTGGTGTTTGGACTTGAAACATGGTCACAGGTCATATCTATACAGTATCCTGAGCTAAAATACAACCCGTGTTTGGACTTCATATATGGTCACAGGTCGTATCAGTACAGAATCCTGAGCTAAAATACACCCCGTGTTTGGACTTCATATATGGTTATAGGTCGTATCAGTACAGAATCCTGAGCTAAAATACACCCTGTGTTTGGACTTCATATATGGTTATAGGTCGTATCAGTACAGAATCCTGAGCTAAAATACGCCCCGTGTTTGGACTTCATATATGGTTACAGGCCGTATCAATACAGAATCCTGAGCTAAAATACACCAAGTGTTTGGATTTGAAATATGGTCACAGGTCATATCAATACAGTATCCTGAGCTAAAATACACCAAGTGTTTGGATTTGAAATATGGTCACAGGTCATATCAATACAGTATCCTGAGCCAATGTACACCCGGTATTGGCACTTGAAATATGGTCACAGGTTATATCAATACAGTATCCTGAGCTAAAATACACCCAGTGTTTGGACTTGAAACATGGTCACAGGTCTTATCAATACAGTATCCTGAGCTAAAATACACCTGGCGTTTGGACTTGAAATATGGTTAGAGGTTGTATCAATACATTGGATATGAGTTATGACTCATCTCCAGAAATGACAACTGTCCATTTCTGATGAGATATTTTAGACACTGCCTGGAGTTATTTTCAGAATATGGCATGTGGTCGTATACAGTATCTGGGAAAAGATTAACTCCATATTCTAGCAAGAATAAAGTGGTCCCATATTGGGGGTTCGATATGCTCCGAACATGAAATGTATTTCACTTGCTGTTCGGAGAGTATCCAATCTGGATATCAGCACATATATAGTTACAGGTCATATCAATACAATATATGGATTTAAGATACTTCTGGTGTTTGGACTTGAAATATGGATAGTGGTCATATATGTACAATATCTTGACATTGGATATGAGTTAAGAATCATTTCCAGAAATGACAGCTGTCCATTTCTGATGAGATATTTTAGACAGGGATTAGAGTTATTTTCCGAATATGGCATGTGGTCGTATACAGTATCCGGGATAAAGATTAACTCCATATTCTAGCAAGAATAAAGTGGTCCCATATTGGGGGTTCGATATGCTCCAAACATGAAATGTATTTCACTTGCTGTTCGGAGAGTATCCAATCCGGATATCATCATACATGACTTGTATCTGGTAATATTCGGGCAACGATATCTAGGGATTCTTGGTCTTTTTGCGCAGTGTGATGTTATTCAAGAGTCGTAGCGGATTCCATCAATGATTCATCTGTTAGACTCTAACCTCTAGCCTGTTACATTTTAATAAGTGCATTGACTCAGTCAATCTACAAACTCACAGTGCGTCACAATGCAATGCCTTGTGAGCTTGTAGATCTGCTACGTTTGACATCATTTTGGAAAACTTGAGTACTTTGGTACTTTGGGTATATTTTAATGTCCATACCTTTTCTACTTTTAGTTTAAAATTTAAGTTAAAAAAGTATACAGGATTTGTAACAGAGTGTTTTTATAAAGTGGTAATACTACTTTTACTTACTTAAGTACTTACCGCTGATTTAAAGGCCATCAAAAAGGTCCATTCTACTTTACTGAGATGAACGTATATCCTCCTATCCTCCTATATAATACTACAAATGTCACGCTCCAAATGTCACAACCTCACTCTCTCCTTTCCGCATTTTCCTCCTCACTGGCTTCAGCAATTGATTTCAACTTGCACATGGCATTGACTATTAGCATTATTCAGACCGTGAGGAAGCCTATTTTTCATTTTGCCCAAATTCAAGTTGTTTATATTATTATTATATTTTTTGTTGTTGTTTTATTTTTGTTTTTTGAACTTCTGTTTAACTCTACAACACAGGTTTTGGCGTTAATGTGCATGCGCAGCAACGTGCACGTTCATGCGGCCACGGGGCACAACATGCATGTTTGGCCGCATGCACGTGCCCACAGGGTCTGTTGTCATGGTTACAGTCTAGACCCCCTGGCAACAGGATGTACACAGGAGTGTGTGTTTAAGTATAGTACAGAGGGTTTAGGTGGTTAAGACCTACTGTATCATAATAATACCTACAGCATGCAGTGCAGCACACAGGATATAAATGACACTACAGTAATAGGCTTATCTGGCCTATGTTGTTACATACTGTAAGTGATCTTTTTAAACCACTCAAAAGAATGAATCACCTCTCACTATACTGAGCTCCTGCAGAGAAAATATCCCATTAAAGGAGTAGTTCTCCCCCAAAATGACCTTTTTTCTATTGATTACTCACGCCATGGAGACTTGAGTTCAATAATATTTGTTTTGTATTTTTCGCATTCCTAAGACAAAAATTTGAGTATAGTGAATTTACCCCCATTGATTCCGGATGGGGTCCCCTCATCTGGAATCAATGGGGGTACATTTATTGTAATGAAATTATTGTCTTAGGAATGCGACTAAAACCAAAAAATAGTATTGAACTCAAGTCTCCATGGCATGAGTAATCAATAGAAAAAAAGTCATTTTGGGGTGAACAACTCCTTTAAGCAGGACTGGAGGCAGCCACATACAGTATACAGTACGTATGCATGTGCGTGTGTGTGTGTGTGTGTGTGTGTGTGTGTGTGTGTGTGTGTGTGTGTGTGTGTGTGTGTGTGTGTGTGTGTGTGTGTGTGTGTGTGTGTTCATGCACAAAGTTGTGCAATATATATTGTATCTTACAAGATACAGCCAGGTTTATGGGTTGATGTGTTTTGGTTCCAAATCAGGGTCATCGTGACCATGACCATCTATTCTACTGTGGGAACAACATGTTCCAGGGCATGGCTTAGTTACTTTATGTCTGGCATCACAATTTGGGGCATGTAGTAGGTGGGGAAAATACATACAGTAGACAGACAGACATACAGACAGACAGACAGACAGACAGACAGACATACAGATATTATTGTATTACTTTTTTCTCTCTCTTGTATCTAAATAACTAAATAAATGACTAAAACCATTTTCGAAAAAGAACGTATTGCCATTACTCAAGATACAGTAATGAATTTACAGAAATAGAGATGACCTCCACTTACAGATATGCTTGTTTGTCTGTCTGAAGTGTAGAATGTGTGTGTGTGTGTGTGTGTGTGTGTGTGTGTGTGTGTGTATGTGTGTGTGTGTGTGTGTGTGTGTGTGTGTGTGTGTGTGTGTGTGTGCGTTCGTGCGTGCGTGCGCGCGCGCGTGCGTGTGTGTGTGTGTACTATTCCACAGCCATCATTATGCAGTCTGTTTTTGACACCTCAACCCTTCATCTGCTGCCAGTGACCTTTGGCTTGGTGGTTTAAACAAAGACCCTCCCACATGAATGGCATCAGCAGCAGAATACTGATTCACAATAAGACCACTTTCCCTGGGAGGAGGTAGTGTCAGGTGTGACTGCAGGATTCACCTTCTTTGTGTGGCGGGATGGGAGGATGAAGTGTCATTATTATGCATCCTCCATATCAGGGGGCTTCAATGTTTTCAGGCCAAGGACCCCTTAGTTGAGAGAGAGATGAAGCAGGGACCCCCACAACCTTTTTCATAGTCTCCATATAGTTTCATCGTTTGACGGCACAGTTATCAGTGTATGTCGGATTCATGTCAATTTGTGTTTTCAGATATTTAAAGTTGTACTATGTAACTTTTTTTATAAAACAAATCTTAAAATTGTCCTAACTATTAAATCACAAAAGTTTTAGAAGATCCGCTCCGTGAATTTCAGCCTGTAAAGCCTTCTCTATATATGTAAACTGCGATCCTTACCGTGGACCGGATCTCGCGCCAAAATGACGTCATCTGCATCTGAATCCGTATCCGCCTTGTCCCGGATCATACTTCTGGCCAATCACAGCGCGTGTTCTCCGGAAGTAACTAGAGGCTTTGCAAATAACATCAGCCATTACGCTAGCACAGGCTGGCTTGGTTGTAGTTATTCTGGAGCTGAACTATGGAGAAGCAACAGCCGAAAAAACCTGAGCTCCCTGGAACTAATCCTCCACCCACGAAAAGGAAAAAAACACAGGACTATATTCAAAAACAAAAAGAATATGACCAGCTACGGCAGAAATCACGGATTTATCTGCTTCATATACACGAGAGGTGGCAAAAGTTGAGGAAAGAAAAAAACTTCCCCACTGATTGGAAACTGGCTCTTTTTCTTTTGAACTGGTAAGTTTGTAAAATATAAACATACTTGCTCTTTGTCATTGTTGTACTTTTAGTGCAAGTGCATACCATACGTTGGTATAGAATTTAGTCAATGTATACGATGGATAGCAACGCTGGTCAAAGGATGTTGTAGCAGTAGCCCTCTGACGACCGTCCTGTTTATTCAGCAGCCCTTTGTGTGTGTGTTCATTCACAAGTATTTGAATTTGAATACATCCGAATCTCCTAAAGACATTGTTATTGACTCTGGGCTACTCTTACATTTGCAATCATATTGTGTTCTCTGAGTCAATACCGCGGCGATGCACCATTCCCCCAAACTTTCAATGTTTATGAATGGTAGCTTAGCTTGTAGCTTCTATCCCCCCGCCGAAAGTCGGGGGGACGAATATTTACTATTCTGTCCATAACGGCACATAACTCGGTAACGGCGCTGAGTTAGCCTGGGGCCAGCCTATATACTATGCAGCTAACTAGTAACTGCGTATAGATCCCCTCCATGTTTTAACCATAGGTTTTAACATGTGTGGGGATGAAGTCTAGCTCCAGCTAGGCTTATCCTCCCCCATAATTATTTTCCCTTTTTTGTATTTGCTTTGTTTGTTTTACAAATGCTAGCTTGGTTAGTGTAGGAACTACACTGGAAATACCGGTACCTGCAATACCGCTAGTGACCACTACCACTACTTGGGAAAGTTACATGGTATGCCTTTAACCACTTGAACTGTCAATAGTTGATCAACTTGACCTTTCACTAGCCGATCTACAATCTCACAACGCCTCGCACTGCGAGGCGTTGTAAGCTTGTAGATCTGCTATTTTTGGCTAAAGTTCTTCGAATATGGACGCTAGCGTTCAAGTGGTTAATATAAAAAAGGAGAAAACAAAGTTTCTATCACACAAAGATTTGGAGGACCCCCTGTACAGTAGTAACTCTGAGGACCCCCTAGGGGTCCCGGACCCCCTGTTGAAGACCCCTGCTCTATATCCATATTGTCAGAGCCAATGTGTGCTGTAACCACAAGTATTGTGATTTGAGTTGATTATTATTTTATTTTTCCTTTGACCAAAAAAAGAGACGAAAAGAGAAGCATATACACTCATGGGTACTCATGATGTGATTTTACACACACACACACACACACACACACACACACACACACACACACACACACACACACACACACACACACACACACACACACACACACACACACACACCAATATGTACGCCATTGCTTTCTGAGTAGAACTCATCCATAATTGGAATATTAGTTTTGTCTTTCTTTCACAGCAGAGAGAGAGAGAGAGAGAGAGAGAGAGAGAGAGAGAGAGAGAGAGAGAGAGAGAGAGAGAGAGAGAGAGAGAGAATCCAGGCGATCCAGAGCCACAGAACATTCAGGTTGTAGTATAGTGAGACTCAGGATCAGCCGAGTAGTTAGAGGTTGCTATGGGTGGCAGAAATAGCACCCACACTCATATAATGAGTATGGAAATAGACAGGCTGGAATGTAAGTGCAGGAGAGTGAATCGACTGATAAAAATGCCTGAAAGTAGGGAGAAAGGCAGGAGGATTTTATAAGGTGTGGGAAAATATTAGGCCTCTGGCCTTGAAATGTCTTCTTTCACTGTCACAAATAGACCGATGAAATAGGTTCTCTCTCTCTCTCTACAGTATGTCTCTGTATCTCTGCATGATTGTAACACACAGGAGAGAAGTGTCCTTGAGTTCACACATGAAGAACAATGTTCCTATCTCAATGTCTATGTCGTCGCTGTCCGGTGGAAACCTTGTATGTCCAAAACCAAGAAAGAAGTACTACAGTCATTATTTAGTCACAAGCATACAAGGTTTCTGCCCGACGCTGAGCAATGCTATGCTCAGCCAGATGGTTAATAGCTTCTCCATCGTGAGATGAAGGACAAAGCCAAAGGCTGGGATCAATACATCTAGTGGAGGAACAAGGGCTTCCTCAGTCTCTATATTAGTATCTATGTTTGATCACAATAAAAGCTAGACCGTTGCTAGATATTGATTCAGTAAGCCATTCCCATAGGAAACTGATTTGATTGCCCCTCTGTAGTTTCACAATAAGCATTTACCACATTGAAGAGCCAAAGGAAATTGAGTGACGTGTTTTTGAAACGTTTACTTTGCGTGTATGTCTATGTATGTGCACCAGTGCACGTGTTTGACCGTGGGCACCTGTCTGAATCACATCCTCTGACAGCCCTCAAATAGACAACTCCACTCCACTCCACATCCAAGATCCAGCATGTGTAATGCTGCTTAGGAAGGAACTAACTAAACTAAACGAGGAAGCAAGAAAAAGTAGAAAATAAAAGATAGTCTCAGTTTTGTCTTTCCTGAATGGAATATATTTTCTTTATAGATTATGACCACTAAGCAAGCAAACGGGCTGATTAAAACAAGATTTTAATTTACATTTGCAGGCCAACTGAACACTTCCAGATCATGTGTGTATTATTAGGCATTGTTCTCATTCGTAAAGCCTGCATTTACTAGAACACTGTGACCATTTTTAAGTGTCTGTGCTGAACCATAAATGGCTTAATATCTTATCTTTACGCTAAAACCAAAGGTGGTTAGCAAGAGCTCTTATTCCTTGTCCTACTTTCCAAGCGTTTCCAAGGTTTATGACTGTAGGCAGTGGAACCAGGCACTGCATCACAACTGCCGAGAGTGAGTCTCAACCTCCCAAAAGGAGGCTAAAAAGATGCTTTAAATAAATCAGCAGCTCATTATCCACAACCATGCCCTCAGGGGGGATTACAGTAGTGATGTGCCTTATCCAGTACACTAGTAGGCTAAAGGTACTATAACACTTGACATTGAAGTGTAATTACATTCATACTTAAGGCTTTGATGGATTTGAAAGCGCCTGCAACCCTCATGCCTTCACTAAAGGATGCACAGTGTATGCACGTTCCGTGTCCCTGAACACGTTGTGCCCCCACTTAGAATTCCCAAAATGTTTGAGCCCAACTTTGAAATGCTAAATCTGAAGTGCTTATTCATATGGCAACATAATGATACCGGAGGATCAAATGAAAAGTATTCAAATGAAATATTCAGCAGGAACAGAGGTGGTATTGAACATGAATTCTTCTCTCACCTATGAGCGTAGAGCGGCCATCCCCCAGTGGGTAGCGCTGATAACGTGGCATAGCGAAAGGGGGCAGCCTGTGGAACAGCGGCTGTAGGAGAGGCTCCAGTCTGGAGGCCGATGGGTCCGAAGGATAGAACAGGTTGAAAATCTCGGAGCAGGCTGGATGGAGATGACTCACTGAGGTTCAGAAAGCAAAATGGGCAGTGGCAGCCATTAGATAAAGGCAGTGGTATTTGGTAATAGAATCAGAATCAGAATCAGAATCAGCTTCATTGTCACAATAAAAAAGTGGATGAAATTCATTTTTGTACAACGTTCTATCGTTTTTGTTATTTCCATAGAAAAAAGAAAGTCAAGAAGAGATCAGTCAAATTATGTATTCATTATCCACATACTTACACAAAGTGCCTGAGGTAAGATATACAGTAAAGGTGCGGTAGCATAGCAGCAGCACGTGATATACTATGAATGTTAGTTAAAGCTATACTGTGTAAGTTGCTCACCTAGAGGTCAGTAGCTCTATAGCAAACCGCGGTCGCGTACGCGTCTTTCGGCCGTTTTTCGCCGCGGACACCCCCGCGTCTGCCTCCACCTCGCCGAGATCTATCTTTCGAGGGGTCCCTGGTTCCTGTGCGTTCAGGCATTCCGGAGAAAGGGACTCATTCACCCGAGTAAATGCTATTGTTATGTTGAGGCAAGCTACACGGGCGCCTACAAATATGGCCGCCGTATTGTGATAGCGACCCCACTTCAAGATGCGCTGTGATTGGCCGGCAGTGTATAACCCTCGCTGTGATTGGCCGGTAGTGTATGATGACGTAATTTTGCCGGGAAATCCCGCCCCTGTCACGGCTAAGTAGAAAACATACAAAGAGAAGGCTTCAGAAGCTGAAAATAACGGAGTGGGGGTTCTAAAACTTTAGCGATTTAACAGTTAGGACACTTTTAAGATTTGTTTTATAAAAAAAGTTACATGGTATAACTTTAAGGTGAAAAACAAGTCACCGCGTTGTACATGGGATTAAGGTGCAAAATGTTGCCACGTGTCAACTGACAATGGTATAATCCGATAGCCTGGGTACCAGCCTGCTATGATTTGTTTAGTCACTTCTCTACTCAGTCTGGACATGATTCAGTTGACTCGTATTCCCGAACGTCAGTTGTGACGTAGGCGACGTCGTTGCTGATTGGATGTTGTTCCAAAGAATCAGAGTAGGGTTAGGGTAGCTACGTCATCAGCTAGCCAATACACATCGATGTATTTGTCCCGCCCCACACTACAGACCAATCGGAAGCCGCCAAAAAAGCACAAAATAATGCATAATAATGCGTTCCCAGTCTAAATGAAGAACATTCATGGGGGGCCCACAGTGAATCCTTGTACCCAGGGCCCAGAATTTGCTGCGACACCCCTTTCTATTGCAGCCTGTTTCTATACACACTAGCCCTTACCCGTTCAAAGATATGAGCTCCGAAATGATGTGCAGTGTGTGGGTTATGCTTATGGGATGTGCACTGTGCACAGTCTGCACACAGTATATGAGGGATGCAAAGTAACTTTAACTGGTGCTTGCATGATAATATGTAGGAGCATCAATGTAAGAAATACCCGTCTCGTTTAATGGCTATAGAGATACTGTGTGCCGATCTGCATGATTTTTGGACAACATCTGTAACAGGGCCAGACAACAGATCAATTGCTCCAGAAACGCTGTGACAGACAGACAGACAGACAGACAGACAGACAGACATTCGGAAAATTCTATGTTTGATGTATGCAGTAAACACCTGAGTGTTACTCAGGATCACATTTACTGTGTAGTATTGGCTACTGAACCAAATAGGCCCTCTGGGATCAATAGTTTCTATGTTATATTATTTAAACTGCTGGGAATGTTCAAGGCTTGGCTAGGAAGGGAGTGATAATCTGTGGGAGTGTACTTGTGAAATGCCCAAGGGCAAACTGCTGAAATATTAAGCCAAGCCAAGTATGACATGAGTGGGTGGTTTGTTGCTCTCACTGACTCATAGCGCAGGGTCAGCTCAAGCCTTTTGGGGGCTTAAAGCTGAATTTTATTTACCCTCAAACTTTCTTTCAACCGGCATTGAGAGACAGAGAGAAAAAGAGAGATACTAGTTCCTTATTAACACACTGAGTGCTGTTGATTAAACAATGATTTAATCTCAGAGTGCCACGCTATTTTATTGATTTTTCCCGATTTCGGAGGCTCAGGGTAAAAGTAATCTGAATAAATTTAGTCTGAGTATTTCCTGATTTTCTTTTTTTTCCGGTGCTTTTGTAACGGCCGGTAGAGAAGGGCTTGTGAAAAACATGAACGTGATCTGGAGTTAGATTAGGAGATAAATCCACTTTTGTAAATCTCCTAACGATATTGATCATGGAAGTCCGGTTCCCCACTGGTCTGTATAGCCTATACAGGCCAGTGGGGAACCAGACTTCCATGATCATTTGCGGTGACGGGTGGCCACACGCATGTATGTGTGTGAACTGTTTATGCTTATATTCATTGTAATGATCAAAATCACTATGATTTATCACTCGTTTTCCACGGCGATTCACTTCCTTGTTTAGCAGCAGCCGGCAGCAGAATAGCTGACAGGAGCAGGGAGGGGGGGGGGGAGGCAGGCACAGAGATCGGGACTGGCCGATGAGATTCATCGGCTCGTATCCCCGTCTTTCTGGGTCATAGAACGTCCGCGCTCGGCCAGCTTACTGAGACATCGAACACAGGCACGTCCGTAATGCGCGTGTGTGTTCGGTGTGGGTCCACCAAGTGGTAACGCAGGTACCAAATACCAAACGGGCATGGACTAGTCTGGGATATATTTTTAGACTTTAAAGATGATATTAATGGTACAGTATGCTTGTAATTAATGGTAGAAACATTTTCTAGGACACGTTGGTTGGACTGTCATCAATCAAGTCAGTGATACAGGATCACCCTGCACTTCTGAATTCAACATCCAGAATGTTGCAGTCCGCACCTTTGTCACGGTCCACTTGTGGACATTCATATTCACTATTTGTAGTGCTGGTCATTAATCACTCTTGGTACTGTGACAATTGTTTCTATGTGTCTGTGTGTGTGTGTGTGTGTGTGTGTGTGTGTGTGTGTGTGTGTGTGTGTGTGTGTGGGGGGGGGGGGGGGGGGGGGGTTTGCAGGCACTCATGCATGTGTGTTTAACTGTGTATAGCAGGGGTCTTTAACAGGGGTCCGGGACCCCTAGGGGGTCTTTGGAGTTACGACAGGGGGGATGCCAACTCCTTGTGTGATAGGACAATTCTTTTAAATTAACAACTTGCCCTCGCATCCCTATTCCGAGGAGAACTTTTCCAAAAATAGCCGATCTACAAGCTCTCAAGTTGAGAGCTTGTAGATCGGCTATTTTTGGCAAATAGGTTTGGCGTATAGGTAAAACAGAGCAGTACAGAGTGAAAGGTCAATTTTACAAAATATCGACGATTTAAGTGGTTAAATGCCTGAAAATACACATTAAATGAATCCAACATAGACTGATGACAGTGCTGTCAAACAAGTCAAAGAAAATCTGCATAACGCATTTATACAATATGTAGAGGGGGTCCCTGCTTCATCTCTCTCTCTCAGTTAAGGGGTCCTTGGCCTGAAAATGTTGAAGACCCCTGCAATTGTTATCTATGTGTGTGTTTGCAGGCACTCGTGCGTATAGATTTGTCTCTTGCAGTCCTTACCCTGGACAGCAGGCAGCACAGTGCATCTCATGGCCAGAACCAGTCCTAGAGGGCAGCCCAGCAGGAAGCAGCTTGACACTTCAAAATCAAAACGCCCAGGGTTCAACACCAGACTGGTACTGCTGCCCGCTCGCACCTCCTCACTCTCTTTCATTAAGCTGGGGAAATACACATACGTGTAAGTACACAATCATAATAACCATGTTAACTCAATTTGGAAATAAGAGCCAATGGCATAAGAAAAGAGTAAAACTGAGGATCAGGGACGTGCACACATAGACATCACTGGGGGCTTGAGCCTCTGCCCTTTTTACCCATCTGTAAAAAGTGCCCTCTCCAGACCATGAATGCGTTTACTTTTTTACTATGGTGAAAGAAATGCAAATGCCCTCTTTCCATGCCATACCTGAAGGCGGCTTTCAAGAGAATTGCCCTGTACTTGAATGCAGCATCTTAGGTTGAAAGAATTGCCCTCTGTGTAGAAATCCATGCCATTACACCATATCTCCAGTATTCACTTGAGTATGATTAGTTTAGTGTGGTATCAAGAACCAAAAATAGCCAACCTCCAAGCTCACAACACACTGTGACGCGTTGTAAGCTTGGAGGTCTGCTATTTTCAATGTTTTCACTAAAAGGCCCTTTTAGGAATGTCAACCCCTGCCTCTCTAACATTCTCTGCACGTTCCTGCTGAGGATCATATGAGATGTGATTTATGGAGGCAAGTGTGTAGCTCTATTATGTGAGGCCTCAGTTACATTTGAGGTCATCAGGTAGAGACCCTGCCTGAGTTTCGCAGGAAGCATGAGGCTTGGGGCTGTTTGAACAGACGATCTGGCCTGATGAGTTTTCCGGTAGCCAGCCAACACCAACATTTACCCATTAAATATTGCACTGGGAATGATCATTATGATCTTTCAGCACAAGGACAAAGCCAAATCAATAGTGTTTCGATTGCCTTACATTTTATTTTCTTCCCCTGCTATCCTCTGTCTTTTTCCATTTTCTCACCACTCCATCGCCTTCCACACACAAATCTATCAGCTCCTCCTTGGAGGTGGTGGGGCTACTGCTGATCTCTAGGTGTGTTTGAATAGAGAGGTATTGCTGCTGTCAGTCAGGGTCGAGCAAGTAGAGCTAGGTTTAAGCAGAAACACTGGCTGGAGATGGTAGAGACAGCTAAGCTACCCCAGGGGCCATTTTGAGTGGGAGTGATTACTGGGGAACAAGGCCTATCGGAGAGCAGGGAGTCCCGCTGGGAGATGAAGGGGGCCATGGCCAGAGGAAACACCTTGTCCTTCACACAACCCTGTCTGCAGTTTCATGAAGGGAATAACTGGAGAGGTGCATCACCATCACCGTGGACACAACATGTATCACTACACCTTGTTCAGGAAGGGAGGCACTTGTAGTTCATAATTATGGTGGTGCAGGACTGGTGGTCCATATGAATTGGAAGAACTTCTCCCACCCTGCTACGTTCACCTGCAGAGCTTTGTCTAGCAGCACATTGTGTGGCTCAGGCTGTGTATGATCCAGTAAAGACAGTCAGGCAGGGTCATCTTACTAGTTGCAAATATTGATAAATAGCAGGAGCCAACAAAGTGACACATTTATTAAATCCAACAGTGTCATTATTGATGGACTGCTGACAAATCAAATGTCACAGGGTATATTGCCTCATGGGAAACTACTAAAATACAACTACGTTTGCAGCTCTGTGTAAGAGTACCACTGTCCCACACACACCCTCACGGCTCACAAACATCGTGTCAAGTCGACAAAGCTCTGCATCTGTCTTCCTTCATAATTGTGCTCCCATGTATATTGTAGTTTTACAGGGAGCTCTATCCAACTCCAACATCCATGGGAAGATGTGATGGTTAATGTGCTTAAGCATTGCAACATGCGTGACCAGCTGGGCGGCCATCAATATTAAATGATGAATCTGTCACAGACACAGCCGTGTGTCTCTCTACTTTGTTTTTCATCCTGTCTTCCATGCACTAACCCTAATCCTAACCCTAACCCATTACAAGTAAAAGTGCAGAATTCAAAATTACAAAAGTATAGGTATCAAAATGTACCTAAAGTACCAAAAGTAAAAGCACTCATTATACAGAATGTCCTCTTTCACGTTTTCAAATGTATAAAATGCGACGCATTGTGAGCTTATAGATCGGCAATTTTCAAATGGCCAAAATGTATATAGGACTGAAGTGGTTAATGTATGTTTTGTAATAATCCAATTCTACAAAGTACCGGTAACACGTTTTCAAATAATTGCAGTGGAGTAAAAGTACAATATTTTCTTCTGTTTTCTTTCTTCTATTGTACTTTTACTCCACTAAATGTATCTGAAAACTTTAGTTACGTACTACTACATTGCAGATATAAACTATAATCTTATTAAACATACATAAACCACTTTAGCCCTATTTTATACCAAGGCTATTTGAAAATAGCCGATCTACAAGCTCACAACGCGCGACGCATTGTAAGATTGTAGATCGGCTATTTTCAAAAAATGTTGTACTTTTACTTTTGGTACATTAAGTACATTTGGATACCAATACTTTTGTACTTTACTCAAGTACATTTGGAATTCCGGACTTTTACTTGTAACGGAGTAATTCTACATTATAGTATTGATACTTTATAGTATAAAATGTGAGTACTTTTTCCACCACTGCATTCAACCACTGCTTCCATGTCCCCGCTTTGTCTCTCTATGCTTGTGTTTGTGTGTTTTTCTTGCCTGTCACTCACTCATCCGGATCCTGCACACCTGCCATCCATCCGTCATCTCTCCAGTATATCTACTGTATATAACCCTGACTTTCCTCCCGCTCATTGCCAGATTGTCGCTTCTGCCACTGTGGCACACTCAGGCTTCTCGTTGAACTTTTACAAAATGTACATGTTACTACTTTTCTGTGTTCTTGCTCCTGCTTTTAATGCTTGTTTTGTTTCACAGAATCCCTGTCTGTCTGCCTGCCTGCCTACCCATTCATCCCTGTTACCTGTCACTCTCCATTCCTCCACTTCCCTCTCCCATACCACCATCCATTTATCACCTCAACCTTTTCCACCAGAGTCAATAAACCTGTTAAACCTCATCTGCTTACTGGTCTGTGTTTGGGTGTGCTTTTGAACTGCACTCAGACAGAATATCACAAATGAATGAATAAATAAATAGCATATAATAACCAGTAAGACTCCCTACTCGGGAGATAAGCGACCGTCAGGTCGCATACACAAACTTTAGAAGGCAATGGTAGCCAATCAGGAGGGAATATGGGAAATGGGATAGATCCATGTTGATGACATGACTTTAGAGATATTGTGTACCGCTTTGCGTCATTTTAGGGCAAAATCTGTAGGAGCAGTGTCCAAAACTGTGTTTTGCAAGAATCTGCCTCATGGTGGCGCTAGAAGAGGGCCATGTGAGAAATGAGGGGTGGAGGTTGTGGTTTGGCAGCCAAGGAGCGTGTGTGCAAAGTTTGGCATGGATAGGGACAACAGTGGCGGAGATATGAGTAGGGCAAAAGTGTGACATGACGTGACGGACAGACTGACTGACAGACTGACTGACAGCTGTTGGAGGTTTTGATAGTAACTGCAACTGTCAGGTCGCAACTATGAATTCTCACAAATTTTACCCCATCAAATAATTGAACCGTTGATTGGCCATGAGAAAGTGATCAAAAAAATCCCAGTACTCGGAAGCTTCCATGTCTGTAACTGTGTGAGTGCGAAGCAGGACCCGCAGGACCCACTTTAAAAAGAGAGGTAAATGCCTGTGTGTGATCATCAGGGTTCCCACTCATTTTTACCAATTAATTTCCAAAACCTTTCCAAAACCTTTCCGGAATATTTAACCTAATTTCCAGGACTATATAACAATAATTCAGCTCAATAACAAGTCGCTTACTCCCATGCGCAATGCCCAAAGACAGGTAGTGTATGCCAGTGGTTCTCAACCTTTTCAGGCTGTGACCCTTGAAATAATCATATTTCAACTGGGGACCCGGCACCCTGATGAGCACTAAGAGTTGAGGAATTTTGTATAACACGTTTGATCTACATGCTCACAACGCCTCGCAACGCGAGGCGTTGTGAGCATGTAGATCGGCTATTTTCACAATTTCCGCCTCTAATATTTGACAATTTGGCCAATGTTTAATTTGTCATTTCAGAGGTATTAACAAAATCAATAACCAAAGACAATGCATTGCTATTTCTTCCAGGACCTTCCAGGACCCTTGATAAATTCCAAAACTTTTCCAGTACTGGAAAAATATTTTTCTAATTTCAAAATATTTCCAGGAATTTCATGACCGTGGGAACCCTGTGATCACGTGTGTGACTGCAGTCCCACCTGGAGAATAAACTGTGGTGCTGGCCAGCGGATGTGCTGTCTCCATCGCATGAGTCACTTTGCTTGCGGTTGAGTGATGGTCTTCCCTGACCGTGGCCTTCATTTGGAGCGGAGATATCAATGTTGCTCTTACTTAGCCTCTTGCTAGAGCTCAGACTAGGGCTGCCGTCCCCCAACAGGCTTGGGTTGTCCTGCGTAAGAAAAGAGACAGCATGACACATTCTATACCTTCATTTCTAATGAAGGTTCTAATTTCAAATTATATACATTCATTTTATTATACAGATAATATACTGTATGTGGGAATGAATGGAGTATGTTTTACAGTCATAATAAGAGAGTAGTACTCCTATTGGCTACATGGTTATGGTGCACCTTGACTGATGTGCTATGTTTCCTATTCAATATCCATATTGATTTCCATAAAAGTCTGATTCTTTTATGGAAGAAGCTCTGGTCTCTGTCTCTCTCTCGCGCTCGCTCTCTTTCTCTCTCTCTAGCCTGTAGAACAGATAAGATCTACCAGCTAACAACGCGTCGCGATGCAACGCATCTTTTGCTTGAAGATCTGTCATATCTCGTCATTGGCAATGAATAGGTTAAGTGTCTGAGTGCCAGAATCTCCATTTATGAGCATGTTATGCCCACCACCGTCCACTACCCAACGTCCATCCACAATTTAGTCTCGCATGGCCAGACTGTTGACTCCGAAATTTGCAAATGCTCCCGTCATACAGTCTGGGAGACGGAAGTTCTAATCATGAGTAGGACGTGATGCACCCGTTCCCTTGGTGCAGTAGCGATAACAAGTCCTACTGGAAGCATTATGTCTTCTTTCAATAGTTTTTGGGGTGTTATTTTGTCTTTCTCTGGTGTTGTTGGTGTTACTTCCGTGATGTTTTCAAATGTTTTATTAAACTATACACGCATAACGAGAATATGCCGCTCGAATGACTGTCTGTGCTAGTGTGCTTCTGTTATGTTTCCAACAGCTGATTACAGCTGAGGCGGGCGAGACTCACATGTCCTGCATAAACTAACGCTATGCTTCATTGTGTTGCCCTATAGGCAACCAAGCTAAATACTGTAATATACATTTTGGGAAATGTTGTAACTCTTTGACTTTTTCTTTTCTTTACTTTTTAAAAATGTTTTGCCTGTAATGACACAGCTAAAACAGAGGTGCCCCAAGTTGAAAGTGGGTAAATTGACTCTTAGCCACTTTCGACCCTTCTGTGTGTCGTTACCTTCAGGCTCTCAGTGCTGTTGTTCCTGCTGCTGCTGTCGGGGCTCCCAGGCCTTGGGCAGCTGCTAAAGCAAAGTGCATCAAAGCACAGCACGCCCCCGACACAGTCTGCAACCAGGCACACCTGCTCGGAAAAACACACAAAGATATGCGTTCAGATAAAGAACAACATGAAAAGACAAAACACGCACGCACGCACGCACAGGGGTGTCGCACCAAATTCTGGGACCTGGGTACAAGGATTCGCTTCAATTATTTTGTGCTTTAACAATTGAAAAATAGCAGATATACAAGCTCACAGCGCGGCACCGAGTGCCGCGCTGCGAGCGAGATGGGGAGATGGAGCTGTGAAGGACCCCCAAAATGATATGTATTTGGCCACAAACCCCCATCTCAAAATATTTAGTTCCAGGGACCCCCACAGAAGCAGAATTTGAGTTACAAATGTTCACTTAGCAAATACATATTCAAGGATTTGCACACATTTTCCCAACTTTTCAAAAATTGCAGATCTACAAGCTCGCAGCGTGGCACTCGGTGCCGCACTGTGAGCTTGTAGATCTGCTATTTTTCAATAGCTACTAAAGTATAAAATAACTCCAGGCCCCTCCACCTTGGGCCCTAGCAACTCAGTCCCACTACACCCCCCCCCCCCCTTGTGACGCCCCTGCACACGTACACATACACACACACACACACACACACACACACACACACAGGAATGAAATGATTGAAAAACAATTACTTTTTTGCCTTCATATTTACACTCAAGAGTGTGAGGTAGTCATTGCAGTCCTCAGGGGACCTGAACTCTGACAGCCTGCATACATTACTCAGACCTCATTCATTCTTTGCTTCCGTCGGCGATGATTGCCCTCCATTAAAGTGACTCCATTAAACTGCTTCTCTCATGGACGCCGTCCATGAGAGATTAGGGGGAGATTTCCCCCTCCTCTCCTCCCCTCCCCTCCGCTCCCCTCACCTCTCCTCATATTTTTATGACTCATCTCCTTTTGCGCCCAGCAGTCTCTGTGGGAGCTCAAGCACCATAATGGACGCACCTGGCCCGTGAATCCCTGACCGTCCTCTGATTGCAGAAAGCTGTGGTAGACCTGGTTGGCGCGGGCGATGACGGTTGCCACTGTGTCCTGGTAGCGGGGGGAGACGATGGCAAGCAGGGGGAGGGCAGCCAGGGGCAGATGGTCCACACTGCTGGACACACAGCTCTCATCATAGCTGTATGGGTTCAGACTGACAGGAGGAAGGGAGGAGGGGAGGGAGGAGGGGAGGGAGGAGGGCAGGAAGGAAGGAAGGAAGGAAGGAAGGAAGGAAGGAAGGAAGGAAGGGAGGGAGGGAGTAGGAAAGGATGAAGAGCATGGTTCAGTGTTTATTCATAATGGTCTTTCCTCTGACATTTCTACTGAGATCATCATCAGCAGTTTGAAATATCAAATGCAAGTGGTACAGGTTTTCTAATGAAATTGCTCTGCAAATCAAACAAAAGAAATGCATGCAGTCGTCATTTATCTATTATTTATCTGTTGAAAACATACATTTGAAAAGCTTGTTACCACCCTGAATCCGTTAAACTCAACTTATCCAATCTGTTCAAACCAGGCTACATACAGTACACAGTAAAATCCTCAGTGTTAATGTAATACCGTACTCAGCAAGCATACAGTGTGTGTGTGTGTGTGTGTGTGTGTGTGTGTGTGTGTGTGTGTGTGTGTGTGTGTGTGTGTGTGTGTGTGTGTGTGTGTGTGTGTGTGTGTGTGTGTGTGTGTGCACGCATGTGGGTATGAATCGCAGTAAATGACAGTTTACATTCCAGAGAAGACCAGAGCCTATATTGGATGGCTTGGGCAAACAGTGAAAGATTGCTTTGCCCTGCATGCCCTCTTTGAGTGTCTGAACCAACCCTGTACCCATCTATCAAGAGGCTCTGTCTATGAGCCAAAGCCTAAGCCACTGCACCAAAATATGGCAGCACCCACACCTCAGTCTTTTAAGGTGAGACACACACACAACAAAACAAGCTATTCGCAATATCCTTAGCGACTTTAAGACTGGCATACCTGTTAGTGTTTTGTATTGTATTTTAAAATATGTCTGCATAGTAGTTAACAGCTGGAATTCTGAAAACTATCACAAAAACATTGGCTAAAAGACCTTACTGTATATTGTATTATTAACACTAGAAGCGTCTCGGGAACGATGTAAATAGGGAATGGATGCCCCGCCTTTAATGCAAACCCCATTATACGTGTTGTCATAGGACCCATTTTGACCATCTGTTTGCCTGTGTTCATTTATGCCCATATATGGAGATATCTGTCTGTCTGCGGCGGGGAACATGCGTGCCGGTTCTGGAAAACCGCATATCGTTTCGGTTCGGGTCGAGGCCAGGCACTGCACTCCCCGCTGCGGCGGGGAACGCGCGTGCCGATGTCTGTGTACGTGATGTCAGAGCCTTTTGTGCCAGTTCCGGAACACCCTGATGTCAGACATCAGCTCTGCATACTTGACCTAGAGTTCAAAGTGAATGTGTGGAAATATTTGCACACGTCTATTTGCACAGGAGTGATGTCAGAATGAGTCAGCAGAAGTTATGTCACAATGAGTCAGCGCTTGTGCCGGTTACCGGAACAGCCTGATGTCAGACATCAGAGATTCCGAACCTTTCGTGCTGGTTCCGGAAAACTGTGCATCGGGTCGGGTCGAGGCTGGGCACTGCACTCCGCGCCGCGGCGGGAAACGCACATGCCGAATTTGAAGCCGGTGGGACGAACGGTTCTCGAGATACGCGGATTACAAACATACATACAAACTCACAGAGATTTCTCGCATTTATTGTAAGATAAGCACACAATGTGTCGTGGTGCGCTCACAATCCATTGTGGTGCGCTCGTGTCTGCTTTTGGCACATTTCGAATAAAAACCCCATTAAAAAAGGTCATTAAAAAGGACTAGGGACGCAACAAAGGCAAGGTGGTACAAGCCAAAAGTTGTATTACACAGTGAAGTTAGGGTAACATTCAATTTGTGCAGACAATAATGAGCTGCTATAATGTGAACAGGGCAGAACAGGAACCAACTCAGAGAAATAAACCAAAATGAAAACACCACTTCCCTAACCACTTTAGAACCCCCAACTAATTACCAATAGCAATAAAAGGAAACCTCACTATTTGACTACTCTACTCTTGCCTAATCAAAAAGAAATACAAAGTAAATGAACCTGCCCTCTACCTGATGTGCTAAACAAAGTGGAATAAAAATACCCACTATACTTAAACCTGCCCTGGATCACAATTAGCCTTTTGGGTTAAGTAACAACCTTTATAGAATTAGCTGAAGTTTGAAGTTGAGGCACTGCTGTTGTCTGCTTCGTTGTCTGCTTCGTTGGTCACTACTCTGCCTAGAGTCACTCAGACTGATAGCGGCCATGAATGAAATTCCAGGCCGGCTTTAGAAGGATGGAGGGAGTTCTGATTGGACGATGATGCATGGATGGTGAGTGGAAGGAACCAATGGTGGAATGGTGGTAGCTTGGCGTGGAGAGCAGTAGCACCGAACCAATCCTAGAGATGGCCCCTGTTAGAGTTGGAAATATTGGCTATTGACCCATTTTAAAATATTAAATCCTGGCCCGTGGTGGTGGTCCACGTCCTTGCAACGACCTTTGCTGTGTGTCACTCCCCATCTCTCCCCCCGTTTCCTGTCATGTCCTATCAATGAAGGCATACTGTAGAAGCCCAAAAATAAATCTTAAAAAAATGAATAATAATAATATTATTCCCATGAAATACAGAATAATTCCACAGCAAGAATAAGACTCAGACAGTCGGTGAATCACTGTATTGAGAGAGACGAGGTTGGCAGTACAATGGTAAAATATATATTGGTCTCTCTCCTGGTGTACAAAATGGGTGGTAGCCAATGGAAACGTACCATGGTTCCACAAACATGACACCATTTGTTATTACTTCAATGGGTGACAGGTCAGCCATGGAGCGAATGCACAGGATAAGATGAGAGGGTGGCAGGATGGTGGCAGGATGGTGGCAGGATGGTGGCAGGATGGTGGCATGCGTTATCTTTGGCTCAGTGGGTGTTCTTCATCTGATGAGGTCATAGCAACCAAAAGTTACCTCTGGCCCATTGTTATGTCAAACAATCCTTCATATCAGTACACTGTGTTCCGAGAGGTGAGGCCGGGTAGAAGCAGCTTCAAACTGCTGCTCCAGTTAACTTCCAGGTGGCAAAAAACAATGGCTTCCCGAGAGAAGACACTCAGTACAAAGGCTAGACATTGCTATCAGGCAGGGCTGCCATGATGCCCCCAGGTCCAACCCTTTTGATGCTACATCAACAACTGACATGACCGAGTGAGTTAGACCCAAATGCTAAAATAGATATACTGTAATAATAGCATACATAAATAGATTGTTTGTTTAGACCAAATGTATCAGCCCCAAACACAGGATCTGTACACATGGACAACAAAAGACGGGCGCACACACGATACAATACAAAGACAAAACAAATTCCTGACCCCTACACTCACATCCATAACAAGGGTGATAATTAAAGATCCCTCCGCTTTGCATTGGGGTCTAAATCACTATTATGATTATTAGGACTGACATTTGTCTTCTTGAACGAGTACAAACATGTGTTGAATTACTCTCATCTGCGTAAGTACATACTGATACCCTTGATACCATGACCATCAACTACTTTATCAGATAAAGCGAAGAACAAGACAAACTAGAAATACTGTTCCTTCGAAACAGTGTGGGCTCGATTCCAACCCAACAAATAGGATACTTTAAGGTACTGTAAGGTACAGTACCCTACAGTATTGTACTGTACCTTACTATACTGTACTGCACCTTACTGTACTGTACTGTACTGTAACTTACTGTACTTTACTGTACTCTACTGTACTTTACCTTACTGTACTTTACTGTACTCTACTGTACCTTACTGTACTGTACTTTACTGTACTCTACTGTACCTTACTGTACTGTACTGTACCTTACTGTACTGTACCTTACTGTACTGTACTTAACTGTACTCTACTGTACCTTACTGTACTATACTGTACTGTACTCTACTATGCCGTACTGTAACTTACTGTACTGTACTCTACTGTACCTTACTATACTGTACTTTACTGTACTCTACTGTACCTTACTGTACTCTACTGTACTTTACTGTACTCTACTGTACCTTACTGTACTGTATTGTACTTTACTGTACTGTACTTTACTGTACACTACTGTATCTTGCTGTACCTTACTGTGCTGTACGTTACTGTACTTTACTGTACTTTACTGTACACTACTGTACTGTACCTTACAGTACTGTACTTTACTGTACTCTGCTGTACCTTACTGTACTTTACTGTACTCTACTGTAACTTACTGTACCTTACTGTACTGTACTTTACTCTACTCTACTGTACTGTACCTTACTGTACTTTACTGTACTCTACTGTACCTTACTGTACTGTACCTTACTGTACTGTACTTTACTGTACTCTACTGTACCTTACTGTACTATACTGTACTGTACTCTACTGTGCCGTACTGTACCTTACTGTACCTTACTATACTGTACTTTACTGTACTCTACTGTACCTTACTGTACTCTACTGTACTTTACTGTACTCTACTGTACCTTACTGTACTGTATTGTACTTTACTGTACCTTACTGTACTGTACTCTACTGTACCTTTCTGTACTGTACCTTTCTGTACCTTACTGTACTTTACTGTACTCTACTGAACCTTACTGTACTTTTACTGTACTCTACTGAACCTTACTGTACTGTACATATTCTATGTGTTCTAGATCTACATTTTTGATTCTGTGTTTGGGAACCAGCAACTGTCAAATGGACTCCAACTGTAGTGGAGTATATTGAGTGCATATACTGTAGGCTAACAATCCCAGATCACATCTGTCCTCCACTATGTCTATAACCAAGGCGTTCTTCTATGTGGCCACTCCAGACTGAGGAGTGGAGCATGGCTTTTATTGTGTTTGTGGATCTGACTTGGAAATGCATTGGTTTTGATATCTCCCTGACAACCAACAACAACCACTAATATGGCTGACTGTCCCTGCGGGCTCTAGGCTATATGGCTATGGTATTTACATCCCATCGCCCGGACTTGATTCTTGATCACAGCTGTGTAATCAGTAGAGTGGAGAGGGACATTTATTTATAGTTTTAACTATAACTATAGTTTTATACATCACACAGCTTAGACATTTGGATCAAATCAGAGAGCAGACCTGTGTGAACGCATTGATATAAATAGCATATCTGAAGTGTGAATATTGCAGCCACAGCGACTTAATATAAACATGGGTCCCTTTCCTCTGTCTCACTCTGTCTCCACTCACTAAACCCATTGGAAATGCATTGGGTGCTTAAAGTTAAACATTTTTATTTTTTTATATTTATACTACAAAACATTTCAAAACCAAAAGTACAAGCACACGTGTCCTCAGTAAGCTGAACACATAAAAATTTGAATGGTGTTGAAAGGTGTAAGCGTTTAACTCTTTTAGTGCCACCCGTTCACCACTAGAGGGTGCCCCAGGTGCCAGAGAAAATCCCATAGAGATATGCTGGTATATGCAGAAGCCCTGCAGCCATGACTTGCCTGGACACTTTCCTTTGTGCATGTACAGGAAGAGGATGAAGTTAGCTTGAAGTTAGCTATTGGCTACCAAGCATTTTAGAAGCCTTATTTTCGTCAACTTAGCCATGATTAACCCTTGCACACCTCATGCATGGGAAAAAAACAGAGAAGAATGAGCTCTAAGAAATCCAATGCAATCCTGGATTGCATTGGGGTGGATTTGTGCAGTTTGTTCACAGCTTTCAAACAAAAAAAAACGATTGGAAATCCGTTCAGGCATTCTTGAGATAATAGCCATTATGTTTTACACTGTTGTGAGCTTGGAGGTCTGCTACTAGCTCTGGTCCATAGCGTTAGTGGAGTTCTCCCTAACGCTATGTTCCTCTTCCTCCGTATTCCTTGGCAAAACCGGAAAACCCCGCCGTCTGGTCCAAAAATAACAAAAACTGTTTCGCCCCTCATCAAACCAAAGGTATCAGTGGACAGTTGAAAGCTTACTCTACTTAGTGGACGAGGTCTGAGCCCCCCACCACACGATTAAAATACATTTCTAGGGCAAAATGAAAAATATTCCACCGGATGGAGACGCTCTTCCTCGTTTTTACGAAACAGCGCTTCCAACGTCACAGAGTTGAATAACACCCAGTGAGACTAATGCTCTGTGTAATTCGGTCCTCTGACCTGCGCGGCAGTAGTGAGTTGGCACCTTGATGGCGACGACAAATAGTGAAAAACGAGAAGAAATGGAGTCTCCATCCGGTAGAATATTTTTCATTTTGTCCTAGAAATGTATTTTAATCGTGTGGTGGGGGGCTCAGCCCGCGTCCACTAAGTAGAGTAAGCTTTCAACTGTCCAATGATACCTTTGGTTTGGTGAGGGGCGAAACAGTTTTTGTTATTTTCGGACCAGACGGCAGGGTTTTCCGGTTTTGCCAAGGAATACGGAGGAAGAGGAACATAGCGTTAGGGAGAACTCCACTAACGCTATGGACCAGAGCTAGTCTGCTACCTGAGTTGTATGGGGGTTGTATGGGGGTGGAACATGCAAAATCGCGATTGAAATCATGTTCACTAGATTTGATGGGGTCCAAAAAAAAATTTTTTTTTTTAAAAATTCAATTTTTTTTTTTTTTTTTTTTTTTTTAAACCGAATTTATTCGGTTTTGGCATTCCTTAATACGTTTTAAAAAACCGAACTTTTTCGGTTTTGGCACTTAATGAGTTTTTAAGAGATGAAGCGCGCCAAAGTTTTGAGGAGATACTGACTAGTATATAAATATAGAAATAAATAATGAAGATAACATACGTGTGCTCGCCTTCCAGGCGAGCCCACAACTAGGTGCTCACAGGAGGTAACAGCAAAGTTAAAAACGTGTGGTGGGTGCTTCTAGGATCAACACACACACTAGCTCTCGAAAATAGCCGTGCAGGGCGGCGCTACAAGCTAACAACAACGCGTCACTTGTGCGCTGCACCGCACGACGGACGAAGTATACAATCACTACTAACGGATACGGCCCTGCCTCCTTTTCAGACTGTTTGGAGAAAGACCACGTAACCTACTGTATAATCATAATACTTCTGGGCGTGTCAGCCGGTCTTTAAGGACCACTGGTGGGCCCCAGACCACTGGTTGAGAACCACTGCCTTAGTTAAAGTGATCCCTGACTAATACGACAAATATGCCTTAATACATTATAATTGTCCTCTATAACTACAATGTAAAATTAAAAACACCTCAATTATTTAATTTATTCTAGAAATAGCTAATCTTTCACTCAATAGGGGAAATGCCCGTCGCAAGTTGATGATGTCATAAATGTCAAGTGTGATCTATCCCTATGGAATTTATGGCATGCATGTGAAAATAAAAACAAACGTAATACTTCCTATGGTTAATATGAGCATCAAATCAATATTTCAAATGTTTTTGTGTTTTGTTTTTTTGCACATGCATGCCATAAAAATGACACATGACATTTATGACATCATCAACCTGCGACAGGCATTTCCCCTAGTGAGTGAAAGATTAGCTATTTCTAGAAGAAATAAAATATTTAAGGTGTTTTTAATTTTACATTGTAGATATAGAGGACAATTATAATGTATTAAGACATATTTGTCGTATTAGTCAGGGATCACTTTAAAGGAAGACCACATGGAGGGTCAACTAAATTCACAACATTCAACCCTGTCCTTTTTCAATAATGACCGGATCCCCGTTGATTATCGCTTGTGTAAAACTTTGATCTGTAGCAGCTACAGCACACATTATGGTCTTCCCATAGGGCTGTGTGTTATTAATGAGCAGGAGTGAGGCAAGACGCTCCCCAGGTGCATGCCTGTGATGTAAAGACCAGTCTGCAGCAAGCATTTCCAAGAATTCTATAGGAGCACTGTTCTGATGGACAGGCTTTTAATTAGAGGTTACAGGCTTAAGGCATAGCGCCAGAAACAAAATCTCCCATATGGATTTGCAAGAAGACAAAGATGTCAGTATGCTGTACTGTCACTGTAACTACAGTGTACACAGAAAGACAATCACTCCTAACAACATGCACACACACGCATAGTCACAGTCACAGGCACGCACGCACGCACGCACGCACGCACGCACGCACGCACGCACGCACGCACGCACAAACACACACACACACACACACACACACACACACACACACACACACACACACACACACACACACACACACACACACACACACACACACACACACATTACATTCTTGCTATTGTGGTTGCTATAGTGGTGAAATCTTAATCAATATGCCTCAGTACAGAGCTCACAAGGCACTGTGGGCAACAGTACAGGTTCAACACCTGCAACGCATCTGTGCAACTCTCACCTGCTTATTAGTGTATTCAAATGTATTTAATTAATCACTTCTGATTATGCAAATGCTTGCTCTAAGTGTTAAAAAGGAACATCCGTGTTTAAGGTGAAAACTATTATTTAGTTTAAGCCTCACTGGAAGGTACAACTAATTCTTGTTTGGCACAGACATGCCCTGGGGTCCATTTTCTTGGCGGCCAGCAGTTTTAATAAAACACAAAATAGCTTGAGAGCTTATTTCTCTTGCAGAGTACAAATGCGTATGTAAATGTGTTTTAGATTACATTTTATACCGAAAAATTTAATTACAAGTATAATTTATTTTCAAGTACAATAAGTATCCTTTCAAATACGTCTTTGAGACTTCCTCTGGTGGTATAACTGTACATCACTAAAAGTAATTGACCTGATATTTGAGTACCACTTTGTTTACAGTCTTGTGGACCATACATATTACTAGTAAGAACCCTTTCTGATAAGAGTGGTTCCCCTGACACCACAGTGAAGTCAGAGCATGATGTCAGAGCGACAAACCCATAGAACCACAGTGTCAGGCGTGACTGACAGAGATAGGATACGGAAAGATGTGCCAGTTTTCATAGTCCTACGGTAGCAATAATATGTCATACTCTCTCCTCCACTCTCAGCCCCTTGAGGCTAATAAAGTTAGCAGGGAGAAGATGTTCTGGGGTAGAGTTTAAGGATCAATCCAACTAATTTATTTTGCAAGGTCTGTAGATTCATGATCTGCAGGCATAATCAAAATAGCACTGAGTATGTGCCCTCAGCCAATATTTGAAGAGCACCTCTATTTACAAAAGTGGATATTCTAGCCGGGGATGTAACTTTCTGATTAACCTTTGAGATAACTTTTTGTGCCATACTCTCTCTGGATTGGACAGTTTATTGTCTAATATACAGCCCAAGTAAGTCACTTCTTGGGCTGTAACTTCACAGTCACCTATACTGTACTATCACTCTGAATCCAGGGGACTTCTTTAGTTTTGCATTAGACCCAAAGAGAATAGACATTATGGATATGGGTGAGCACCATCTCTTCAGACCTCAACACATGGAGGAGTGCAAAACAGCAGCAATCAGCCAGGAGCTTGTGAGTATTGACACACCCACATAGGGCTGTCACGATTATTACATTTTACATGACGATTAATTGTCACTCAAATAATTGCGATTAACGATTTAATTGTGTTTTCGTCGTTGAAAATTACATTTCTGTTTGGCCTTTAGGCTTTGAAGTTGCACATGGCAGATATGCTGACACATAGCCTGTATATTACATTACACAAAGACCAAACTGAGACTCTGCATGCAGAACTCTGCAAATCTATACTCCGCACCCAACGGAAAACAACAAACAATGCTTGCAAGGAAGAATTAGGACGATACCCAGTACCACTCATTATAAAAGTAAAAAAGAGTGCACTTAAATTCTATAATAACCTAAAAGAAAGCAATCCAGACACGCTCCATTAGATAGCCCTCAACCATAGTGAAAACCTACAGGGATGCCCCCTTAGTCAGCTGGCCCAGGGACTCTGTGCACAAACAGAAGCACAACTACCAAACGGAAAACACTTTGGACCAAACCAGATCATTAGAAAACAAAAAGAAAGCTACCTAACACACCGGAAAGAGACAACCCAAAACCAAAGCAAAATGGAATGCTATCTGGCACTAAAAAGAGAATATACATTAGCAGAATATCTGAGCACAGTAAACGACCCAAAACTTAGGAAAGCCTTGACTAGGTACAGACTCAGCGAACACAGTCTTGCAATAGAGAAAGGCCGCCACAGACAGACCCCTCTCCCAAGGGAAGATAGACCATGCACCCACTGCACACAAAATGTGGTAGAAACAGAGCTACACTTTCTAACCACCTGCCCACTATACTATAAGACATCAGAGACACATAATTCCCACAGATTACACACACCCAAAGTGAGTTTGAAAACATGTCCAATGATGAAAAACTCCCATACTTACTGGAAGAAATACAACAATGTGCGAACACAGCAGCAAGATTTGTGAACTGTTGCGACAAAAGAAGGCTAGAGATGGAACACAACTACCTTAAGGACTACAAACCATGGATTGGCATCTAGACCTACTGCACATACAGTATGAAACAGAGCTGCTAGCTTTAAATGCATTTTGAAAAAATAATGCTGCTATTTGTTCAAAAAGCTTTTTTATCTGTATAAAATGTCACAATGCGACATAGCTCTGCTTACACAATGTTGTACCCCCTCCAACTGTGTATATGTTCCCTATTTTCAACTGTTTTTATTTTATTTGTGACACTTGCTTTGGCAATGTAAACATATGTTTTCACATGCCATTAAAGCTCCTTTGAATTGATTGAATTGAATTATTATTATTTTTTTCCATTTACTTTAATTAAAAAATTAACTTTTCCCAAATATGGAGATGACTGACATCATAGATGTCTGACATCGACATAGACCACATGAGACCGACAAAGTATGTCCATAATGGGAATTTCAATATATGGGCTTAATATTGATGACATCATGAAAGGGACACATCGCATAGGCTACAGTACATCACCCACATAGTGCTGCACACCTCTCGACTGTTTGCTTTTATGCTTTGCCAAGTCTCTTGATCTCCTGCCAGTTGACCACGTGCCAGTTCACCACTGGCATCACCACTGGCGATGCCATTGACATCACCACTGGCATCACCAGAAATGCTGGTCCCTCATTGGAAGTTAATGATGACGTTGCTGGAAATGTTGGTCCCTGATTGGGCTTACAGGCTTAAACACACACAGCTACCTACCTACCTATATACATACCTATACCTACATACTGTACATACGCCAAACGCAGTACTTGTGCACTCTGCTGGCGCAAGTAGAGAGCAAGACTTCATAGGCCGTTAGTAATGGAAGATATGGACTTGGTTGGCAATCGCTCATGGCCAGCAATGGCCTTGAGTTGTTAAGAGTTTGATCTTCCTCCAATCTGAACCAAGACTGCTCCTACAGTACAAGCCATTTATTTGAAGCATTGCCGTTCACTCTCTGATCACTACATTGCTTTTTCCTAACAGAAAATCGGAGTGGCAAGAAACAACATCATTTGATGACTCTAAGGTTGAAAAAGGTTAATTACTTCACTGTACAGACAGTGGGATAAATGTATTTCTTGTGTAAGGGTTTGGGGCAAAGTAGTGATGAAGAGATCCATTAACAAGAGCCCCTCTGTCTTTTACCTGCAGTAAGAGGGAGAAGATAAGACTGATTGAGATCAAATCAGCCTCTTTCAGCTCAGAATAACCCCAAGAGCGCCTCCATCAAGAAGAACACAGCAATCTCTCAAATCAGATAGTAAATGCATTCCTGCTTACGGAAATTGCTCTCCCAATTCTTTAATGGCTGGCTTGGCACTGACTGCACCCAGTTTGCAGTGATAATGGAAGGGTGCATCTTGCAGATTTAATTAGTGAAAGGCACAATAAAGAGGCACACCACATACCTTATGGGCCTACTGTAGAACACGTTATTCCCTATTCCCCCAACTGAGGCAGAGTCAATGCATCGGCTGTGAGTGGAAATGCATTTTTTCCAACTGATCAGTTAATCAGATACATCAGCAGTTGTTTGTTTGTGTGTGTGTGTGTGTGTGTGTGTGTGTGTGTGTGTGTGTGTGTGTGTGTGTGTGTGTGTGTGTGTGTGTGTGTGTGTGTGTGTGCGCGTGTGCGTGTGTGCGTGCACATGTGTGTATTTGTACATGCATGTGTGCATGTGCCTCTCATTGCAGTTATTGCCCTGACATCAAGCACCTAGCCAGCACTGCAGGACCTACTGCAGCAGGTATTCATTTGCAGACAGAGGTCTTAACTCATTCTGTGCCAATGACGTCTCATGACCTTTTCTTTTGCAAAGGCGTTCAGTGCCAATGACGTCTCATGTCACGTCTTTTGAGTTTTTTGTATAAAAAAAAAAAAACTTTTTTTTTTATTTATTTTTTTTTTTTTTCTAAAAGATGTCAAAATGACCTGGGATCAGAGAGATGATTTTCTTTGTTTGTGTGTTGGCTCCCTCGTTTAGCTGATTGAGAAAATGTGTGTCCATTCTAGTGGATGGACACTTTTTTTCATTCAAACAGCTCTATCTCTGGAACCATTTGTCTGATTGACAAAATTATTTTTGCCACTGAATCACAACAACTGTGTCTGTTTCTGTGGGGAAAAAAATTATAAAAAAAAAACATTTTTTTTTGATTGCGCAATAAAGAAAAACATACAAAACCGTGGCACAGCTACCTTGGAGCCATTTTGGCATTTGGCACAGAATGAGTTTTTAATGAGTATTGCCATAAGCCACACTGATGGCAAACAACAATAAAATCCTACACTGGAAAACAGGTTCATTCCACATGGAGACATTCTATGCTGGGAGGCAAGGTGGCAATGCATGCCACTGTAGCCGTTGTACCCATTGTCAGAATACCGGTTGTACCCCGTTTGTGTTACTTTTATACCCATTGTGGAGATCGTTATATCTGTCTGTCTGTCTGTCTGTCTGTCTGTCTGTCTGGTCTGCCGGGGGTCCCTTTTATGCCCATTTATGGAGATCTCTGTATCTGTCTGTCCTTGACCTTTATATGGAGATCCCTGATGTCATCAGTATGCTGTATACGGTTGGATCTGCTATTCTGGACAACCGGATCACCATATGGGCATATCGGTCGGATTGGCGGTTTTCCCAATTGAAAACTCAGAAACCGCTCAGAAATAGTACTATAGATCGGATCTGAAAATGCTTTATCAGGTGGTATTTCTAGCCAACAGCTTTTGATTTTTGGGTCGGATTGGCGGTTTTCCCAATTGAAAACTCAGAAACCACTCAGAAATAGTACTATAGATCGGATCTGAAAATGCTTTATCAGGTGGTATTTCTAGCCAACAGCTTTTGATTTTTTTTAAGGACCTTCAAAATAGTTTACATTTTTGAAAAAGTAATATTTATCTCCCCCAGGCCCTTTCTCTCTTTGGTGTGTCTCTTAAGCTGTTAAATCCCTCCATGATGGTAAATTATCCATGGAGCAGCAGTCTCTTCATGCAATGTTGAGTGTTTCTCTGATGCTTATGTTGGCACACAAATTAATGAGCACACCCACCTTCACTGTCATTAGAGCACACATCATTAAAGGAACGACGTGCAATCGAGTGAATGTTGGTGTTAGGTGTGTGTGTGTGTGTGTGTGTGTGTGTGTGTGTGTGTGTGTGTGTGTGTGTGTGTGTGTGTGTGCGTGCGTGTGCGTGCGTGCATACTGAATGCCCATGTACAATTCTAGTGAGTTTACTGAGGGCTTGAAGCCAGGGTGCTATGATGACTAACTATGCATAAGAGCCTAATCCCCTGTCATTACTGTCTGTTGTAGTGTTATGATTGATGCACTCATAGCCAGCATTTCAAATTTTAGTATAAGCAGGGTTTGATTTCGCGCACGTGTGTGCGTGCATGTGTACACATGTGTGATTGAGAAGTACTGTATTCATATTTTAATCAAGGATGTGCAGCACTGCAGCAGCAGGCAAGGAAATGTCAAGTTCCTGTTGATTTTACAACGAGTGTGCTGTTCTTGCTGTCAGCTACAGCCCCCCTCTCTCTCTTGTCAATAACAGACGAAAGAAGCCTTTAGTCCTGACAAACACTCTCTCTCTCAGCTACTGTACACTAATTGGTATAGACCAGTGGTTCTCAACCTGTGGTACTAGTACCACTGGTGGTATTTGAGCCCCCCTCTGGTGGTACACAAAGGAGCCTCCCAGAAAAGAAGTGGAGTGAAATATTTATATTATACTACAGGTAGTTCTTCTGACCCAGTAATTGGTTGAAATAGGCTGTCCAGCTGTGCTGAAATGAGCATAACAGCACACCCCTACAATATATAATATCCCCTACACATACTGTACTGTTAGCATTTCTGCACAGACAGCAGTCTTGCTTACAAGAGCAAACCCATGAACAGAGATCTCTGTTCATCTCTTTAATATTCTTCTGTCCTTTCTTCTGTCCACCCTCTTCGTTTCTTAATGGATGCAGCAAATAAGTCCAGCACACAAGTGTTAGGAGTTACATTTAGTAATCTTACTGCCGTAGGGAACTAAAGTATTTATTTTAGCGACTAGTGACTGTTCTGGACTCTTTTATCAAACAGATGAAACAAGCCACTGATCCACTGTGGCCTGTCCTTGATGTGCAGCCAGCCACCAACAATATTTTTTCTTCTCTCTGAGAAAAGGGTCAAATGAACCAGCACAGAATAATAAAGCAGTAGCATTTAATTAGATGAACAGATCACAGTGAGCCATCCCATCCATTCTTTCCAAAGGCCCCCCAGATACAGCATTCTACTCCTGCCCACTGGCGATTACACATTCACATCTTTGACAATTAAGAATTAAAATTCAGCCCAAAAAGGTTAATGGTTACATACTATGCCACATGCCGACATATTTTGGAAAGGCTGAGAAATGTCAGTGGCATACTAATTAACGTTGTATTGTCTGTTCTCTCCTTGTTCTGAGTTCTTTGCTCAATATATTTTCCCGATTAACCTTCACAGAGCTGGCGCTGACTCATTGTCTCCACCAGCCGAAGGCTTGGGGGAGAGTATGTTTTCCCCTCCGTCCGTCCGTCCGTGTGTCCGTCCGTCCGTGTGTCCGTCCGTCCGTGCGTCCGTCCGTGCGTCCTCGCAGTTTGTGTGCAGCTAATCACAGTCACCGTTGGCCCGGTCGCTGCCAAAGTGAGCACACACATTCCCTGGATGCCAATCTAGAACCTCTGCCCTAAATTTTTCAAATGGGCTTTTTCTAGCGCCACCTAGTGGCCGATGTTCGCAAGACACATTTCTGTGCACTACTCTTACAGATTTTGTCCAAAAATCCTACAAATCGGTAGGCAGTATCTCGACAGTCATGTGATCGACACGGATCTGTCCGATTTTGCATATTGCATCCTGATTGGCTAAGATTGGCTTCCAAAGTTTGTAGGATTGAGCCGTTTTGAACAAAATGCCTCAAATCCCAAACGCAAAGTGCAATTATCATGAAATCGCGCACATACGTTCCCACTAGGAAGAAATGCCACTTAATTTTTTTTAAATCAGCCTCATGGTGGCGCTATAACTGGCCGATTTGTGGTTTTACCTATAACTCCACCGATCAGTTTCAAACTTTGTAAGCGCACTCCCTAGAGGCTAAGGATAAACCTTTGCCCTGCATTTTTCACATCAGCCTTTTATAGCGCCAACTTTGGGCCGACTTATGTAAAACACATTTTTAGATATTACTCCTTGAGATTTTATGCAAAAATCACGCAAATCGGTACACAGTATCTCGATAGTCATGTGATCAAGTCCGATCCGTCTGATATTTCATATTCCATCCTGATTGGCTAATATTAGCTTCCAAAGTTTGCAGGATTGCTCCGTTTTTGAACAAAATGCTTCAAATCATCAACGCAGCTTGCGATTACTGTGAAATTTGCCACAGAAATTCCCACTAGGTCAAGGAACAAATGCTACCTTTTTTCACATTGGCCTGTTATAGCGCCACCAGCAGGTAGACTTTAGCAAAACACATTTTTGGAACACAATGCTTCAAATCATGCATGCAGCGTCCGATTTCCATGAAAGATCTATGGTGAAGAACATATGCCACCCTTTTTACATTGGCCTATTATACAGTAGCACCACCAGGACACACGGCCTGGTGGAGACCTGTGCTCGGAAGAGCACTGCTTCTAGTTTGACTTGTGCTCAACCGTGCTTGACCATACTCATCAAGCTGGAATCTGTATTCAGTTACTGTCACCTAGATAATCCACCTGGCTTCTTAAAAATTGTAGGCTAGGCACGTTTAAAGCTGAGACAAAACATTGCTCTGCAGAGAATTCATCGTTAATATAAATGTTGTATTGACTTGAGTAAAGGTACTAAATTATTGGAATGAAGATGTACTTAGAATACTAAAGTAAAAGTATTTTTCAAAATGAGCAGATCTACAAGCTTGTGAGCTTGTACATCGGCTATTTTTAAATAGCCAAATTATGAAATAGGGCTTAAGTGGTTAATGTACGTTTTGTATCTAAAGCTGCAAAGTAACAATAGTCAGGGACCCACAAGCCCAAAAGCTCAAGGAATAGGGTTGAACCTGTGAAGTCTTGCCGTACGTTTTATTTCAGCTGGTCATTAAGGTCCACAGAATGAGAGGTCTGCTCTGCCGGCCCGGAAACATCGCGAAAAAGGGTTATGGCCATTTGTATATTCACTGTCCCATTGACTCCACTACACAGGAACAGAAGAATATTTAAAAAATAAAGGATTCTGCTTTAAAGGAAAATTCCAGAATAAAACATATCCCCCCCATAATCAGCCTTTTATCACGTATGTACATACCTTGTACGATGGATTTCTGTCATAGTTGTCCCTGTTTCTAGATCCCAGGCCTCTGAGATGTTGTGGAGTAGAAGTATAATGTATAAAAAACTGAGCAAATGTCCCTTAAATAGTTACTTTCCACCACTGTTCCTCTGAGCCACATGCAGGGCATCTGAGAACACTGTACCCTGGCCCAAAGGTGGCATTACAAGCAATAGAGAAAAAGAACATGAAGAAATGAGTGGGACTGTGCTAAATTGTACTAAAGTGGACTCCCTACCACGACCGCGCCACTTACTTGGAGACCAGGGAGAAGGCTTCGGCACACACGGCCGGGCAGGGCACCAGCTTGATCGTCACGTGTTCGGCGGCGGCTTGAAAGTGTACCCGGGTGACCTTCTCCAGCACAGACGCGAGCATGGCCACGTCGCCCGCTTTTGTGCCGACGTCGCCACCCGCGGTGTCGAGGATGTTTCCTCCGTGCACGACGAGCAGCAAAACGTGGGTCTTGCACTTCTTCTGCAAAGAGCCAGCGAGGGGGTGAGGATTGCATTGGCCCATGAAAGCTGGGAAAAGTGGACAATTGTTGAAGAGGCTCTTACCTCAGTCTCCTCCAATCCATCAATGCTGTTCTGAGGGGCATAGCGAGGGCCGTCCAGGTGGTACAGATGGTCTGTGTGGGGTAAATTGAGGAGTGTGTGGGGGGGGGGGGGGGGGGGGGGGGTTGGAGTGCAGTTGAAGTGAGGCACAGAGAGAGAGAGAAAGATGGGAGAAAGGCTTTAATGAACACCCTCCTCCAGGAGCAGGGCCCCAAACACACTCATTGTAACTTCAAACTCCTTTTTAACCATGATAGATTCATAAAAGCCTGATTAGACAATAAAATTACCAACGTTTTTTTGAAAGTGAAATATCCCTTTAACTTCACACAAATGCAGTGATTATTGATCAAGAGAAATAGTAAACAACTTCAACTTGGGCATAAAGACGGTTCTTTTGCCGTTATTTCCAGTCAGATTTTCAGGACTCAAGTCTCTCACAGCGCTGGCGGCACATGACAGAAGTAATCTCTCTCAACACAATGTGTATATCTACAGTAGGAACAGCCATTTCATCCATATCTGGTTCATATGTCCCATATAATTGGATTTTGGCCGTGTAAGATGCTGTATAAAGATTGCAAATAATCACTTGTTCATTGGGCATCGAGACGAGGCAAGGGAGACCACCTGTGCTGTGTGGCAGCGAGCCTCTCTTTGTGTAGCGCAGCATATCACGGGAACCTGTGCCAAACTCATTACCCTGTCCGGAAGCCACAGCACGTCATCTCTCTTTCTCTCTGCCCTCTCTCTCGGCCCAGTCTCTGGCTCTGTCTCTGGCTCTCATTAAACCCCAAGCCCCTGGTCTCTTGGCTCAGAGCTTGGCACTATGCTTTGCTCAGTGGTTGTTTATCTGGTTCTCTTCTTCAGGGACCGACTGTCAGGGGACGCTCTATCACACACTCACATGCTGGCAGCTCCTCTGTTCCTAGCATGAGACCTGCCAGACCAGCCTGCCTGCCTGCCTATCTGCATAGCCTGCCAATGGGTCTCAGGTCACCTCCTGTCTGCCTCGTCATGCACCAGGGATACAGCATGCTACATCAGGGGTCTTCAACGTTTTCAGGCCAAGGACCCCTTAGCTAAGAGAGACATAAAGCACCCACTATGTATTGTATACACTTGTGTTGCAGATTAAACATTTTCATAGATTTCTGAGACAGCTTAGACTTGTTTGACAGCAAAATCATCAGTGTAGGTTGTTGGTTTAATGTGTATTTTAGACATTGAACGACTTGAACCATCAATATTTAGTCTGTTTTTATTTTCACTCTACACCAAACCACTTTGCAAAGAATATCAGATCTACAAGCTCACAACACCATGCAGCGTGAGGCGTTGTGAGCTTGTAGATTGGCTATTCTTGGCTAATGTTCCACACAGAATAGGGATACTAGGGTTCAAGTGGTTATGTAGAAAAAATAAAGTTCTTATCACACAAAGATTTGGAGGATCCCCTGTAGTAACTCTGAGGACCCCCTAGGTGTCCCGGACCCCCTGTTGAAGACCCCTGTGCTACATTATTTGGGTCAGAAAATCTATAAAAACGTTGTCCTTTTTGGAGCTGTGTGGAACACAAGCTCCCTATACGTGGCCGTGTGTGTGGGTCTGTCTGTCTGGAGCTGTGTGGAACACAAGCTCCCTATACGTGGCCGTGTGTGTGGGTCTGTCTGTCTGTCTCCGTCCGTGTATGTAGCCTAAACTTCGGCGCGTAACTAGTGCCGCACCATTTACGCCACTCGCGCAATATATACATCAAAATGTGCGGCTCGGCCGGGAATGGTGTTCTATTACCTTTCGTTCCGATCCGCCTTACCATGCCGATGTAATCGGCAAAAAACGACGCTTAATTGTCCCCATTGACTTATAATGGGACAATGCAAGAAATCACTTTCAAGTATTTTTCTCTCTCTTCCTACATATTTTCTTCAAATGTCACAAAAATCGGTACACATGATCCTGGGTGACCAGAGAGGTGCTGTTGAGTCTAGCCTGCCCTGAGCATCAACTGCAATACACACACACACACACACACACACACACACACACACACACACACACACACACACACACACACACACACACAGCTCCACTTCGAACAGAGGTTCGATTTTTTTTTCTCATCCCTAATTTGGACATGTCATTATAGACGCAAATGTGACCACAAGAGGGACATAGGGCACAGGTGGTTAAAAAAGAGTGCTGGTACAGTATATTGAAAAATCGAACCTCTGTTCGAAGTGGAGCTGTGTGTGTGTGTGTGTGTGTGTGTGTGTGTGTGTGTGTGTGTGTGTGTGTGTGTGTGTGTGTAGCACCTCTCTGGTCACCCAGGATCATGTGTACCGATTTTTGTGACATTTGAAGAAAATATGTAGGAAAAGGTGCAAAAAGTGTGTTTTGGAGAAAATTCAAGATGGCGGAAAATCTATCCTGGCGCAAATGGGCGTGGCCTATATGGGGAGATGCGTCTTGACCCAAGGAATCCAGGGAAAAAATAATTTTAATTTTCCGATCTACGGTTCAAGAGTTACGGGGCAAAACGCAAAGTGGGCCGTTATAGCGCCACCATGAGGCTGAGTGATGTAAATTTTTTTTGATTCATTCTTAAAATCATTATGAAGCTCCTCTCCGAGGTTTGAAACTGTAGCTCCTATGGTTTACGAGAGAAAAATACTTGAATGTGAGTTTTTGCAATTCCCATTATAAGTCAATGGGGAAAATTAGTTCACTAATACATTAATATCAATTAAACTATAGAACCTTTCTCTTAGCAAGTTACTAGCAGACGATTCCCGAGTAAGCCGGTCGATTTGACATATGGCGCGAGTGTGTGGTGCAAAAACTGTGGGAGGAGTAGCGTGCCAAACTTTGAGGCTACATACAGACAGACAGACAGACAGACAGACAGACACGGACGGACACACACACGGCCACGTATAGGGAGCTTGTGTTCCACACAGCTCCAAAAACATTCAGGTTCTATGCTAGCTATTAACATGCAGGGTTGCCTCTGCCAGTGTGCATTATGTTAGGATAATTATAGGGCTCTAGAGCTAAATATACCATGCATGGCCTTACCAATGATTCAAATAAGTAGTTTTTAATGATATTTAGGGGTAATACTGTAAATACACTCTTTGGAATTTGTTTTGGCATTTTGAAATGGATGAAATAATTGGTACATAAAACTATTTTAGAATCCTAAAATTAAAGCTTCCCTTCTAAACTAAAATGTAATTATCAATAAACATCAACCACTAAGAACTAAATGTAAGTGTATTTCATGATAAACTAGCTATTAGAGTGTTAACTCTCTCTCTCTCTCTCTCTCTCTCTCTCTCTCTCTCTCTCTCTCTCTCTCCAAACCAGCTCCACCCGTTTAGTGTTTTGTATGTTTTCACACATACCGGTATTTACTCCAAAACATACCATGAACTAGCTCATTAACTGTAATATGTTTTCCATAAAATAGTAAAGGGCTTTGTGGGAAGGAAAGGTTTAACAGTTCCCTCACCAGCACAAGTACTGTAACAACACAGCCTGAGGATGAATACATTAAATACATATCTGTCTGAGACCCAGGATCAACAGAGATAAATGCGATACTTCCCTGTCAGCAAGCATCAGACCATTATAAATGTTATGTAACTACTCTGAATATCCATCCATTCAAGAAAGCTATATTCTCTACCCTGGATAAAAAGTGTTTCTGTAGTGGTGCAGCAATGAAAGATGTTGATATCTAACTTAAAAGATCTAACTAATAATGATGCAACTGAATCACTATGTGGCTATTATGATGCTGTTGGATGGTGGTGGGATTGGGGATGAAGAGAGAGACGACAGGGATAGTCATCAAAATGTATTTGGTAACCTGTTGTATTGTCTGTAACTTGATGCCGCTGCAATAACAAATATGATAAAAAAAACATGTTCATATCTGCCCACCCACATCATCAAGTTATTATCCTCTGCCTCTGCAGTTTAGCGTTGGATGTGAAAATAAGTGTTTTGTTTTCATCTATGGGGGTGTCTGTTTGAGCCAAGCGCTGTATATAAATAAAATATTGTCTGGTACAGAAGCACACTGGCACACTGGCAGGCTGAGTGGCCGGGCGTCACAAGGGAGGGGGGGACTGAGTTACTAGGGCCCAAGGTGGAGGGGCCTTAATTATTTCATACTTTTGCTATTGAAAAATAGCAGATATACAAGCTCACAGCTGCAAGCTTGTAGATCTGCTATTTTTGAAAAGTCGTGAAAATGTGTGCAAATCTTTGCATATATGTATTTTTTAAGCGAACATTTGTAACTCAGATTTTACTCCTGGGGGGTCCCTGGAACTAAATATTTTTAGATGGGGGTCCGTGGCCGAATACATATCATTTTGGGGGTCTTTCATATGAAAAGGTTTGAGCACCACTGACAGATCTACAAGTTACAGCACAAAGTGAATCCTTGTACCCAGGGCCCAGAATTTGGTGCGACACCCCTGCTGAGTGGTATAAAGACCATCCAGTGCCGCAGACTGCAGAGAGATCTCATCTCTCTCCCTCTCTCTGCTCCTTTTGTCTCTTCATGTTCGTCTCACGTTCTCTCAGAGGTATGGGTCCTGGCGATCGATAAGTGTATAACATCAATACTGGCTTCAACTTTCCCTCTCTTTCTCTCCCTCTGTCTCTCTCTCTCTCTACCTCATTTTCTCTCTCTCTTCTACGCTCTATCTCCCTCTGTTCCTCTCTCTCTTTTCTCTCTGTCTCATTCACCTTCTTCCTCTTTCTCCATCTCTTTTGCTGTCTCTCTCACTGTCTCTTTCACATTCTCTCTCTCTAAACAGCTGCTAGGGTTTGGCAGCAGCACCGCAGTTTTAAGTCCTTGGACTCCACAGCCCCTCAAGCACCCTGTGTTACTGCTGATACAAACCTTATCTGCACATCTGCTATCATACTACAGTGTGAAGTGCATGGGGAATGGCATATCGTCGCTGTCGGGTGGAAAGTCTGGAGACCTCAAGTTCAATACCTTTTCAGGAAATGGACATTTTTTTTAGTTATTGTTCAGTCACAAGCTCTTGTTAATACTTTTGTTCGGTCCAATATTTATATAATCCACACAGACACACTTAACCACTTTAAAAAGTACACTGTGGGCTCACATGCGAAACAAGTGCTTTTATTGCACCAAACACAGGCTGTGTCGTTTCGAGCACACTGCTCTTCTTCAGACTGAAGAAGAGCGTCACGACCTGTATTTGGAAACATCACTCACGACCTGTATTTGATGCAATACAAGCACTTGTTTCGCATGTGAGCCCACAGTGTGCTAGCGCTTTATTTATTTTTTCTAGTATCTACTCGTCGCGCAGCACCTGCCCAACTTGGGTCAGGGATGTGCATGTCATCTCCCTCCTTTCACATTTAACCACTTTTCCCATTTACCTTCACAAATAAATAAATAATACGTGAAAATACCATGATCTACAAGTTCAGTGAGTTTGTAAAACGGCTATTTCTGTTACTTTTGTCTGTTGTCATGGAATTCTGGATCAATTATATACAAAATCAATGGATCAATTGTATAAAAAAAAAGAAAGAAACATTAAAAGAAAAATATGGAGATAAAATGTTTCTGCCCATCAGTAACGATATTTCTGAACACGCCTATGAGAGAGAAAGAGAACAGCAGTAAAGAGCAGATGTTGGGAATACGTTTAAGATGATGAACAGGATAAAATAAATCTGTGTAAGGCAGCAAGAGCTGAAAGAGGCAGGAGATTAACTATTGATCCACGTTATACGCCTCTGTCATTCTTTATCCGCAACTACTGTCTAGAATGTCATTGCAACGTTATTTCTTCACAAATTCAATAGATTGGTTTGTTTTTATGTATCCATCTTGTTGTCTCTTAGGCTGGCCAGCATGACAAAGCATCCGCTTACAGTAAATGGAGCAGATGACACGTAACAAACAGTAAGGGATGCAGGCCTGGATAAATGATCCTCCAATCCAGGGTAGACTGCAAAATGCAGCTTTTTATAACTTCAGAGGGGAATATGGAAATGTCTTCCGAGAATGCCTGCCTGCCTGCATGCCTGCATGCTGGACTTGGAGATAAACAGTAAAGAGGTCCTGCATGTCTTGTTTATCTTTGGGAGAGCCACAGTGAGAGAACGCGGCTAAATGTTGACCTCAGCTTCGGACTACTTCCACATCTGCTTTTGGTGCTTTAGGAGTACTTTAAAGAGAGACCAAATGTTCTAGCACTCAGCTGAGAGCCAATGGCCAGGGGAGATAATATATTGTCGTTGTCGGGTGAAAACCTTGTATGTCCAAAACCGTTCGTTTTGCATTTATCATTTTGAAAATGATTTAAACTAGTGAAAACAGCCGATCTACAAGCACACGTGCGAGGCGTTGTAGATCTGCTGTTTTCGCTACTTTTGTGCGACGGCCTTGTACGACAAAGCAGGGGTTTACTTTGCGAAAGAACGTACAAATGTGAAACTTTGAGATACGAGGTTTCCGCCCGACAACGACAATATTGTGCTCAGGAGCTTCCGTCCTTTTTGCCTGCACAAAAATATTGAAAAATGTATGTTTGAAGGCATAAAAAATATTTTTTGCATTATACAGTGGTTTCCCCCTTCTATAGATTTTTGCGTGGATTTTTTGCAGAACCCTAGGACTTTTTGTAGTTCTACTTGTCAACCAGTAGGTGTCCTACCCAACACCTGGGTTTACATTTCTCAATAGAATAGTACCAAGAGGCCACAGATGGCAACTTTAACTTAGTGACACATTTTGCTAACATGGTTTCATGCCATATGAAGCTCTGACAGCAGCCTAAGGAGCCACACACATCACATCCCATTATAATGAAATTAGTGCTCTCTTCTCCATCGCTGCAGTTATCGTACTTTTGCCATATGGAGTACATCGATCTTCCACATTCGTTTCAACGCTAACCATAAAAACTAGAAGGGACATTTAATTCTGGGCCCCTTCAGCAGCAGTGGGACATGGAGACTAATAGTGAGGGATGACTTCCCCTAGACAGGGTGAACAGACTTTCCTGACCCTCTGCGCAGTGGAGGCTTGCTAACACGCTCAGCCATCTGTTGTTCACTGGTACTGAAATCATGGTCTGCTGTGTCACCCTACTGTAAAAATAAATAAATAACCCCCACACACACAAGCACGCGCGTGTGCGCACGCACACACGCACACGCACACGCACACACACACACACACACACACACACACACACGCACGCACGCACACACACACACACACACACACACACGCACACACAGCAGGGGAGGACATTCACTGCATGCCTGTCACACTGCTAGGCCAGTCAATCTAAGCAAAAAAAGGGCCTGACCCAAAAGAAATTGCAATAGTAATGGTTCAAGGTTTTTTATGATCCTTAGAGTCATCCAAAAAACATGTTAAAAATCTTCCAAAATATTCTTAGTGGATCAAGGTGAATTCAGGGGGTTCACGTTTGGGTCCCTTCACTTACTATACAGGAAAAAATACCCCCCAAAAAATCCTCTTTAAGTAGCATGTGAGGGGTCTAACTAGGGGTTTTTCATGATTCTAATTCCATTCCAAGCATTTGTTTTGCACCAAAGACATTCCTCGGGCTAAAAACCGACCCCCAATACTATGGTTTAGTGATGAGTCATCACTTTTCTGGGGTCAGCTCAGTTTTGCTGTGTCCCTTTTTAGCCCGGGGAATGTTTTTCGTGCAAAACAAATGCTTGCAATGGATTCAGGATCATGAAGAACCCCTAGTAAGACCCCTCACATGCTACTTAAATAAGATTTTTTTGGAGGTCTTTTTTTCCTGTATAGTAAGTGAAGGGACCCAAACGTGAACCCCCTGAATTCACCATGATCCACTAAGAATATTTTGGAAGATTTTTAACATGTGTTTTGGATGACTCTAAGGATCATAAAAAACCTTGAACCATTACTATTGCAATTTCTTTTGGGTCAAACCTCAGATTGACTAGCCTATGCCTCGACCATGGCAAGCATCCGCTGCAGCATCCAAAGAGCCTGCAAAGCTTAATCAACATTTCTAACAAGTCACAGCCTAGTGCACACACATCCTGCACACCGGTCCTGGAAATGAAATGCACCAAGGCTCCTTATTCGTTGTTCTGTATTCCTCTGCTAGCCTGGAGCTCCGGCAGAGGCACTGTTGTTTGGGTGTGATTATCTATCTGTTCTCAATGTTTCTCTTACCTTGCCACCTGACAGACAAATGTGCACACACCTATACAATTCACGCGCGCGCGCGCGCGCGCACGCACGCACGCACGCACGCGCGCGCGCGCACACGCGCACTGCTTGTCTTCTTACACTGAGTCCCCGCTGCCCTGTTTTATTGTTCAAAGAGAATCTCTGCGGCTCAGGGCAGTTTTGAGATTTAGTCGCAAATGGTTCTTGCCTGCCTGCTACTGTAGCCATGGGGGGTGATGGGTAGAATACAGATGAGTCCTACAATAGAATCAAATGTGTTTTCTGTCTCTGCATGCATTTCTGAATAGTGCACGCAGCACACAGCGGGGAAACATGGACCGCAGTTTACCCAGATACATTTTCTCCCTAGGTCACTTTGTAGGGCATTACAGTAAACAGGGAATTGAACTACAGTATATACTGGGTTGGCATATGTTATCTTTTAGTTATCTTATACAATCTGCTTCTGTGCCTTGATGCAGTCACTTTATCAAAATGGTTTCCAAACTTGGCGGGGATAAGCCAGACTGCAAGCCAAAGTCATAGGCAGAGCTTGTTTTGTTTATCATGCATGACATGAGTCCTAATTTTCAAAACAGGGCTGGTTGATGAATTAGGTTATCTCAGGGTCCAGATATTGATTGCAGCACATCAGTCAGGATTCAGGAATTAAGTGGGTATAAATAGAAATGATGGGAATTGACCAAACCACAATATAAATCTACTGATGAGGCTGTTTTCCTAGTGAGCAATGAACATCCCAGAGATATTGGACTGGAGCACATACAAACCCAGGAATGTGGTGGCTAAGTGGTTATTGGAAATATTTTAAATAACATCAAATTCAAATGTTATTCGCATGAGACAAAGAATGAATTCAAAGAAATAAGACATGCCCAAAGTTTTAGCATGGCTTTGGTGTCAGATGGTCAGTTGGTCATAATACGTTGGTCACCTGGGGGCAGCGATCAGCCTAGACCCCCGACGAAGCATATCTCTGGTGACTTCAATAGAATAATAGCACAGTTAGCCAGCAGGTGAAGGGTGAAGGTGACCCGACATACAGTATCTCCGGCATGTGACAATATTTATTGATGTAATTTATTGATATAAATATTAACCATAAACAAACATGCTGTATCTATCAGCGGTCAAGTAATGTCTAATTCATACTCCATCGTATGACGGTTTAGAATGCTGAAAATAGCATCTGTGTAAATTAGTCTCAACGCTTTGGGCATGCTGAACTGTCAAGTCTTTACAGTCACAGGAGGAATATGACATTATTATTCATAAGCGACCACGACCAGCGAGGGAGAGAATAAGATGTGATGGGGTGATGAGAAGAGTAGGGCTCGTGCAAGCAGTAAGAGTAACGGTTAGAGAACCTGAGGACAGCATGTCAATTGTCTGTGAATATCAGCTATATTTACAAGTCTAAATTGGCTTAATTGCACAGCAAGATCTGGAGTGTTAATTTGACTGACCCTCTGCGGGGGGATTTTGACAATCACAGATCTCAACTGCTGCACAAAGCCTGCCCAGGGGAACCCCTGCTTTCAGCGACGCAGACATTACAATCTGCTCCAATGGGCATGACTGAGTAGCTCACGTTGTGCTCTTCAACGAGTTAGAACGCTAAGTTATTGACACTAATTACACAGAAATTAGACAAGCTGAGTTGCAGAGGCAGAGAGAAAGAGAGAAACGCAGCTGAGCTTACACCAAAGGGTTTTCAACATCATATAGTCTAGCAACACACAGCATCAGAAATGTAACAACTTCTTTTACATCTTAGAGAACACACTTTTAGCAAAGATATGTTATTATTACGTGGTACCAAAAGACCAAGGAAGAAGTACTTTTAGTATTTCTACATTGTGCTATTATATTGCTACTTTTACTTAAAGGAGTAGTTCACCACTTTTCAACCTGTCTTCATATAATAGGTCCTCACTAATGTTCATGATAAAATATCACAATTTTTTTCTACTCAGTCCAAGTCTCCTAGGAGAGCTGTGGGAAGTTCAGAATCCATCGTCTTGTGACATCATCATTTTCCAAAACAAAAATGTAATCAATATTTTTGAAAAAGATATTTAGATTTTTATTATCGCGAGAACAATGGCTTCCACTTTAAAATTGCAACTTTTCAGGAATAGAAAGCCTGCAGTTTCTATAAGCTGGATTGGCAATCGATGATGTCACAAGACGATGGGTTTCTGACCTGCCCACAGCCCTCCTCTGAGAAAAAAAAAAAAAAAAAAAAGGTATTTTGAGTGAGGACCAATTATATGAACATAGGTTGAAAAGTGGTGGAGTGCCCCTTCAAGTTAACATCTTCCACGACTACAGTGCAAGTGATATGTAATGTATTGTATACTTTGTTTAAATGTCCAAATTAGCTGAACTTGATACCACCTATCCACTATATGACAAATCACATTCTTTGGGATAGGTCAGCAAGATAGCAACCAGCAGGTACGATATTCTTACCAGGATTAGATACACCACTTGTAGCAAGATCTTCTTTCATCTCTGTAGGAGGGACTCTAATCCCTACACTGCCCTACAACTGAACCAACTCAGAGCACCCACTTCAGTCTGTTAAAGCCTCAGAACATGAACTTTACAAGATGAGCTGGTTTAATTATACAGCTATACATTAATTACTCATCTACATCGTGCAGTAGTCACTGTGAGACTGCAAAGTTACCGTACATCATTAACTAAATACTTGAAATATATGGTCCATTTTCAGCTTGAAAGTAAAACTATTTTTTTTCCAGAATTGTGTGACCCTTGGTCTAAAAAGTGCTAAAATATAACCAATATATGTTCAGGTAATAATGTTTTATATTGTATTGAATCACAGTATAAACATCCAAGATTTGTTGCAAAGTGGGCAGATGGCTCATTGCCAACAAGAGACAAGGTGATTCTTTTGTGCAATCTTCTGTGAAAATGGGATGACCTTAGTAGGAATGATTCATGGTGCTCTGATTGCCTCCTTACAGATCAATTTGTATTCAGTAGTGAGTTTGGATTCCTTTTGGACTGGTGATATAAAGAATAAACACATAAATTGGACTGTGTAAAGAATAGAGTGGATCAGAGAATAAATGTATGTCTTCAGTGTTTATTGGTGTGAGCCAATAAAAAAGCCTGAGTAGCCCCCGAATACAGCATCTCTGAATACGCCACTCATCAAATCTTGTAAAAGACAGGGGAACAAATCAAGGTCGTACCTGCCTGATACTCGATAGGAACCTAATAAAATGGCCGCAGAGTGTAATGTGCTGGATCATTGCCACGAACTGGTCTAAGGCCAAGTCACTTTCACTTTGATCGCTCGCCTTTAAGGGATAGTTCAACTTCACCCCCCAAATTACTTTTTTCCTATCGACTACTCACCCCATGGAAAATTGCATTCATGGATATTCTCTTGCTTTTGTCGCAATCCTAAGAACATGAGGAGAATAGGAGGGACTCTGTGTCTCCATAGGGAACAAAGCAGACTATTTGTGTCTCCATAGGGAAGCACTGCTGGTCCTGAAATTATTGGCATAGGAATGCAACAAAAATATAGAAAAAAATATATTTTTGGGGAGAACTTTCCCTATAACCCATTTAGTGCTCCAGACATGAACGGGTTAAATTTCCAGCAGAATCTAATGCCATCCTTGGCTTTAAAAGTGTTTTTTGGAGAAAATGGACATTAAAGATGAGATCTACCGTCCGCCTCCATGTTAAGGGATTACTATTTTGTGCACGTGGATCCGTGATGATGATGAATCGGCGAGTCCAATCGTGCCAGGACTTTCCAACGGACCGTAGGGTAGGAGTGCCGGCGTTACTCTATATACAGTATTTTACGCGAGTATACTCGGGATCGGCACTCTAAATACTCAAGTATTTTTCACGAGTATACTCGGGATCAACGTTAAATGAGTTAAGATATGGATACCAAAATGTACATTTGCTTACTTACACATGTGGACACTGGGTGTGGGTCAAACTAGGGGTTTTTCATGATTCTGAATCCATTGCAAGCATTTGTTTTGCATGAAAAACATTTCTCGGGCTAAAAACTGACCCACAAAACTATGGTTTAGTGATGACTCATCACTTTTCTGGGGTCAGCTCAGTTTTGTGGGGTCCGTTTTTAGCCCCAGGAATGTTTTTCTTGCAAAACAAAGGCAATGGATTCAGAGTCATGAAAACACCTGGTTAAACCCCTCACATGCTACTTAAAGAAGATTTGTTGGGGGTCTTTTTTTCGTGTATAGTAAGTGAAGGGACCCAAACTTGAACCCCCTGAATTCACCTTGATCCACTAAGAATATAATGGGAAGCAGCTTTTTACATGTTTTTTGGATGACCCTAAGGATCATAAAAAACCTTAAACCATTACTATTGCAATTTCTTTTGGGTCAAACCTCAGATTAACTGGCCTATCTGTGTTGGCTGGTGACTATGAGTGTGAAGAGATGTTCCACATATATACTTCACCCCCGCAACGGCATTGCGCACGAGAACAGCTGATATATATATATAGGGTGACCATATTCTGAAAATCCAAAAAGAGGACACTCTACCCGGCATATATATATATATATATATATATATATATATATATATATAATTTTTCCCCCAATTGTTTTTTCTATTACGCTCAATTATGCCCTATACCACTAATAGCCTATTATGTATTCAATTTTGAGGGGGTTCCAATTGGACCCTTTACAAATCTAGAGATCCACTGATAAAGTATGCCTTTTGGCTCCAGTATGAACGTTCAGCTTTGTAACTAAATAAAAGAGAGGTAGCCCATTATTCAAACCGCCGTATCTTCTGCTTTACAAGGTTGTAGAAAAGATTCTGTCAATTTAGTTAGCAGAAGAGCTCTCACCTCGCACAGACTGTCTTGTAAGCTACTTTGCAGTGTTATGGGCTTGAAGCAGAAGTTTTATAATTGTAAATGCCTAAATGGACACAGAAGACTACCAGCTTTGCTGACAGAACGCTCTGCTTCTCAATGTTGGTCACTCGCACTTTTTGTGCATTTCATCAGTGATTGAAAGCCGCGGTCGTCGCGAGCACCTTCGCCTCGCCGATACGCATCCGTAGAGCCGTCTCCCGTCATTTTTAGACCAGGATTGAGGGAATAGCAGGCAAGATTCCTTCACCAATGTAAACACAGTTGCTGAGGGAGTGAGCATTAATAGTGTTTGCAGTTCGTTTGGCTCTGCGCTGCGCGATCTGCTGCAGAGCTCTGCTCTGATCTGAAAGCGAGACAGGCTGAGGGAGGGAGGGATCGCAGGCAGAGAGTAGTATGAATAATACACGTTCCGGGGTTAGCGCCTCTCACAGTGTGTTTCCAAAAGAACCATTGAACGTGCATTGTAAATGTCCGTGCTTAAACTGTGATATGCGCGAAACCCCGGACATTTGAAGGAATTTATAAAACCCCCCCGGACCGGCCGGACAGCCCCCTAAAAGAGGACATGTCCGGGCAAAAGAGGACGTATGGTCACCCTATATATATATAATATATATATATATATTAGGGCTGTCAGTCGATTCAAAATGTTAATCCCATTAATCGCATGATTGTCCATAGTTGATCGCACGATTAATCGCAATTAATCGCATATTTTGTATTTGTTCTAAATCTACCTTAAACATATATTAATACTCATATCAACATGGGAGTAGACAAATAGCCTTCTTGCTTTATGCAAATACAGCATACTTATTATTATTTGGAATAATAACAAATACTGTCCATAATAGGCCTAACAAACATATAACAACTTGAGAAAATATCTGCTTCCATTAGGACAGATTAATAGTGAAAGGACCACCGCTCATCGAGGTGCTGCATGCCTGAAGGTCTATGACCAAAAGCTTGCACTTTATTAACTGAAAATAAAGAACATGATTTTGCACACTTTTGAGTGTGCGGAGGCTCCCTTAAATCTTTCATTAGGAGAGATTTAAAATAAACTTGGCATTCAATCACTAAACCTCAGCATCCCTATTCTAAGGGGATATTCACCAAAAGTAGCAGATTTAAAAGCTCATTACAAGATGCTACAAGAGCTTGTAGATCGGCTATTTTTGGTGAAGAGAGTTGGTTTATAAATATAACTCAAGTACAGTGCAACTCAGGGGTGTTTTACAAAGCAAGCATGAGGCATTAGAGGGTCTGAATTGGTTTAACTTAAGTAATATTGATACATTCTAAATATTATCAAAGTATTCTGAGGCACCCTGGACTGGTGTTATTGGGCACCCTAGTTCACTATGAGAAACCCAGCTGTTATGATGTAGAGTGTACTAGAGACACTGATGGCTCGTTGGAGATGTGTGGCACACAAGCCATAGTCAGCCAGACTTGCCGGATTTCAGCTGGATTTGGGCCATAACAGGGCCCAAACCTGTTTGCCACTGAGGCAGCCAACTGGTGACACTGCCAATCTTAACTGCTAACCACTGTATGTGGGTTCTCTGGCCGTTGTTGCAAGCATTTGGTGGTCACTGTTAGCATGTTGGTGCGGGGGTCTGGGGAGGCAGAGCACTGTATAATAAAGGACGTCGTAGGCTACTATGTGCTCGTGTACAAGTTGGAGCGCTCCTGTTCTTGGGAGCGTGTGTGTATCTGGGGCTCGCGCTGTCTGCAGATGTGCCGTTTCAACGCTTCGGTATTTGATGCGCGCGACGCCGTGAGCGGTGATATTGTGGTTGTCTGCTGCAAAAATCTCCGCCGTTTTGTCTGTCTCATACATAGAGTTATGGGGTCTCATACTATGACTAGCCCTGCTGCTAGCCGCATCACACACTGACTGATTGTTGTCAGCGCATTCGCTTCCTCACTCTCTATACTACGGAGCGCACAGAGGCTCAAACATCAGCTGCGTTAATCGCACGTTAAAAAGAATATCGGCATTAAAAGGATTGTGAGTTAACTAGTTAATAGCGCGCTAAATTCGACAGGTATAATATATATATACATACATATGTCACAGTTAGTTTGAGATTCAGTTAGATTGAGAACAGGAGCGCTCGTCGTGCGGCGCGGGGCGGAGCAAGCGGTCACTTTGATCCACAACAACGACAACGAGACAACGTAGCGTCGGCAGGATAGCGCCTCGCCCCACGGAGGTTAAGGTTAGGTTTAGGCATAGTTTTACTGAGGTTAAGGTTAGGGTTAGGGTTAGGCATAGTAAGCTAATGGCTAAACACAGATAAGATAGGCTAGTAGATAAACAAAGAGTTGTCGCAGACTAGTGATGCGCTCTTACCCCAATCTAACTGAGTTACCCAAACTAACTGTAACATATATACATATATATATATATATATATATATATATATATATATATATATATATATATATATATATATATATATATATATATATATATATATATTAGTGCTGTACAAATTAAAGCGTTATTAACTAATTAACGCATCCGCCTATTAATGGCCTACATTTTTTAACTCAAAAAAAGAAGAAAAAAATGTATTTTGCCTTTTTTTGTACCTTTTGAGGCTTCTGTAGCTCTGGCTGCTCTGTTTCAACATATGCCTACACGAGTGAGAGCGCAGAGCGGAGCCTCAGTCAGAGTCAGTAACGGAGCACAGCAAGCTAACAGCTCACAGGTGTGTCTCCCAACAAAATAAACTTAGAGCTGGGCTGAATGAATGATGAAACACAGTGGAATTAGGTCTGGATGTCTACATCTACAGCTGACTTAATGACGCTACCCGTCCCCCTTGCCCTGTTCCAGAGTGTTAGCAAATTCGCTAACAGTTAGCTCCAGTGTCAGTGTCATTTATTCAGTAATTGAGCCACGGACCACCATTTGATGAGATTTAACCTCCCAGACCCCCAAAAATAAGAGTTAAAGATCTATAAGGGTCCATTTGGTTACCAACTCTCCATCATTTAGCTGGAACCCCTTCAAGGACTACTGGTTGAGAACTACTGTCTTAAATGATGTACAGCAGAGGGGTTATAATTTATAAGATGATTAAATAAATAACATTGAGTTTATAATGTATTGGATACATAATAAAAGTATAGTACTAGAACAGAAAATCCCTACGAAATTTTTTATTATGCGATTAATCACGCGATTAACTACACAAATCATGCGATTAATCGCGATTAAAAATGTAATCGTTGGACAGCACTAATATATATATATATATATATATATACCGTAATTGCCGGTCTATAAGCCGTGGCTTTTTTCCCATGTTTTGAACCCTGAGGCTTATACAACGGTGCAGCTAACGGCCAGTTAGTATAAATGGTAAATGGTGCATTTATATAGCACTTTTATCCAAGGCGCTTTACATAGATTGTGCCATTACATTCACCCATTCACACACACATTCATACACCGGTGGCGGAGGAAACCATGCAAGGCACCAACCTACTTACCGGGAGCAACTAGGGGTTCAGAGTCTTGCCCAAGGACTCTTCGACATTAACTCAGGGGGAGCCCGGATTCGAACTGGGAACCCTTCGGGAACCCTTCGTGCTCTAATAACGGTTTCTCTACCCCTGAGTATAGTTTTACAATGGTCTTTAACAAGGATTTATATATAGACTTATACAGCTAACGGCCACCAGGGGTGCTCTATCGGGAAGCAGGAAGGACACCTGCGGCTTATAGTCAGGTACGGCTTATATATGTAAACATTTGTTTTTTTTTCTCCTAAATTTAGCTGGTGCGGCTTATATTCAGGTGCGTCTTATAGTCCAGCAATTACGGTATATGTGCGTGCGTGTGTGCATGTGAGTGTGTGTGAGTGTGTGTGTGTGTGTGTGTGTGTGTGTGTGTGTGTGTGTGTGTGTGTGTGTGTGTGTGTGTGTGTGTGTGTGTGTGTGTGTGTGTTTGCGTGTGTATCGTACCATCCGACTGGTGATCCATTTGCCCGAGAGTTTCAATCTGCTCCACCAGGTCATTTGAGTTCCACTGGCTCATGCCCAGCAGCATGGCACTTTTTCCCTCCAGCACATCTGCTGAGACCCAAACACACGCACACGCACACACACACACACGCACACGCACACACGCACACTCACACTCACACTCTCACACACACACACACACACACACACACACACACACACACACACACACACACACACACACACACACACAGAAAGAAAGAAAGAAAGAGAACTGTGAGACAGGATGACAGCCACAAAGAGAAGGAACCCAATTTCCCCCTCTCCCCATCAAAAACATGGCAGTTCATTTCTCTGGATTTACACAAACCCAAAGCAAAGAACCATTCATTGCACACACACTGCTATGACAGACTGTCGGGAGGATGCATGGCCATGTCTGCCACAGTGGAAAACCAATACACGTGTGGATGAGCATGACCAACGCGACTGGCCACGTCTGATGTACACAGTACACTGAGACAACGTCATCCATCGACAGAGCCCGAGACAGGCGGACCCATGCGGTCTGACAACCAAATGCCTCATGCGCGCTCCTCTCATTCACAGCTGCTGGCAGCTCTGAGAGGCTCTGACACGATTCTGCAAGGCCTGTCCATTTGAATGATACAGTAGTAAGCTTTTTGTCCTCCGCTATTGGGAGTCCTGCAATACAGGAGGAGAAGGATAGCAACAGCAAGTGAAAGAGAGACAGATAGAGGTAAAGGAGCTCTCAACAGAGCGCTAATCTCTGCCAGGAGGCCTCCATCTGTCTGGGGCTTGTGTTAACACTGTTTTGACGTGAAAAGGCACAGGGCAAAGGGGGCAGGGATATGATAAAGGACTGTCATCACATCATCATGGTGCAACAAGAGGGATAGGCTGTATGGATACAAATCTTTGGACAGTGAAAACTTCACAAAGTGGTGTGGCATGCATTTCGGCAAGTCGGCCTTCAGTTTGAAACGCTGAGGAAGGCTGACGTGCTGAAACACGTCTGTTTCAACTGCTGCTGTGCTTACCTATTAAAAAAGTGTATTAGAAACTACTCAATAGAGTGCGGATATTCATTTCACTATGATATCTTCAAGGATCTACACATGTTTCATGCAAATTGCTCAAAAATCCCAGGATAAAAAGGGTTTAAGCGTTTTACGAGCTGCTCAAAATGATATGGGCCAATTGGGGTAAGATTGGTTTCAGTGATATTTGGACTAACCTCTACAGTTTTTATCATCATGAAAATGTGACTTTGCGTACATGTTTTAGAGGCAGAAGAATAATTTGCATAAAACTGCAATATTCATTGAATTAATACAAAAGAATGTTTCAATAAAATCTGTGAATGTGACGCGAAAATCCCAGGATAAAAACGGGTTTAAGACTGCAGTGAGGCCTCAGTGTAATCTCTTCCAGAGGGAGATTGACACTAGAAACTCAGCTGTTAACACAAAGCAATCTGTTGGACATTGAGTTTGATATGTCCATTCTAAACAACTATTGCAGTGGGCCGCTAGGCTAGGGGGCTGCCCAGTGGCAAAAAAAAACTGGGCGGCCCCCTAGCCTAGCGGCCCACCGGGCACATGCCCGGTATGCCAGATGGCCAGTCCGCCCCTGCTTGACAAAGACACAGATGTAGGGCTGCATCATCAAGGCAAAAAAAGGTTTCACATGTGTGCTGGGGCAGGCTTGCCAACACTCCTAAAAGGAGTCTCCTGAAATTTTACCCCATCTCCTGCCATGCTCTTGAATACATCTACTCTGTTAAAACGTTTCGGGGGGAGGACCTCCAGACCCCCGTTTGTGGAGTTACACGCCCCCCACAAACTACCCTCAAAGAATCTCCTGAATTCTGACTGTCCAATGTTGACAACCCTGGTTCTGGGGACGCACATTCACTTTCACTTTCAGCTTATGACAAACGGGAGCATTTACTCTATGCACAAGGATTTAAGGATGTTATATTTAAAATGATTACAAGAACATTCACTACCTGTAGCTTTGGAGTACTCCGTTGGAACGGAAATAAACTTTTACGTGCTGTTAGACAGACAGACAGTGTGATCGCCTTGGCAGTTGGCTCCTCTGGAGAGTAGAGCAACAACGTAATGTCGGCTAATCCACGGCACGGCCATGCGCGGCTATTTAGGAAGCAAAGAAAGACACCACAGATTGATTTGATCATTGCTTAGTCAATTATGAAGGGATTTCTAAAATTAAAACGTCTCCAAATTGCTTGGGAAGTCTATTTCGCAGGAAATAGCATTTGCGATTCGCTAATCGCGAGATTTCAAATCGCGATTACTGTTTTTCATATAATTCAAAATGGTGGGAGATCTAAAGGTCAGAGGTCAAAGTCAGAGTGGTAAACGTTGTTCAGCATGAGGAGACGCATTTGTGTGTCCAGGTTTCATGGCTGTTCGTCAAACAGAGCATGAGCTATACCTGTTCAAAGTTTGCACTTTCAAAGGCTTTCTACAGCGCCACCCTTTGGCCAATTGTTGTAAAAAGTAATAGCACATGTCTCCACAGTAAGCTGAACACATTAAAGTTTGAATGGTGTTTTTCGGTGTTAGTATAGGAGTAGATAGGTGCCAATGTTTTGAGGAGAACTTACTATAGATAGATAGATGACTAACTGACTAATAGATAAATAATAATGAGGATAACATACTAACATGAAAAAGAATCGTGATAAGATTGTGTATTGTGATACAGCTAGGGAAAATATTGTGATATTGTATTTTTCCATATCGCCCACCCCTAATCTGAACCCAGATATATTAAGGGACTATATATTAAGGGACCAGATATATTAAGGGACTAAGTGCCATGTTATCAGTTTACCTGGTGTTACCAGTGTTATTGCTCTGACAATGCATAATTTTGAGATCATCAGTGTGTTCTGGGGGCAATCTCTAAAAGTGGGACTACGTTACTAAGGCCCAAGGTGGAGGGGCCTTAATTATTTTATACTTTAACTATTGAAAAATAGCAGATATACAAGCTCACAGCGCGGCACCGTGTGCCGCGCTGCAAGCTTGTAGATCTGCTATTTTTGAAAAGTCGTGAAAATGTGTGCAAATCTTTTGTACATTTGTAACTCAAATTCTGCTTCTGGGGGGTCCCTAGAACCAAATATTTTGAGATGGGGGTCCGTGGCCAAATACATATCATTTTGGGGGTCCTTCACATGAAAAGGTTTGAGGACCACTGACATAGAAACATAGGTTTTTCAAAAAACCTAGGAAGGATTTGAAATATTCAAAAATAGCAGATCAACAAGCTCGCAGCGCGGCAATCAGTGCTGCGCTGTAAGCTTGTATATCTGCTATTTTTCAATAGTTAAAGCACAAAATAATGCGTAATAATTCATTCCCAGTCTAAATGGGTTAAATCCCCCTATTAAGAACATTCATGGGGAGCCCGCAGTGAATTCTTGTACCCAGGGCCCCTAACCTGCTACACCAATGCTCCCCATTACACTCTGTCTCTTCCTCTCCCTCTCTGCCTCCCTGCCCCTCTGTCCATCCTTCGATACGGCTTCACAAAAATAATGTATTTGTCAGTGGGCGATATGAATAATAGGAATTGAATTATTTGTCCTACTGGCAGCGTGCACATGTAATATCGTGCTGATAGGTGTAGCAGTTTGTGATATTAGATGTGGACACACACACACACACACACACACACACACACACACACACACACACACACACACACACACACACACACACACACACACACACACACACACAATGAGAGCAACAGAGAGAGCAGAAGAAAGACAAGCAGAGCGCACAAGAGAGCAAGAAAAGAATGATAACAACAGAAATTAATAGACTCAGAGAGACAGGTTCAGGGAATTAGGTCAACAGAATGAAAAAGAAAAAGGGGGAGAAATAAATAGAGGGAGAGAGACACACTCAAACCTAATTTATACTCTGTCGCACCACAGTGTCGCACTTCGGCTATTTCCGGCAAGTGACACCAACGTGCAGGGGCGTCACAAGGGGGGGGGGGGGGGGTTTGAGTTACTAGGGCCCAAGGTGGAGGGGCCTTAATTATATTATACTTTAGCTATTTGAAAAAGTTGTGAAAATGTGTGCAAATCTTTGAATATATGTATCTTTTAAGCGAACATTTGTAACTCAAATTTTGCTTCTGGGGGGTCCCTGGAACTATTTTGACATGGGGGTCTGTGGCAAAATACATATCATTTTGTGGGTCCTTCACATGAAAAGGTTTGAGCACCACTGACATAGAAACAGGTTTTTCAAAAAAACCTTCAAAGACTTCAAAGACTTTCAGGAGTTTTCAAAAATAGCAGATCTACAAGCTTGCAGCACGGCACTCGGGCCGCGCTGTGAGCTTGTATATCTGCTATTTTCAATAGTTAAAGCACAACATAACGCAGTGAATCCTTGTACCCAGGGCACAGAATTTGGTGCGACACCCCTGCCAACGTGCGACATCGACATGAATGAATTGGGCTTAAGGGTCACAGAATACTGAAGGCTGTGATATGGTCAGTGCTGAATCAGAGGAGAAAGCAGCACAGGTTTATGTTGAACCATTGGTCTGTGGTAATTGAGTCACCTCTAAGAGAGATGAAATATTTTTAAAGTAGAGAAGAATGCATGGGGGAAAGTTCATTCATTCATTCTACATCATCCATGCTGGCTTGGAAGAGAAAAATACGAATAACATCTCCAGACCATGAAAACCAATCCAAACACTGCTGCCATTTCTCTAACTGCAGGAAATCCAGCAATATTAAATTAGATCCACAGGAGAAGAGAGAAATAAGAGGTGTGCGGGTCCCAAAGGACAGAAAACCAATTCAGAAACATCCTTCAACCTGTCATTTCAGCGTGAGTGTGAGGAAATGAGAAAGACAATTACACAAGTAACAGAAAATTGTGGCAGATGACCTCTCCATTCTCCTCCGCTGCCACAAAAATACCTTCAGCACTTCAGCTATCTTTGAATAGCCAACCAATGTGCTATATATAATAGCTATAATCAAAAGTTAGATGCTTTCCCAAGAAAGACGCAGGAGCGCAAAGCACCAACGAGCTGGCCAGATTTATGGAGAACCGGGATGACTGGAAGTGACAATAGAGGACGACCTAGACGGTGACTATTCCACAATCTCTGAATGCTATATAGAGTCTCAGAATCAGAATCAGAATCAAACTTTATTGTCACATCACATTACAAGAACATGGGTGAAACTCTTAATTGCGCACGCCCATCAATGCAGTTTCAAGCTCGATCGAGGATAGGAGTATGTGCATCAGAAAAGAAAGTGGCTCATGTGCTTAATAATTAAGAGTTAATGTATCTTTAAAGGAAAGTCAGATTAAAATAAACATAGATCAGATCAGTTAGTGCAGTCTGGAACTACACCTAGTGTAACAGAGTAACGGAAGCTGCCATTTCCGTTCACAAAATACATTTTAAAATATAAATCTGCTGCTAAGCAGCAAGCTAAATATGCTTAGATGATTTAGATTTTTGTTAGGATACATTTGCGCAACGAAACGGAAGTGGGGGAGGAGGCTTCACATCCGCTGTCTCCCTTACTCATGATAAGAGCTTCTGTTCTCCAGACTGTATGACGGAACGGAAGCATTTGAAAATTGTGGGAGGCAACAGTCTAGCCACGCGAGACTAAGGACTAGGGATGGAATGATATGAAAATGTCATATCACGATTATTGTGACAAAAGAAATCGCGATTTACGATATTATCGTGATAACCAAAATCCATTTTCCTGGGGCGGGGCAGATCCAGGGATGAGGTGCGACAGCTTATTTATATCTGTTCTACTGTATGTACAAGCTCTTGAGTTGGCGGTTGCACAGCTTATCGATCTCTTGTCAAGATTCACACAATTTTATAAAATAGAACTCTGTGTTTCTATGTTTACATTTTTAATCAGAAACTAATCACTTAGAGCCCCTTTAACTAAGATTTTACAGTGTACAAGTAAAGCATTGATGACTGACACTCGGTGGTTGTCACAAATATCTTAAGAGTGCCTGATGTAACAGTCGAGAAATTCCTTCTGAAGACGTTAAAAACCCTTTTGTTAGTTGGCCGGAGTCCCCCAGGCTCTATACAAGGAACCCTCCTGTTCCTCCAACATGCATGTTGCGCTGGACACATTGTGTGCCCAGAATAGGGACGAAAGGTTCAAGTTGTTATTCTTTTGCCCACCTTTAACCTGACCAACTTCGTCCCAAAGCTTACATTTCCACAAGAGTTTCTTCAACAGCAAATTGTTATGCTTGCTATAGAGGCTGTCAGTGAAAAGACTAGAGCAGCTGGCCATGCGCTTCCTTTGAAGGAGTAGTCTGACAGATCAAAGCACAATAAACAGAAAGATTTTCAAAAGCCGACATAATACACTCCATAATCCAGCCTTTAGGGCCCAGTCCCTTTAGAAAAACATACTGCATATTCTTGACAGCTTCATGCATTTTCAAGGTTTTACTAGGCCCAGAGCTGTACAGTCCCATCGACAGCATTAATCACAGTAACATGAATAAAACTCTTTGAAGGTTGTTAGGATGGTTTTTAAGTTAAACCTTCCCAATCAACTGTTCCTTTGGCACCTCTTAACCATTTGTTTCTATTTCCTTCACTACCTTTCCTCCATAAACAGCACAGTATACCATGTCGTTCATGACATCAAGAGGGATCATTAACCACCTACAACCTGGTGTCTCTAATTTAGGGATGTCATTGTACTTTGGTGAGCGTTTTCAAACATTCACATAAATCTTCCAAAAAATAGATGACCTACAAGCTCAAAAGGCATCGTGATACGACGCTGTTGGCATGGAGATCAGCTATTTTCACTATTCGTCGTAGGACAAAGTATATAGGGCTTAAGTGGTTCAGAAGAATAATCATGCATCTAAGACTGAGTGCTGCTGTCAAGCAGTCCAACTTTCAACAGGCTTTTGTGACCTGGTTTCCGGTTCCCTTTTGAGAAACATCATGTTTCATCCGAGAATAATATGGTTGTTAGGCATGTGCTGCTGTTCTGTGCCTTCTTTGTAGGACACAGACCCAGTTTCACATACAGTTCATTGGAGTTACCTAGCAATGGCACATTTCAAATGTGTCTCCTTCTCTTCTTTTCAAATGGTTTGCTCTGAAATGGACCTGGTTTTTGTTCATTCAAATTGAGATTCTTTCATGTGACATGAAAGGTTTAAAACGTTTTTGATAGACCAATACATACTTCAAAAACACTGGTTCCGCTGCAAAGTTATTATGCATCAAAGATAAGACACAATGAGAAAGCCCCCGCAGAAAAAAAAACAGTATGGTATGTATGTCCACACATACTGTACATGACTGACATGAAAGCAGAGTGCATTGATTGATTGATTGATTGATTGCTTTCTTTCTTTCTTTCTTTCTTTCTTTCTTTCTTTCTTTCTTGATACTGGATTCTGGACTTGCATCTGGCCTCTAATTCAAGGATGTGGAAACATGCAGATCACTGATTATTACACTGAATGATCTTGCCAGTTCATTCCACAGCTACAATAAACATCCACTCAGTGGGAAGAAAACAAGTGCCATGCACATCTGAATAATGCAGTGTGAGCTTGTTTTTTCATTGGGGTGCTTTGTCCAAAATCTATTGCGTATTATTCCCACAGAAGCAACGATAAGGCTGATGCTGATTTCATATACATCATCACAGCAAACAACAAGTACATTTAATTTCCCTTTCTGGACAGCAAACACATTTTTGACACAATCAATGAAAATGAAAGGTATCTTTCTGTATTTCTGTACACACCACGTTGTCCCTCCCTTTTCGCCAATTTTATGGCTAACTGTGAAATACTGTGGAAGGAAGAGTGTGATTAAACAGCATATGCTCCGTTATCTCTGCAGTGCTGGTTCACTGCTACTGTAGCGGCAATGAAAGCAGTAACACAGTAGGCATTTGATTCATTCTGCCAACTGACAGCCGTGATAAAGATGACACATTTCATGTTAGGTATGTAGGTCTGTGTGTGTTGCAAACATTCACTCAGTGCTGCTAACAACACAGAGGAGAGACCAAAAGATATGTTGAGACAACCAAGCACAATGAGAGAGTGAAAGGGAGAGAATGAAAGGAAGAGAGAGAGAGAGACAGACAGACAGACAGACAGACAGACAGACAGACAGACAGACAGACAGAGACACACACACACACACACACACACACACACACACACACACACACACACACACACACACACACACACACAGTTAGAATGTCCACATACAAAAACAGAGAGACAAGAAACTAACGTTGCTTCATATCATATTCCTATTCATATCCATTCAATATTATATTAATTGAATGGTTTCCCAGGGGCAGTCAACTATGTTTATATTTTGTTATTATAGCTGTTGAGTAGGATATGCTAAGAGCATAACCTGTGTGTTGGGGAAATGACATTTCCCCGCACTGCATTCTCCAATCTGATATCAAATTTGAGAGGTTTTGACAATGTGCAGCAGATAATGGATGCAGGGTGAACAAATCCCCAGTAGTAATTTAGACAGTGAATTTGTTGGGAAATGAACAGCCGAGTACCTAGACAAGAGTGATAACAGAAGCAACACATTAAACCTGTCTCTCGGTTTCAGAGAAGCATTTATTGCCCGGGCGATTCTCCCCACTGTCTTGCTGTGCGTGTTCCTGCTGTTTACCCACTAGGTTCGCCTCAGACTCATCTGTAATCACCGTAAGCCTTATACTGTGATACAACCACAGCCATTTTTGAGCGGTGGTCACAACGCTCCTATACGTGGCCGTGTGTGTGGGTCTGTCTGTCTGTCTGTCTGTCTGTCTGTCTCCGTGTCTCCGTGTCTGTCTGTCTGTCTGTCTGTCTGTCTGTCTGTCTGTAGCCTGCAGTAACCTTTTCTGACCACACATGTTAAGGGAGGGGCGCTGTTGCACACACACACACACACACACACACACACACACACACACACACACACACACACACACACACACACACACACACCACCTCTCAGTTCACACGAGTGTGATTTTTATAAAATACAGAGCAATTATAGAAATCAGTCTTTCACTGCTAGTGACCCTTTGCTCAGGACTCAATCAAAACAGCAATCATCTAACCACTTCCCCCGACTGCAACTGCCCGCGAAATCCCCCGTCTTGTGACTCAAATGCTATGATTGTTTTTGCTTTCCCATTCACAGCTTTATGTCAGCAGAGGTTCTGATTATGTAGACCTGCCTTCTGGCTGCCATTCTGATAAATCATGGCGGTTCTCTGGACACTTGCAGCAGAACGGATTAGGGAATAACAGAGACATTGGGCCAAACTATGGACTGAGGCCCTTGAGTGTTCATTTAAAAACAAACAATATTACCAACCTTTTGCGTCAAAAAACTCCTCATCTGAGCTGTCGATGGATTCTTGTGCAATGCTCTGTATGCGCCAGTGAGAGGCGCTGTGCTTTCTTGATGAGGCTGTGGGTCAGATGAAATATAGAAAATCAGTTTCATAGGCAGGATCAGTAATGACAGTCTATCAGAGAAAGTCTATATTTAGCTATGATAGTTAATCAGAGACGTCAATGACATCCAAATGAATAGGTAGCTATTTTCCTCTTTTCGTTCATCCCCTCTTTTAGTTCCATTTCTCATTTCTAAATGGGATGGCCTTTAAAGGCACCTCTCCACCGCACCGACATCGACGGCGGTAAGCTTTGGAAAGCGTCTGTGGGCGAAAATCAGTTGTCTAATGGTCGTGTGTAGTGTACGCTGTCGTGTCGGATCCTAAGTGGTAGGATAGCGTCGGCTACTGACCGTTGGTCTGGCGGAGAGGAGGTATAGAGCTCTCTGGTTGGCTGCTAGGAGCGGTTCAGTTGCAGGGATTTTTGGCGATTACTCCTACAACAGGTTTTTAGAACATCACGCAAATCGGTACACTTTATTTCTTCGGCATCTTATGTTTGCAGGAGTGGTCCATTTTGAACAAAATGCCTCAATCATGAACGTAGCGCCTGATTGCCCTGAAACTTCACATTGGCCTGTTGTAGCACCACCAGGAGGCCAAGTTTTGCAAAAGAAATTTTTTGGTATCACTCGTCCTAAAGATTTTTTACATCATATATTTATGACACCAATACAGACCTGTCAGATTTTTCATATTTCATCCTGATTGGCTAAGATTGATTTTTATTAACTGGCCACATTTTTGTAGCTTATACTTTGTACTGTTAACACGCACGCACGCACGCACGCACGCACGCGCGCGCACACGCACACACACACACACACACACACACACACACACACACACACACACACACACACACACACAGATATTTATGTCCCCTTCATTCTATCATCCACTTCCACAGGAATTTACTCATAGGCCTGTAGCTTGCTGAAAGGAAGGGATGACGTCATCCATTCCTGCGGCACCTCTATTAAAGGAGTAGTTCACCCCCAAAATGACTTTTTTTCTATCGATTACTCACCCCATGATTGAGTTTGACTTGACTTGAGTTCAATAATATTTTGTTGTTTTTGTAGCATTCCTAAGCCAATAATTTGACACAATAAATGTACCCCCATTGATTCTGAATGCATTTGGGTCTCCATCCGGAATCAATCCTCAAATTCACCCTTTGTCAAGTCCCCCCGTTGTCTCGCACTTGTGCATATGAGCATAGTTTGTATTTCCCTTTTCTCCCACTCTCTATGCACAGTGCACACCAGCCAATTAACCAGACATCCTGTGTTTGGTTTAACAAAACACTCCCCCCTCTGTGAGACGAGTCCCCTGCGACCTATCATGATCAGCAGTCGAACTCCACATAGGTCATCATTTATGGACTCTATTAAGACAATATGCCCCTTTTGGGTTAAATAAAAGACACCAGCCTGTCTTTGCCATCTCTGTTTGGGGAGTTTTATCGCCCTTATTTGATTAAACCAGCCCCATTCCCAGGAAACAGATTACATTGGTATGCATAGCCCCGACTTAAACCGCCAATGGAGATTCATGAGAGCACAAAGGGACATCTCCATCAGGAATGTGGAATAAATCTTGGTTCTAATAATCGTTTGTGTGAATGGCATGTACTGTATGTATGTATGTATGTATGTATGTATGTATGTATGTATATATGTATGTATGTTTGTTATGTTCATTATTTTACAGGTATAATTGAAATCACAATTTATTGATATAAATATATCAAATTGATATGATAGTTATGGAAATGTGATGTCCTTGTAGTCAGGGACCCACAAGCCCAAAAGCTCAAGGAATAGGGGTGATACCTGTGATGTCTTGCCGTACTTTTTATTTCTGTTTTATCTATTAGTTTGGTCATTAAGGTCCACAGAATGACAGGCCTGCTCTGCCGGAAACATCGCGAAAAAAGGTTATGGCCATTTGTATATTCACTGTCCCATCGACTTCACTATACAGGAAAAGAAAAATACCAGTAAGACTCCCTAATCGGGAGATAAGCGACCGTCAGGTCGCAGCGTGATTTTAGGGCAAAATGTGTAGGAGCAGTGTCCAAAAATGTGTTTTAAAAAATCGGCCGGAAGCTGGCGCTATATGGGACAGATCCATGTTGATGACATGAGTGTAGACATATTGTGAAGCGATTTGCGTGATTTTAGGGCAAAATCTGTAGGAGTAGTGTCCAAAAATGTGTTTTAAAAAGTCGGCCTGAAGGTGGCGCTAAATGGGACAGATCCATGTTGATGACATGAGTGTAGAGCAAGTGTGTACTGATTTGCGTGATTTTAGGGCAAACTTTGTAGGAGCAGTGTCCAAAAATGTGTTTTGCAAGAATCGGCCTCATGGTGGCGCTAGAAGAGGGCCATTTGAGAAATGATAGAGGTTGTGGTTTGGCAGGCAAGGAGTGTGTGTGCAAAATTTGGCATGGATCGGGGCAACGGTTGCGGAGATATGAGCAGGGCAAAAGTGTGATGTGTGACAGACAGACTGACTGACTGACTGACTGACTGACTGACTGACTGACTGACGGACTCACAGCTGGTCGAGGTTTTGGTAGTAACTGCGACCTGACGGTCGCAATTAAAAAAAGAGAATAAATGTGCTTTAAGTAGCATGTGAGGGGTCAAACTAGGGGTTCTTCATGATTCTGAATCCATTGCAAGCATTTGTTTTGCATGAAAAACATTCCTTAGGCAAAGTTTTGGCCCCCCAAAATTGTAAAAAGTGATGAGTCATCAAAAAATGTTCACTTTTCACAGTTCAGGATTCAGAATCATGAAGAACCCCTAGTTTGACCCATCACATGCTACTTAAAGCACATTTATTTTTTGTATTCTTTTCCCGTATATTGAAGTCGATGGGACAGTGAATATACAAATGGCCATAACTTTTTTTCGCGATGTTTCCGGCAGAGCAGGCCTCGCATTCTGTGGACCTTAATGACCAAACTAATAGATAAAACAGAAATAAAAAGTATGGCAGAACATCACAGGTCCTCTCCCATTAGGTTGGCAGAGGGAGAGAAGCGCCCGGAATTACAGCTTAGGCAATTGGCACTGGGTGAAAAATGGCTTACAAAAATCGTGGGATGAAATGTATAATAATAAAAATAAACATTGCACTCTTCTTCCACTTTTTGGTGATTTGTGACACTCACAGGCCGGGCGTATATACTACAGGGATTTCAGTGGTTTGGTGGCTTTGTCATTGGTTTCATGTGGACACACACAGTGTGTACGGTAAACTTTGTAAAAGCATCTCTGTCTGGACGGGGAAATCTCGCTTTTGCGAACGCCCATCATTTCGACCAGAGGGTTAGCGACTCACTCCACGGAGGTTAAGGTTAGGGTGAGGGTTAGAGTCGGGTGACGAAAAGATGACATGTAGTAACAGTGACACGCTCCCGTCTGGACATGGCCTGTGTCCTTCTGCTTTGAGTTGCGTTGGGTTGCTTCCCCAGCACACAACAGCATAGAACAGGACACTGGAAAGACACCACTGTCTGATGGAACAGTACCCTGCAGAAGTTTCCACCAGACATTTAAAGAAGCTATGTATCCTAGCCTACTCTGTTCCTTCCTGTAAAGAAAGACCAGTCCAGTTTGTAGTCAAGCTGCACCCCAGGTAATTGTATGACTCCGCCACCTCAACCTTTACCCCCTCGATGGAAACTGGCTATGGCGTTGGGCGAGGCATCCGAAAGTAAATCTCCATCTCCTTGGGTTTGGAAGTATGTGCAACACATGAGTAAATTGACGAGACAACGGGGTTAATGGATTTGATCTCATGATCTAAACCTGGGATGGATGACAACATGTCTAGAAAGTCAAGAGAGAAAACGAATAAATGTAAACTCCAACAGCAGAACACCCCCACTTACGGTATGTCTCTTAGGAAAGACAATAATGACTCATCATCACTGACTGGACAAAATGCAGCGCTACATTACCTTTGCATGAAAACAAGACAGTGTGTGAGTGTGCGTGTGTGTAGAGAGAAGGTGCTGTAAGTGATTTTCCTGTGTTAAATAGCTCTATTCTGTTTTAAATTGTGTACGTACTGTTACTACCACCGCAATTATTTGGAAGTATTACTATGACTGATGACTGATGTTAAAATCAGCAAGAGGCCGTCAGCGGCTGTCACTCGTTAAAATATAGTAGCGTAGACATAGGTAATTTTAGCCTCTGTCAGACGGGAGACAACACCATCTGTGAGGAAATGCACATATTATGGTTAACTTTGGAAAAAATACAGTACCAGTAAGAAATTCTATATGCATATTAAAAGAAACTGAGTCGAGCATAGGCTACAAGACATGTAGCAGTTATATCTGTAAAAAGCAGGTTGGCTCACAGATCAACAAATTGGCAACACTACCGTCACCAGTATGGCTAATACGGTATTATAGGATGATGTATTTGTACGGTATTAGTAATACCGTGCAAATACATCATCCTATATGAACACTGAATAAAAACGGTACTCCATCTGCAAAGTAGCCTACATACAGTAAGCCAATAAAGGCAGGCTTTCGTTTCATACACAATCTTATGTAATCTATTAGTAATGCCATTTTTTTCTCATGTGTAACAAAGTAAAGACAAAAACAAAACAAGACAGCAAAAAAAGGAAATAGACAAATAGGCCTAGTAAAAAGAATAGTAAAATAAAAACAAACAGAAACAAAAAAACAGACAGACAGACCAAACGGTATAATGTTCATCAGAATGTATTGTAATTCACTTAGTTCATTTAATGTATTATTGTGTAGTATATTAAACAGACAATAGTATATTATTGGTCTCATACTCTACACCTGGGTCGGGTGAAATTAAATAAGTCAAGAGAGAAAACCAATAATGTATTTAAAACTGGATGCTAGCACATGGACATGACATGCCTCTTGGGAAAAAGAATAATGACTAAGCACTGACTGGACAAGCTACCTACGCAAGAGTGACGTGTGTGCGTGTGCGTGTGTGTGTGTGTGTGTGTGTGTGTGTGTGTGTGTGTGTGTGTGTGTGTGTGTGAGAGAGTGCATCAGTGCATGTGTGCGTGCGTGCGTGCGTGCGTGCGTGCGTGCGTGCGTGCGTGCGTGTGTGTGTGTGTGTCAGTGTCAGTTCACATCTGGTCAGTTGAAAATGTTAAATTACAGAGGAGGAGTTGGATCTTTTGTGAATTGGAAATAGCCCTGTAGCGTGTAGCCTTTCCTCTAATGTAATTATATCTCTTTTCAGCACACAATTACCACAGCCAACGTAAAACACAGGAGATTGATCTCTGCGTCGGCAGATCTAAATTGTGCACTTGTCACCTTCCGCAATGGATAGTTTCTATAGCCTCCAGTCCAGACATCCTCCCCAGTCCCCTCTGACCCCCTACTGTGCAGCTGTGTTGATAAAATGCTGCTCATGCATTGCTATGGTGAGCTACCGTAATTGCCGGACTATAAGCCGCAGCTTTTTTCCCATGTTTTGAACCCTGCGTCTTATACAACGGTGTGGCTTATATATAGATTTTTACAGCTAACAGCCAGTTAGTTAGTTTACAATGGTCTTTATCAAGGATTTATATATAGATTTTTACAGCTAACTTGTAAAGGTTTCATTTGGATCCATTTGTACACTCTTGAGTGAAATTAACAGGCTGAAAGATGACTGCCTGCAAATGAACAGTGCTTCTGACAGTGTCTTGTTGATCACAGGCTTAGGAAAGCAAACTTAAATTAAGGTTACATTTGTTAAATAAACACTAATATTTTTTTTACTGTGTATACTGTATACTGTAGTACCACATGAATGTAAACCAGCAGAGAAGTGTAGAAGATATTTCACTTCTCACAAAGCAAATTGGTGTCATTTCTTTTAGACAGTGCTTGCAAATCTAATCAAAGGGTTGGATAGAAGCGTTTTCAAAAGCACATTTTTAAGAGTATGAGTGACTCATCATGCCGCATACTTTCATCAGTCTCAAGTGATTTCACAGAGGTGAAATTGGAAAGACCAAAAGCCAATGCCCTGATTATAATTGAAGTAAAGGTTGAGATGACTGGTTAGGTGTGTGGATTGAAGTGGGAGCAGGTGAGGTGGGTGGAACCAAGTCATGATGATGGGCCAGGAGGAGGACTCTAGCATGACCCTTTTGTACAATGATATTCAAATATTTAAAAAGAGCTACAATCAAACTGACTACCATGAATGCTAATTTCCTCATCTGAAAGCCCAGCCCTGTCACTTAACCAGAAATATACGAAAGCTGATATTTAGAACAAATAACCGACTATAAACCGAATAATGAAGCAAGGTTTTTGATTTTTTTCCCCTCCCACATATATCAATTGACACTACTAGAATTTCCAGCCGTTTCTGCCGTTATCATCTTATGGGCGATTATCACTTGTTAATAGCCCATTGTAATGGGCCAGGATGGCCATGCTCTACTGACTGAGATGGTGTGTTAGTGCGCATGCGCCGACGCATTTTGACTCGAATATTTATCTCCCTTCCACGGGAGACAAACCCAGACCGTATTGATCGCAGCCACATTACTCAACTCACTGATCTACCCAGCAGCTGACCAAACCCCCTTTTTTGTTTTTATCTTTGACGTGTGTCTTATGCCTAAATCTAACCCAAACCCTAACCTCAGTAAAACTATGCCTAAACCTAACCGAAACCCTAACCCTAACCTCAGTAAAACTATGCCTAAACCTAACCCAAACCCTAACCCTAACCTCAGTAAAACTATGCCTAAACCTAACCCAAACCCTAACCCTAACCTCAGTAAAACTATGCCTAAACCCTACCAAAACCCTAACCCTAACTTCGTTGTGTATCCAGTAGCGTGAGCTGTTACGTCGGGTTGGCTTGAAAACACAACCTATTGGGTTCGTATCCAGCTGGATACCCTTCTTTTCGTGGACCACTAGATGGTGCACTAGAATGACTAGATGTACTGTAGCCCTGAAACATGACGGTCGTTGATAATCTGACGTACAACCGCCATGGGTCAGGATTTACCTTCGTTGGTGGAGGCGAATTGATTCGCCTATACAAACTACACAAACATTCAAATTTCACAAAGAAAGTGCTTTATAAAGTCACAACCAGTTATAAATCTTGGCCAGCATTGTATAATTACTGGCCGGCATTGTGTTCTTTAATAAGAAGCCTTTTTATCCGATCGTTTTATGTTTTCCCATGTATTTCCGGACCCATTTTGGCAAGGCCACGCCCACATCTCGTGTTCAATAGATGGGGTTGGTGCGCATGCGGAACACCAGGAAATGAGTTAAAATAAAATGAGTTAAGGTAAATGGCTATGGCAACACAGTTGTCCCTCTTCATGATTTGTTTTATAAATTATTACAAATAAATGAAAAAGAAATTGCGAAAAAACATGGCCAGCTCACGTATCGGTAGCCTATTTAGGAGGGTGTCAGGACCAGGAGTCAACAGATAAAAGAACGGGTGTTTTCAATGAATCTATCATGAGTAAAAAAAATAGTACGAAGTTACAATGGGTTTGTATAGGAAGGGGACGTGTCTGATAAAATGAATATTAAACATTGAATCAAGCAACTTAAAATCTGTCCATGGTGGTCACAAAAGCCTGATTAGGTCCCACCAAAGCATGTTTACTCCACAACATTTATTTGATAACTTAGACGCATTGTGAGCTTGTAGATCTGCTATTTTCAAAAGAGTTTTATCTATTTGAAAAGGGACATTCTGCCTAATGAGTACTTTTACTTTTGGTACTTAAGTACATTTTGATACCAATACTAACTTTTACTCAAGTAAATATTGAATTCCGGACATTTAGGCCTACTTGTAACAGAGTGTTTCTACATTACAGTACTAATACTTTTACTTAAGTAAAACATTTGAGTTCTTTTTACAACACTGGCTCTCAGGGCCGCTACAACCCATTTTGGTGCCCGACGTACCAAAATGGGTGACACACATCCCCGTGCGACGCACAGTACGTCATGGTAGCAGCGGCACTCTCTCTCTCTCTTTCTCTCTCTCTCTCTCTCTGTCTGTCTCACTCATACAAACATAAATCCAAGGGGAGGGGCCACGCATCCTAATATTTGGGGGTCTGTGTTTCGGCTGTACGTTTATAACAGACGTACCTGACCATGTTTTGACGCTATTTTGACACCAACAAAGAAGAGATTTTTGCGGCGCTGTGTTAGTCTCGCGTGGCCAGACTGTTGACTCCTGCGATTGGGAAATGCTCCCGCCATACAGTCTTGAGTAACTTTCGGACAAAATCTGTATAATAATAAAACGTTTTATAAAAATTGACCACCTGGTGGCTATATACAGGCCGATCTGGGAAAAAAAATGGACAGGGGTTCGGCTCTGGCATGCAAGGAGTGTGTGTGCACAGTTTCACGTTGATCAGGCCAATGGTGCCGGAGATTACAGTAGCTGTCCACAGACGGACAGATGGACGGGGCGTAAAACATACCTAGTCTAACAAAACCTAATGTTACAAAAAGGGGTTCCCAGATTGAAAGGTATAACAACGAAAAGGGGTTCCCGGTCTAAATGGGTTTAAAAAGATTGCCTCGATAACAATGAATGCATTGTTACCGAGGCAAAAGCTGGAAATCATGATATTGATTTGAAGTCTATCGCCCAGCCCAACCATGACTGCCAATTTCCTCATGTGAAAAGCCCAGCAGGGTGTCAGTCAGCAGGTGAAATGGCAGCCTGCCGTAGGCCCGGTCCCTGACCTCAACATATCACTGGGACAGCTGCTGTGAGCACGGTGAGAAGCTGTTCCCTGACACAGGCCCTGTGTGTTTCCCCATGACAAACAGCCATTACGTTTAAATTAACACTGTTTTATACTCTCACACTGAAATGACAGAGGTCAGGGGCTGAATGCATTAGCACAGGCATCTGTAGGACCTAGGGAACACTGTGTTGAGCAGGCTCCCCGCGGAGCCGTTTGCTGTATGGCAAAATACGGATGGCAATAAATATGTGTTATACAGCAACATTTCGTCGCTGTCGGGTGGAAACCTTGTATGTCCAAAACCGTTCATTCTACAAGCACACAACGCCTCGCACCACGAGGCATTGTGTGTATGCCCATAATACAGTAAATGGCATGCTCCCTTTTGTGTGCCATATATGGAAATCCCTGTTTCTGACTCCCTGTTTCTGACCCTAACCCTAACCTCTACCTGTACACCAAAATAAAAGCTAAAAGCCTGGGTTTCCGAGGCTAGTCTACATGTGTCCATTTTATGCCCATAAATGGATTTGGAGATCCTTGATGTCATCGCTGCTATATGGGCATGTGACTAATATTGGGCAGATGAGAGTAATGTAATCACATTAGACCCCAATGGAGATATACAAAGGGAGAGCTGCAGTCCATCAGTGCCCCAATATGTGTGTGTGTGTGTGTGTGTGTGTGTGTGTATGTGTGTGTGTGTGTGTGTGTGTGTGTGTGTGTGTGTGTGTGTGTGTGTGTATTAGAGCCCGACCGATACCATTTTTTCCGACCGATACCGATATCCGATGTTGGAGAGTGCTAGAGCACCGATACCGATACCGATACCGATGTTTTGTAAAAATCATTTTTTATTCATTTAAGATCATTTAATTGACTGCTCGCCCCTCGGATAAATGGTCAGATTATTGCTTTTTTTTGTGCTTTTCATGTCAAACTTTGAGTTTGGTCGCAGTTATCAATTTCTATTGCTTGTTGGATAATAATACTCTTTTAATTTGGGGGTTCTGCTGTGTTTTGTCTCGTTTATGAATTAATATGTGTCTTTTATCCAAACGTAAAGTTTGATTCGCTCATGGATTCACACGGCGGCTCTGCAAAGTGCAGACAGCCGCCATGCATTGCCAAGCAATTAAACAACACAAGTTCTATAGTCTATAGTCAGACATCTATATTTCTCTGTGGATTTTCACATAGGCCTACACACCTTCCTCCACCGCAACATGAAAAATCAGAGTTAGACAGTGCATGTGGTGAGTGAACGACACACGAGAGGCAGTCAGGCAGCAGCTCCAGTAGTGTTGGCTTGCATCTTGGACTATTATACTGCACTCTGCTGGATAATTCTGGTATTGCCCACACATAGGCCTATATAACTCAGGGTTTCATGCTCTATCCGCAGACACGTTACAGACAATTAATATATCGGATATCGGTGGAATAATTCACCGATACCGATTGCTCCAAAACGACCGATATATCGAATTGACCGATATATCGGTCGGGCTCTAGTGTGTATGCGTGAGTGCGTGTGTTCCAATATTTTGCGTCATTCCTCACAGCTTCTCCCTGGCTTTTCTGAGATGATATAATAATGTCAAATGGTAGAAAGGGCAAGGGAAAGAAAGGGGGGAGAGAGATGGGGAGAGAGAGAAGCTAAAATCTATCATTAAAAATGGAAAACCTGCCGCTTCATAATAAGAATGATTACATCTGTATGCTAATGTGAGAGAGATTTAATTAAAGGGCCTGTCTGTGTCTTGATGATGGCCCAACATTTCCCAAACCAACTCTGTCCATGACCATTGCTTTACTGCACCACAAACAGTTCGATGCAATGCCATTATGTTTAATTCGGATAAGACATTATTGTACCGTAACTGTTGGATTAAACCTTGCAAATGTTGACCTACACAGTACAGGCAAAAAGTGGGACAATTAAAAAAAACAAATACAAGGTAAAACAAATCATAAGGCTGGGCACTGAAGTCGGCTAGAGCACATACAGTATGTACAGTATGTGGATATTATGTTGTACTTGAGGAAAGGCTGTCCACTCAGCCTCCCACACTTGCTGCTTCATGCTTGGAGCAAAACCATGGCAGATTGGCTAAAAACAGTGAGAACTAGAACTGCACTTTATCGAGGTGCCAACTTGCAGCCTGTGCACAATTAGGCCATGCATACCTACATACGCAGCCAAACGCAGTACTTGTGCACACACAGCCATGTGTGCTCAACGTTTAATGCGTGCAAAACAAACACATTTCAGCTAAAAGCCATCATCAACATCACGTCATCACGTCAGCATGACTATTGATTTGTGAGCGTTGGTATTCTGTTTGGTGCTGATGAAGCCTCACTCCCTGAATGTGAAGAGCCCTAACAAATACTGTAAATGTCTCCTGCCTGGCACAAATATAGTGAGGAAGATGTTGGCCTTCTTCAAAAAGCAGGCTGAAACAGAGGTAGCAAGGGACGCTGCTCTATACAGTACTAGTAAGACACCTCAGGGTGCCATGCGAGCTCGTCCTAAAGGGTGAGGTCGCGCCAATTCTTGGCCATCTGGCCAGTTATGTATATGGGACCAGTTACTCACAGACCCCTAGAGAGAGAGAGAGAGTTATGACTCTTACGTTGACTCCCATTGTAAGCGTGGAAAGCTAGCTTAGCCTAGCTTACTGGAGCCTGTTCTCATTCTTAGCGAGCCTTTGCTAGACTAAATCACGTCTTTTCCCCCCTTTTAATAATGTTAAAAGGGGGGAAAAGACGTGATTTAGTCTACTTACCAGCGAGTGAAAATGCCTCGGTTATAATGGGAGCGGACGGGGCTGAAGAGCAGCAGAGGCTCGCTAAGAATGAGAACAGGCTCCATGCGACGCCACTTTCGGTCTGCGGCGAGATCAAAACGTGACGCAACTCTCCTCTAAACCACGCTGTTTATTCATATGGAGACCCCTGCATGATAGTCAACAATGTCAAATGTCAAAACATGCCCATATATGGGCATTACCAAATATGGGCATTCCCAGATATGTCCTTAATATTGATAACATAATATCCTTAATAATGTCCTTAATATTGATAATATAGGAATCTCCATATATGAGAATAAAATGTATGTTAATTAGTAAAGCCAAGCAGGGCCTTGGTGAGTTAGGGCCTGGGTTTGATGCCTGGGGATCTCCATATATGGGAATAAGGGGGTACCCTAACAGGGCATCATCTGGGAATGCCCATACTGTATATGTATTTTATTTATTTTACATATACACTTAATATTAACGTTTTCAGCCTGGGATTGATGACATCAGAAATCTCCAAATATGGGCATAAAAGGGGTTTTGTTTCTGGGAATGACCATATATGGACTTTTTATTTTATTTTATCCTTTATTAATAATAACTAGAAGCTGGGCCGCCCTTCAAGCGTCTAGTCGGCGACCTGGCCAACTCGGGAACGATGTAAATAGGGAATGAATGCCCCGCCCTTTAATGCAAACCCCATTATACCTGTTGTCATAGGACCCGTTTTGACCATCTGTCTGCCTGTGTCCATTTATGCCCATATATGGAGATATCTGTATCTGTCTGTCTGTCGGCGTCCATTTTATGTCCATATATGGAGATCACTGCAGATATAGTTCTGGGTCCATTTTATGCCCATATGCCCATATATGGAGATATCTGTCTATTTGCGTCCATTTTATGCCCATATATGGAGATCTCTGTATCTGTCTGTCTGTGTCCCTTTATGCCCGTATATGGAGATATCTGGTTATCTGCGTCCATTTTATGCCCATATATGAGATCTCTGTCGCTTTTTGTTTGTTTCTTCTTTAAGCAGAATACACAGCCTGCTTAAATCTGCATCATTCAAGTCATCCTCCCAGTCCCACGCTTTGTCGCTTGTCTTATGTTTGTCTTTGTCTCTTTTATTTTCTTTTTTGGAGCGGACCCCATGAATGCCCCACCCTTTAATGCAAACCCCAATATACCTGTTGTCATAGGACCCGTTTTGACCATCTGTTAGCCTTTGTCCCCACCCTTTAATGCAAACCCCAATATACCTGTTGTCATAGGACCCGTTTTGACCATCTGTTTGCCTTCTGTTAGCCTTTGTCCCCACCCTTTAATGCAAACCCCAATATACCTGTTGTCATAGGACCCGTTTTGACCATCTGTTTGCCATTGTCCCCTTATGCCCATATATGGAGATCTCTGCACACACAGTACCGGTTGCGGAAAACTCTGATGTCAGACATCAGCTCCGCATTCGGGGATTCATTTTATGCCCATATCTGGAGAACGCGCGTGCCGGTGGGAAGAACGGTTCTCGAGATTCACATACATACATACACATTCACAGAGATTTTTTGTTGACTCCTGGCGTACGTGATGTCAGAGCCTTTTATGAAGTGATGTCACAATGAGTCAGCGATTGTGCCGATTTCCTCAGGAACAGCCTGATGTCAACAATCAGCTCCGCGTAAGGAGATTCCAAACGTTTTGCGCCGGTTTCGGAAAACCGCGAGTCGGGTCGGGTCGAGGCCCGGCACTGCACTCCGCGCGGCGGCGGGGATAGCGCGTGCCGAATCTGAAGCCGGTGGGACGAACGGTTCTCGAGATACGCGGATTACAAACAAACAGACAGAGATTTGTCGCATTTATAGATAGATATGTATCCATATACATACAATATATTTTATGCCCATACATGGAGATCCCTATCTGAACCAGCCACACAGATATGGGCCATGCCTTTGCCATCTGGCCAGTGATATATATATCAATGACATCAGGGATCTTCATATATGGGTATAAAAGGGAAACCCATTATGGACTGTCACTTGGATATCACCTGTGACAGTATTGATATCCAGGGTTTGATCTTTGATGAGGTGATGTCACATGACATCACTTCCTGTATGGAAGGACAGACAAGCTATGACATTTCTCATGGTATACTGCGACCTTCGGAGAAAAAAAAATTAACCATGTCATGACTTTTTGCTGATCTTGGGAAAAAATAAATTATATCAAGCTTTTTGAAGAACGGGGGGGCATATTCGTGTGTATAGAATCCTTGAGTTCATTGCAAGAAGTAAAATAAAAAAATAAAAATCTCATCAGTTTCTGAATTAATGGAATAGTATTAATTAAGAAATAGATTGCTTCAATCCACAGACGTGATGATCCAAAAAATCATCACCTGTCATATCTGTCCACTACCATTACCTTCACACTGTACTGTGCAATTCCCTTTCTCCCACCTCTTACAAGAATGGCCATTAGCTATAGATGTTAGGAGACCCCTTTTTCAGAAATAATAATACTCATGATCTTGCAGAGGTGAACGGCCTCTTTTTTGTCAGCTCACTAGTTAGTGTCAGCCCCATTTCAGCCCCACTAGACACTATAGTGCTGCCAGTAATGCTGACCTCCATGTTCATCCTTGCACGGGTGGTGGTGGGGACACTGGATTCCATTCCTCAGCCGGCTGCAGTATGTCGCAGCAGTATTGCAGAGAGGATTAGTGCACCCATTGCAACGACATTAAGCAAAGGTGTGATCCACTTCCAGAGTTTTGAAGAAGACACCACTGTGCCTTCATCATGCCGAAGGCCCTTTCTACGATGGATGGGGCTCTGGGATAGTGCATGATTAAGCGTGCATCCACTCTTCCCCTCACTGGCTACCGGTATGGGGTAATGAGGTTGACTGGCGTAGTAGTCAGACATGGGTATCCCCCAGGCCCTGACAAACACTGGACCAGTTCTTTGCAACCTGTTGTCATGGACTGAGCCACGGTAGCCAACAAATATGTCCAGAAATGCCGCAGTATAGCTACAGGCTGACTGAAGCTGGACAGAGTGGAAGATTTTCCTGTTCAGATAATATTGCACATGTTGACCACGAAGAGGCTTGATGCGGCTCCCAGCCTCCCACACAGGGACTGAACGCCCGGCCGTTTGGCAAGGTGTTGGAAGTCATGGCCAGCCTCAGCACACTGTGCCAGTGTGTGGAACACGGAAGTGAACCACTTTGTCCAGGAGGAGACGGGATTGCATTACACACCCGATGTACAATGTAAAACACGATCTTCTTTGGCAGATTGAAGAGCTGGGAGACAACAGTCAGTGTAATCAATAGATTACAGATTAGCCTCAATAGATGGCCTTTACAGGCAGTAGTCAAAATCTTTAGGTTTAGGGTTAATCTTTCAATTGATCTAAATAGATCTGATCTGTCAAGAGGTAGTTGAATGTTTGGGGTGTACGGTAAAACATAACAACTATATTCTAAATAGGAACACATTAGGTGCCAATTATTAACTCATTCATTGTCACTTTTTTTCTTTTTCTTTTTTTTCTTCTTTTTTTGCATTTTTCATAAGTTAGCGATCATCCAGCTGGGCTGGTGTAAAAGAATTGGAACCACCTTGGAAACGGAACATGTGAAATGACATCATCGAAAAACCAGCACTCCATCCGCTTCCTGTTAATTATTTTCACAGAATTGCCATTTTGCAATGGCCAAATGAGTCATGTTTCTTTTCAAAGAGGTCAAGGAAAAGTTGTTAGGAAAAGAGGTGGAAAATAGGCCCTGATTTTTATTGTTTGTTTTTTACTATTGGACTGCAGCCCATGTGCACAGTATGAGCCCTGTCCTGTGGTTAGTCTGTGTCCAATCATCTGTTGATAATACTGTAAGTAAGCCTGTTGAATTCTACTATCTGTAATCCTGTGTGTTCGACAGTCTCTGTCGTCCTGGTGTATCCTGCCTGTGCCCATGCTGCCTGTGGATCTGTCTGTATTCTGTCTCGACTTGTGAAAGTAAATGTGTTTTACAACCAGTCATGCCTACTCCTGCTCTTGGGTCCTGCTTATGACAGCCAACTAGGCCAATTATGTCACTACCTGTACAACTAGGGAGTCATGGCACCTGTTGACAAAGGCAATAGCCATGTTATACAAATTGGAGAGGGGGGGAATAAATATCCAGGTAGCTCAGTTGGTAAAGCCCTTTGCTTTTGATTACAAGTTTCTGGGTTCAATCCACTGCACATCCTCAGCATATGATACGTAACATGGCTTGGATAAGAAGTACAGTAATCTTGTTTTATTACCAGAAGAACAATGAAGATCATTTTAATTTGATACAGGCAGAGATATCAGACAGATGTGAATAGCACATAAAAGGTGGTTTATAAATGACTATGTGTCTGATATCGCTGCGTGTGGGAGCATTAGGACACAACAAGATTAATAGCTATTTAGGGGGAACATTTTGGGATTTGGAGTACCACAGTGTGAGAAATAGATGTCTCATGTGTGGATGTGAGCTGGGTCATTTGTCAACTCTCTCAATGTGTGAGAGTTGACAGTTCTGCAAAGTTACCTGAAACGTTAAATATTGCCTTATCAAGTTAACTTTTGATCAAACAAAAATAAGACACAAAGCAGCGTTAACAGAGGCCTAGAAAAATGGCAACAGTGTGTGCAAACTGTGCATTGTCACACACATTTTTCTTAGCGAGCAGAAACAAAATAAACATTGACAGGGTTCATAAAACGAGGATATTTAACATAATGTCTACCCTATCTCGGAGGGACTGATTGGTCTTTTCTCATTATTGCCACAAATGCGTATAGTATACCCCATGCCTGTTGGACAGATTAATTACAAGTCATTACAGCACCTTCTTCTTAATTACGAAGACATTAGCCTACCTTGCAGCCAAGTAAATATTAATCAATCAAAAGCGTGAATTAATCAGTGGTGCTGAAATCTTAACATCTATGATTTATTTTACTTTAAGAGATTAAAGACATAATTTAACACGATTTAAATATTTTTGTGTGAGACTGACTACACATACAGTATTTACAAATATTTTACAGCTCTGCCATTTGGGAAAGAAAGACACATTTATTGTTTATAGATGTAGGATGCAGACTGACATCATCACGGTGTACTTTGCAAGCCAAACCCCAAAACCAATCCTCCAATTCTAGGCAACACAGAAGTGGGGACTTTTGTATTTATTTCCACATAACAACTCAAAGGTAGGCTATATTAATTACACAGTTCAATGTTGAAAAATGGTTCTACCCTTTAATGAACAGAATGTTGTTTTTAATTAATCTGTATGGTAGAGAGTGTGTTAATACATTTTAACTAGCATATCTGCAGTTTGAGAGATTTAGCCTGGTGTAGGTAGGGCACTAGGGCAGTCTACTGGTTGACATCATCATCATCATCATCAACAACAACAACAACAAAGTCCTGGATTATTGCAGACTGCAGACACAAAACTGGTATTCACTGGCAATGCTAGCCATGGATCAGATCATTGATCATAGATATATATTTTATCTATTTTGACATTTGCGTAAAACTAAGTCAGACTCGATAAAATACATCCATGATAGTCTTGATCCAAGGCCATGCGCGCAGGGGGTAGGGGGGGACGGGGGGGATTAACACCTCCAATTTTTTTGGGTGGGGGGGATATCCCCTCCAGTGTTCAGGAGCTCTTTAAATTTTTAAAATCGCTTCATAATTGCCCGATCTATGAGGAATCAATCTGCAGTTTTGCTTTGCTTCATATAGATGCGTGATCGCTGATCGCGATGCGTCATGCCAATTTAGCCAAATAAGAAAAGAAAAAAAGCTCTCGAAGCACTATAGGCTATACATGGCATGTTGACAGCTTTTAAGTCTAAATATGTTTTTTTCGGACACACACAGTAGGCCTATGTGCTACAGTTCAAGGACATGCAGCAGCCGTCTGGCTGCCATTACCTAGGCGCTGAATTAAGTAATTAAACAGCCCTATTCTTTTACATCTCTGTCATTTTTGGTCTAATTTTACAAATGTAAATTTCTAAATAATAAATGAAATGTATTTATTATTACTGTACTCAATATCAAACTAAATCAGGTGGGATATGTTTTATTTCGTTTAATTAGGCTACTGGTTCCATCAGATTCCCTTTTTTTTTGGCAGGAGGCCGCCGTTCCGTAGCCTATTAATTAATAGGCCACTATGCGTCCATTGTTCACTCAACAAGGCCAGCCTATGTCACACTGACACGCTGGCATGAGATGAGAGAGACAAATAGATATGTGGACGTGACAAAAAAAAGTATTATATTAATATAGCCTTCTCTCTCTCTCTCTCTCTCTCTCTCTCTCTCTCTTTCTCGCCTTTTTTTCTCTATACACAAACAATGTCGGTTCTAATAAAACAGACCTTATTGAGTGTGAGATATTTACAAGCATGATATCACTGTGATATGTGAATAAGCATTAGCCCCCCATCCTCTGGTTTTAAGCCAGTTAAATGGAATGACGGACAAGCTTCTGATTGGTGAATGTACCTACAGCGGTCATGCCATCGGTTTCCTCACACGTTTCCATGAAAACACACCCATGAATAATTTTTCACGTGGTGAGCGCACAATTACGATCATCGCAAATCACATAATCAGCTGCTGAGCGTTATTCATGCGTCAAACGCGATCGTCGGCAGTCGGTATCTCCTTAGCACGGGCGTTAATTACCGCCTTCTTAATTGGGCCCTGAGTAGTTCTCATTTCAAGGCGTATTACTGCCCTCTAGAGGCACAGTCCCACCAGTGCAGTGCAGTCAGCTCAGCTCAGCTGTTCTGAATGAGTTTAATTAATGCAACGCGATAGTGACAAGCAGGCAGGCAGTGGCAGAAGGAGACCGTCATTGCAGGTGCTGGACCTGCTGCTGGTGTGTGTAGGCTAGTCTCACATCATTCTCAGTCAAAAAAACAAAAAACGATAACGTCGTTCTTTAAATCAAGCAACAATGTAAGTACCTTTGAACAGATGCATAATGGAAATGCAATTTCGTTTGTCAACACATTTTAAGTTACGTTTCCTCTTGTTACTGTGGGGGGGATACAGTAACAAGAAAAAAAATGCCTTGAAATCTGCGTAAAACAACTGTGTAATTCAGCTCAAGTGGAGGGGATATGTCCCCCCCTCCTCGGGGCAAAAGTGGGGGGGATATCACCAAAAGTGGGGGGGATACCCCAAAATCTTTCGCGCCCGCTATGCGCGCGCACATACCTCCCATATGTGTCCCCTTCACTTTTAAAATGCCTCCTGCGCCCCTGTCCAAGGCTATGTCAAACAAGTTCTCTGTGTAACTGTTGACACTGACTGAGATTCAAGAGGTTTATTTTACATGCTCTATACAGGTATGTGAATGTGAGGTGCAACAACTACACTTTATGTCCAACATAAGCTAGACTGTCACTGTTCATGCTGGCCACTGGCCACGCACGCACGCACGCACGCACACCCACACACACACACCAGAGAACGAGCCAATTTTCTGAATGAGCTCTAATATCAAACCTCATAGCCTAGGCTGCTACGGTATGCCAGGAATAGATACGAACAGCCGAAATAAAATGGCACAGATAATAATATCGCATCATTTATCATTTTACATGTGCTGCTAATGAACAGGTATGGACGGTAGTGGTAGGTATGCCAAACCATCACGCATTCCTACAGAATAGCCTTCAGGCAGGCATGCTGCTCACACAGCCGCAGGAGGAAGGTTGGTTGACTCATTATTCTACCTGTTAACACCATAGAGTACACAGGGAGCACCAGAACGGAGGAGCCGATCAAAGAAGATCACATCACATCACATGTGTTTGGCTCAATTAAGGATTCCTTACCTTTCCCTCTCGTTTCCTTTGACATGTTTCCTGCAGTCTGTCGTCAATTATGTCACACGAGAAAGAAATAAAATCCAAAGAAAAAGAAAAAAAAAGATTTCGGGAGCCCCCAAAAATATTGTTGTCTGATAGTTTTTTAGAGTGCAGTCTCCGTCCTTCTCCTTGACGGTGTTGCCAGACGGAGGTTAAATATAGACACGACGTTAACAGTCGCTCGGTCTCCTCGTGTTCACTTCAATCTACCGCTGCGCTCTCATTCAAGACCCCACCAGCGCTCCTGTAAAGATAGTTTAGCCATTTGTATCCGTGCAGACTTCGGTCGTGTCATGCGTGCCCACTGCCCAGGCAGCACACCCCCTGAAACATCAGTCAGAGTTCTTAACAAGCATCAGTGTTCGACTGCCTCCAGTGGCGCGCACGCTAGCCTACTGTTGAAGGGCGTCCGTCCTGCTCCTCTGCTCTGACTTGGGACTTGAAGAAAAGAAAGGAAACTAGACATGACGCAGTCCTTTTATTAATACCAGCTTGCGTCTTGTGCACATTGAGGGAGTCAGGGAGAGAGAGAGGTGGAGAGAAAGCCATGTACAGGGGAAAATGTTGTAATCATGTAGTCTCTTTCCCAGGTGTTTCGCCCAGGTGGGCGTGGTTATATGCTTAAACCTAACCCATGAGACATTAAACTCATGGGCGCTGATTTGTCTGTATTAGAAATACTGTTCCTACAAAACAGTGTGGACTCGCATGGAACACCATGTATGGGCACAAAGATCTACCCTTTGGCTGCTCCTCATTGGCTAAGGGCCCTGCCTTTGTACTGTCGTCAGTTTTGAGGAGAACATACTTCTTCTAAACATTACTTGAGACTCCTACAAAGATTTCATGTGGGTGTTGTTATTTATAACAGGTCGCACTTGGTTGGTGGTGATGTCATCAAGAACGCTCCTCATTGGCTAAAGGCCCTGCCTTTGTACTGTTGGTCGGTCTGTTGAGAAAAATGTTAGTAGATATGAGCCCTGCTTTTGTACTGTCTGTCATTTTTTTGCGGAGAATAAACTTGATCTATAAAGATTTGGTAACAGAGGGGGCGTAAAGTAGGCTATAGCATAACATACTGATATAACATACTGGTCTTGAGCCAACTTGTTGTTGTTTTATTTATAATTATTATCAGGTCACACTTGTTGGTGATGATGTCACCTAGAACGCTGCTCCTCATTGGCCAAGGGCCCTGCCTTTGTACTGTCTGTCATTTTTTTGCTGAGAATAAACTTGACATAAAGATTTGGTATAACATACTGGTCTCGCCTTTCCGCGAGCCTACAATAAATTGGGTTATAAAGCCGACACACACAGTGACTGAGTGTCTGCTGAGTAGGCTATCAGCGGTTTGCTCAAATTTACCCCCCAAAAAAGCACACACAAAAAAGCATCCAGGTTAAACAACTCGCACAGAACAAAGCTTGCGTGCATTCAGATGTAATCGACAGGGACATTTCACGCCACTCTTCCAAAGCCCTCTTTATTTACAGCATGAGGTGCATGGCAAGGAGGAGCAGCAAGTCAGTGGCGAGGACCCAGGAGGATTTTTCACTGGACTGGGGTTATGGTGGAGCCGAAGACTAATATGAAGTGTGCCTAAATCCATTAGTATTCAATGTCAGGTCTATTGTTAAGTTACTGTATGAATTGCTTCGAAACTACCTCGGCCAGCAGCCATTATCACCCAAAGAAAGACACAAAGCCACACATTAAGCCTTCACACAAGTCACTATCACGAAAAAGTCTATTGAAGTCCACATTGTGCGGCCCCCAGCCTCTTCTCCTGCGTATCAGATAAGCTCCTTGGAAGGTTTCTTGAGTGCATACGCTTTTTCAAAAAAATCACACCCGTGTGACCTGAGCAGTGCAGACTGTGCAACAGCACTCTGGGTGGTTGAAGCGGGGGGGTTGCTACCTTTAAACACATTGTAAATCTTCTTTGAGGATGCGCACACACAAACACACACACACACACATGCACCACCGCTCACTTCAAACTTGGTTTGATTTTTTGTATAGTTTTGCAGCCGTTCTCCCCAGAGGGAGGATGAGACTGGGCTATGCCTATGAAAAAAGAAAAAGAAAAAAGGGAAGCATTTAATTTAGAGATTTTAGACCATGAAAATGTAGCCTACTGAAATTCAACCAAGAGAGAATAAGAGGAAAGCGCGTCGCAGTTAAGTATGTAAACCGTCACATGTCAGTAGGTCCACGATTCCGCAACACCTCAATGTCTATATAGTTGACCTCAATGACTATGGCTGACCTGCCATAGTCATTGAGGCACGGTCAGCCATGGCATATATGGAGGCTGACCTGCCCATATATAGAGTTCCCTGATGTCATCCTGCCCATATGGAGGCTGACCTGCCCATATATGGAGAGCCCTGATGTCATGGACCTCCATATAAGGAGCTTACCAGCACTGACATCATCAACTCTACATCACCCTGATCTCCATATGGCTATGGCTGACTCATTCTGACATCACCAGGATGACTCCCATACAGGTATATGTGAATGCCAATACATGTCAGTCTAACCAATATGCCCATATCTCCATGGATCTCCATATATGGGTATACAGGATCTCCATATATGCGTAACTGGTTCGATATATATTAATAAAGGATAAAATAAAATAAAAGTCCATATATGGATATTCCCAGATGATGCCCTGTTAGGGGACCGAACCACACTAACAGAATCCATATATGGCCAAGACAGATGGTGTGACCTCGTCCTTTAGGGTGAGGTCGCTTTTCGCCCTTAGGCGTCTTAATGGTATAGAGATAACTTTCTAGTTAGAAACAGTCTCATCCCTCCCTGTGATCAAGGGATGGTGCTTTACTTATCTTTCAATAATGCAACAGTTAACAGTTTATTCTGGTCTTACACAAAAATATAAAATATTCAGTGAGAACATTTGACTGAGCACTGGCTACAAATTATTTAGCCACTTTGTCAAGAAACAGACGGAAGATTGTGTTCACAGCAACTTGCAATTTGTACATATACAGTATATATATATCTTTCAAAAGGATAAAATACAAAACATTCCTTGGGCCTCACTAAACCATCGTTTTTTAGGTCTGTTTTTAGCCCAATGAATGTTTTTCGTGCAAAACAAATGCTTGCAATGGATTCAGAATAATTAAAAACACCTAGTTAGACCCCTAACATGCTACTTAAAGCATATTTATGGGAGTCATTTTCTCCCTTACAGTATAGTGTAGGCCTATAGTAAGTGAATGAGACCCAGAATTACCCTAGCTGTAAAACATTTTGCTAGGGATGTTGAATGTTACTAGACACCTTTACGAACACATTGGTGAAGAAATTGTTTGGTAAGGAATGTATTCCCAGGTTTTATTAATATCCCCCGACTACATGTGTATATGAATTCTGCACCGTTCCAATAGCTTCAGCCATTCACAACTATTCCTTTCAGCTCTTGCCTGAGCTTGTGGATGGATAGATATTCCACCAAACACATATTAATCTTAATTAATAAACAAAGAGTAATGTCTGAGAGCACATTTTGCTCTACTGGGTTGGTAAACATTATGGCAACATTTCACCCTATTTGACAGGCTATTCATGAATTGCATCAAAATAAAAGACACCAGATCACGAAGAGCATCAAAACCACACTTCTTCAGTTGAATGGCAATAAATTGTTTACACATTTTCACTGAAGTATACATTATTTGTATGTATTTTATCACATAGATTTCGTCCATACATCTGTCAGCTGTATTGGTCTGGAGTAATCGCGCTCATCCAGGATGTTTCTTCCCTGATAATAGCAATGTCACAGTGTTAATTCATCATTTGTAACTCAAGTGTACAAATGTACACTTACGGGTCCATTAGATTTTCTATTTGGCTCAAACACAATTTCCTGAATCTCCTGAATACACCCTATATTAGGCATAATTAATGCAATTACAACTCTACTCACTCTGTAAGATCTTGTTTCCATTTGGTGCTCCACAGGAGGAATCGTTGTGCTGGTATGATTATGAGGCTGGACTAAAACACATTTAATATACATCCCCCATTATTACAGCAGAACATCTTTCATAAATGTTTTGGCTTGCAAAATTGTGGTCTATTAAATTTAGGCCTAGAATTATTGAATGCTTTAACCAGTGAAAAATAGCAGTTATACAAGCTCACAGCGCGGCACTCGAGTGCCGCGCTGCAAGCTTGTAGATCTGCTATTTTTGAAAAAGTCGTGAAAATGTGTGCAAATCTTTGAATATATGCATTTTTAAAGCGAACGTTTGTAACTCAAATTTTGCTTCTGGGTGGTCCCTGGAACTAAATATTTTGAGATGCGGGTCCGTGGCCAAATAAATATAATTTTGGGGGTCCTTCACATGAAAAGGTTTGAGAACCACTGACATAGTAGTCTCTCAAGAACAGACTAACTGAGCTCCAGTTAAGTGAAAAGGACCTTTTCTTTGACGATGGCTAGCCAGATTGCTGACATAGAAACATAGGTTTTTCAAAAAATCGTAGAATTCAGGATTCAAAAGACACTATAGAATCGGGTCAAAATTCTAATTTTCATGATTTTTCAAAAATAGCAGATCTACAAGCTCGCAGCGCGGCACTCGGTGCCGCGCTGTGAGCTTGTAGATATGCTATTTTTCAATAGTTAAAGCATAAAATAATGATACACAATAATGTGTACCCGTTCTGAATGGGTTAATATGTGTCTGTCATAGACATATTATAATATAAATATCAGTATAGTCTGTGGGGTGATGTGATCTTTACAAACTGACCCCAAATGACAATGAGAAATATTTGAGAACATAATTTATATCAAAATAGTTCGCTTATACAAATAATGCAGACATTTTCAAGTATCCAAACAGTCTATCCCATGCACTACCAAATAAGGTAGCAAAAACGAAAACAAAACAAAACAAAACATTTATGTTTGTATTTTTTTGTGGATGCAGATATTTGTGGTGCTTGAGCCTGTGAAAGCCTGCACGTACTCAAGACGCCCACGCAGAAAGCTGCCTGAGAGAAAATAGGGACAGCTAATTCAGGGTGAGCTAATTCATTCAGTCACTGTCTGTCCCCTATCAAAGACTGGTCCCCACAGGCCAGCTTAACATCTGGATGTGTCCCCTTCACTTCGTCAGAGAGGCTTTCATGTGGCTCTCCAGGGAATGCTAGATCCTCTAAATCCCCCCACACTGTTGCCGTTATTTGGTGACATTAATTTGCCAGTGTCAACAGTACATAACCTAGACAGAAGCACCGTTTCTAAATCTTTTTAATTTCAAGGACCCCCAGTTTGATATGCATTAGGCCACAGACATCGATTTGATACAAATTTCATCTCTGGGATCCCACTCTTCTAAAGTATACTCTAAAATCCTGCATTTTTAACTTTGAGAGGGTACATTCCATTTGAACTCTCTTGGAGTTACAGAACTATAAGGGTCCAATTGATTCCTAACTATCAATCATTTAGCTGGAGACCCCCTCGATCCCAATGAAGGATCCCATGGGAGTTCCAAGATACCAACAAGTTACCTTCCGAGGGCATAATATTTCATGGTATAGTAGAAGTGAACTAAGGAGGTGTCATGCATGTCCCAAAACGTTTACAAAACTGATTTGGAACCTAAATCCAAACGTGGGTAAATAAATTACTTGTTTGCACATGTGTTTTATTTCCTGAATCCTCACATTGGACGCAGGTCAGTGGATTAAAACATCAATGGCAATCATAATCAAAACAGAATAGCAGAAAAATAAGCATCCAATGAAAAGGTACTTTTGCTTCTGGCGTCATACCGTTAGGTCCCCAATGCAATTAATTTAGTTTAATATTCCAGCATGAAAATGGAAAGTGTTAGTAATCCTCAGAGAGACCAAGTACATGGGAGGGGGTTAATCTTATAATCCTCAGTAATGTTGTAATGTTCTCTCACTGCTTATCTAAACTGACTCACTGGAATTCAATCACAGAAACAGATGGTCTACAGAGAAAACCTGCCAAAATCAAAATGGACAACTTCTGGTCATTCTCGATAATGATACTTATTGGTTGGCCAAGACTTTATCTCAGAGGGGAACATCGCCGGTACATGCAATTTTCAGTGAATTCATTCTAAAAAGCACTGAAATACATTTAAATAAATTCAGGTCACCATTGTCAAAGTAGAAAAAAGAAAAACAATTCACGCCTCTATATTTTCAAAATAACAAAGTAGTATAGTACGTGTTCAAACTACCAATGGATGGCTTCGCAAAATGTTGCATGTCCATTGTGGCACAGTAACCTATTGTCTGCCCAGTGGTGGAACTGATGCCGGAGGAGACTGGATAGGCTGGAGGAATTCTGAGGTGAAGACGGCCTCTGCATACTCCTCACAGACGTCCTGGAACTCTGCTGCCACTTCAGCCAGAGCCTCTGCCATCAACTCCTCTGCCAGACTGAAAGTAGCAAAACAGAGATGGGATTTATGGCTCTTTGAAGTGAGCTGGATCTCTGGGATCCATTCCTTTCGAAGAGCCGTTCAAAAGACTGTCTCATTTTAGTTACTAGTTACTTTGTAGATTTTGATTATGTAATTACGAATCACTTCATATACCATATATACATTTCGGCCATATATACATTTCTTCCATTTGAAAAATAGCAGATCTACAAGCTCACAATGCGTCGCGACACATTTGTGAGCTTGTAGATCGGCTATTTTTTAAATTATTTTTCTACATTTTATTCATTGGAAAACTTGTGAAATGGGACATTCTGCATACCTTCTACTATTGGTACTTTAAGTATATTTTGATACCAATACTTTTACTCATGTAGGCTACATTTTAATTCTGAACTTCTACATTGCAGTATTGATACTTTTACATAAAGAATTTACTTCCACTCATCAAAAAAAGGAACGGCTCCCTACTGAACCGGATCCCATCGCTTTTCTCAAAGAGCCGTTCAAAAAACTTCATTCGTTCGCGAACGTCCCACCTCTATAGCAAAATAAAGGATATTTTGAGACTGTACAGCTTGCCCAACATACCAAATGCTATGTAATGCCAGTTCAATAGCTAAATAAACTATGTCTTAATCTTCCCTTGGTTGAGGAGAAATCGTGCTTGGTTTTGGCATTCCAAACATACTAGACAAAAGAAAAAGAAAAAAAGTACATTTAGTCTTCATTCGAAAAGTACACACAGAGACCAGTGAACAAGACATAAAACTAACTGCTGATTATATTATCAACTTCTTTGTGTGCCTGTTAAAAAACAGCATCTGTATTTGGGGAAAAACCTTTGCAGAAAATAGTAGATCTACAAGCTTTAGCTTATGAGAGCTTGCAGATCGACTTTTTCATATTTCATGTAGACCAAAAATTGAACAGTCAACTATATAGGGCTTGTTAAGTGGTTAACCCCCCCCCCCCTCTCCCCAATAAAATATGCATCAAGGAAATCCAACAAGAGGTTTAAATAGCCTATTTGTCTTTCCCATAAAAGAGAAGATAGGTCAACATGCCCTACGTCCTTGGTCACGGCCACCTAGCTGGGGGATGTGACGATGCTTATATTGCCATCAATACCTCTCTAACCAACACAATTTAACGTCTCCACGTTGCAGAGGCCCCTATGGATTGATTACTTCCTCTCCTACTGTTTGGCTCTTTTTCTTCCTAACCACATGAATCCTAGCAGCCATATTCTGGGGCTAACATTCGGCGATGGTTTGCCAAATTTTTCCTTGAGAGCTTGTAGATTGGCTAATCTCTGTGACAATTTATGTAGAGACAAAAGAGGGGCCTGGTATAGATCCCTGGGGGACTACGGTACATTATATATATATATATATATATATATATATATATATATATATATATATATATATATATATGTGTGTGTGTGTGTGTGTGTGTGTGTGTGTGTGTGTGTGTGTGTGTGTGTGTGTGTGTGTGTGTGTGTGTGTGTGTGTTTTAAGTGGTTAAACTAAGATGCAGCTATGGTATTTTGCAATGTGTTTGTTTTGAACTGGAGGGCTACACACCGGCACAGGGCTGCTCATTAACGGTGCACCTCCTCAAACTTTTCTTCATAATATGGTTTCTGTGCCGAGTCAGAGTGGTAGATAATTGGATGACATTACAGCGCCACCACTTGAAAACTCAACTGTTCTGGAGAAACAGGACTGATAATGAGGTGGTGAGACCAGCAGTCAGATCCTTTGGGTTAGGTGGGGGCTACAGTTTTCTGTCTCCCAATTTTAGCAAAACAATTCCTACAGCAATTCAAACTCTGCACACCTTCAGGGCAAGAGAACAGAGATGTCTTTGAAAGTAAAAAGAAAAAGAAAAGTCTCTGTCTCTACCTCTTGGAATGCCTAAACATGTGCCCAGTCAACCGATCATAAATGCATTGAGAAAGTCTAAAAAGACAGCAGGGACTCTTCCGCATTGCACCAACTTAAGAATTCTCTCAAATATGTAAATGTATGGCTGGGCGAGAAAAACTGTGGACCCTGGAGACATTATGAATGCGACGCCAACTCTGAGCCCTGCATGATGCTCACACAGCTGGCAATTCAGCATATGCATTGGAACATAATCACTAAATAGCCAAGAGAATACAAACAAACAACACAGTTAACACTACAAACTTGCACAACAAACCAGAATGCATGCATTTGATTATGGACACATGTGGTGCAAATGTTTGGGATTGGCATTTTACATTTATTTAGCCTACATTATACATGAAATATCAGTTCAGCTCTTCAGAAACATTCAATGGCTTTAGCCCTTTACCTGTCTGCAATGGCCCAGGGATTGAAACTGCCAACAGCCTCATGTGCCACCAGGCGCAAATAGGCCTCATGATCTTCCCTGTATTGCTGGATACTTGTCAACATGCTGTTTGGTACTGAAATATGGGTCCCCCTGCTCCTCTCCAATGTGGCTGGTACTGTGGTTCCGCTGCCAGCCTGAAGTTCACCTTGGCAGTCCTCTGTCAGGCTGCTCTCAGAGGTAAAACTGTGATGGAGGAAACATGAAGACAAGAATATGCTCATCTAGGGAAGGAACAGAGAAACAGAAAGGTAGATCTCTACCATAAGCCACTCAATTCACACCATCAGCTGGGGAAAAGGATTGTTGTAGATAGAGCTGCAAAGGAGGTGTACACCGTCAGCTAGAACACACTGAGACAGTTTGCCCTCCAGGCCCCCAAGCTGTGGAATAAACTCCCTGTCGCACTTAGAACAACGGACTCACTCGCTAGCTTTCGCCGTGGACTGAAGACTCACCTTTTCAGACTCCACCAAAACCCTTAGCACTACTGGAAATCAATGTCCATACATGAAGCTAGTTAGCATTTGTTTTTTAGGTTTTTTAGAAACCTTTTTTATTGTTTTATTTTTCTTTACAGATTATACTGTTTTTCTAGATAGATATTCATTTGCATTTGTTATATTGCTGTTGATGTACTGACATTTGTTTATTATTGTGATGTTTGATCTGCTTATTGTAAGTCGCTTTGGATTAAAAGCATCTGCTAAATGCCTAAACTGTAAACACACTGCAGCAATGTGGGCAAGATTTCATTTTTTGTTTTCATTGTCGACCAATTTAGTTGCTACGCCAATTCCCAATTCCCACATGTAATCCACGTGTTTTTTGAAATACCCGGCGAAGCCGATTAATGGAGGCTTGTTACCCTAGCACACCCGCTGTGCATAAAATGATGGTCTAACGGGATGAATTCAGGTGTGTAATGTTGGCGGATGCATGCCTACTACCCTCAAGGTGTGTCTCAGCTGGGCATCGCCATGGTCTGGGTTTATAATCCTCTCTGTGTAGACTGGCTCTTTGCAGCCACACTCCTGTTTCTATATTTAGTGTTGCAGCCGTTGTCAAAGCAATGAGTTTCTCTATTGTGCTTCTCAAATATACCTCTGCTTGTGTTTTGGATGCGGGGGGTTCACATATGCTGGTGACCATAGAGGAAGTGTACCACTGTTGATACAGAGTCCAAAACAACTAACAACTAACGTCTTGGTAAGCATTTAAAGGGATATTCCACTTTCAAAACAAAAACGTTTGGTCATTTTATTGTCTACTCAGACTGGACAGATTTTAATTTGTTTGATTCAATATTTAGATATTTGATATTCATTATCAGACACTCCCCATCCAGGGCATATTCCATTGTAACTTCAAAATGGTCGCGTTTTTCGATAACTTTTTTCATTTATTTGTAATATTTTTGGGGGGAAATGGAGAAAATGTTATACAATAAAAAACTATTAAAAATAAATGAAAAGGTTATCGAAAAAACACAGCCAGCTCACATATTAGGAGGGTAGTATGAGTCCCCAGAAAAAAAGACTGACTTTATCATGGTTAAAATGGAGTTTGAAGTTACAATGGGTTTGTATAGGAATGGGCCCTGGAGTGTCTGATAAAATGAATATCAAATATCTAAATACTGAAACGAATGGTATGGACTATCAAAATATCACTTGAATATGTTTATCGCATGGGTCCAGAGATCATGTGTACCGATTTTTATGAGATTTGGAGAAAGTATGTAGGAAAAGGAGCAAAACTGTGTTTTGAAGAAAAATCTAAATGGCGTAAAATCTATCCTTACGCAAATGGGCGTAGCCTACTACTGTATATGGGGAGATGCGTCATGAACCAAGGAATCTTTCTTCCATAAGGCTAAGCCCACTAACCCATTGATACCAGCCGGCCCTGGTCCGTAAATGTTCTGGGAGGACAAGAATCATCGTACAATTATTAATACGTTTCAAATTTTGGGGAAGGAGGGAGAGGTGAATGATAGCCGGCCAGTAATATCCATCTCCTGTTACCACAAACCTCACTACTGGGAGAAAACAAGGACATTGCTCAGACATCATCATCAATTCTACACATAATTATTCATCGGGTGCCATCCACACAGGTGTGTTTGTGGACAGTAATTGACGGGGGATGATCAGAAAGGTACGAAATCTCTCTCTCCCTCTCTCTCCACACTTCTGACCTATACAATTACATTTACCGTATGTCAATAGCCAGGTGCTTGAAATGAACTATGTTTTCCCATTCCTTTCAAACAGCCTGGACAAAAGCATTGCCTGGGAGACGGAGATCCTGGCAAACCTCCATAAATTAGGTGATATATCAAACAGGAATGCAGGCTGTGCTCACAGAGACCCAAATGCAGCAGTGTAGTTTTGCTGGTGAAAAGTACAGGGGTGCATATGGTGTGTGATATGAAATGTAAGATATCCAATAAACACATTCACTGTTTAATTATCGTTGACTGTCTTCCATCCCATGTTCAATGGCTGCTGGAGAAACTAAACTTTCCAGTTGCTTGTCAGTTCAGCTTTGTGTGCAGTTAATTATTTTAATTACTATAATTTTTTTAAATATATCTTGGTAACTTTCCGTGGCAGTTCTACACAGAACTCCAGAGCCTCCTGTGAAACAGGGCGGCTCTAGGTCTGCAGTTCTCCGACGTCTGTGCACGATGCGAGCGCAGGAGAGGGGGCGAGTGAGAAGGGCGAGAGAAGCAGCTAAAGAAAGGCACAGCGGATTTGAAATGTGTCTGATTTGCAGACAGTGATTATAATAAATGGCTGTGCGATTTCTTTAATCGGGAGGAATTAAACATTTCGGTCTTGGCTTTAAAAAAAAAATGTCAAAATCGCCAATCGGTCTAACTCTGATATATATATATATATATATATATATATATGGGGCGAGGTCGCGCCATGCCTTGACCATCTGGCCAGTGATGTATATCGGACCAGTTACCCATATATGGAGACCCCTGATACCCATATATGGAGATCCATGTACTGTATAAGGAGATATGCTGTGATAGCCCATACATGCTTACTCAGTTATTCATTATGTGAAAGTCTTATGACGTCTATGTCATCTGACATCATACATACAATCCCTTTTATGCCCATACATGGAGATCCCTGTCTGTAGAACCGGCCACACAAATATGGGCTGTCTTGGCCATATCTGGATTCTCTTAGTGTGGTATGTGGCACAGTGATGTCAGAGCAGCAAACCCATTCTGTTAGAGTGGTTCCCCTGACATCACAGTGATGTCAGAGCAGCAAACCCATAGACAGTAAAAAAGTGTACACGTCCACACAGACAGAGACATGATGTGCCGTTTCACATACTAAACTGCGACATAAAAACTATTTAACACTTATTTTAACTAAATAATATCAATTACTGCACCTTTAACCAGACTATTGATTTAGATGATAATACAATTCTTTAATTAGAAAGTTTTACCTCAAGTCATATAAAAGATAAAACACGCACGCACACACACACACACACACACACACACACACACACACACACACACACACACACACACACACACACACACACACACACACACACACACACACACACACACACACACACACACACACACACACACACACACACACACACACACACACTTTCCTCAAGTATAGAATAGTTACTAAGCATATAATCGATAGTTGCAGCCCTAACAGAGACCCAGACTCCCCGGAGAGCTTTCTAGAACTGTATAACTACAATTATTTACCCCCCCCCCTTCAATAATGAGCCGCCCTGTAGCCTTGGGGGTTATACAAAGACAACCGTATGGAATCAACCCACGCAGGGTGGTTCTACAGTGAAACGTATGAGCGTATTAGGGCTACCATTACCATTGGACATGAGGGTCAGAACTAGCCATCTACTTGTGCCTGGTAAAGAAGTACTGTTAAAGCCTGGTGTTAAAAGTGTGAGAACACGCCTAGACGCGAAGAAGGCAAGGGCAGGCTGTTGAGAAGGGAATAAGGAGAGGAATGCTTTAGAGCTCCCTCCATACTGCAGAGCGGCAGTGCAGGGCTTCCATCTGGTCATTGATTTGTTTGACCGGAGCGGCATGGGTCATGCAGCATTAGCCAGGGGGGACAATCGGGTGTCTGCCTCTGTGCTGCTCACCAAGGATACATCAATCTCACCTCCCGGTCCATTCATGTGTGAGAAGTTCAAACCTCTCACACCATTTGTGGGTGTTTGACTGCAAATACATTTATATTTAAATAAATAAAAGTAGGTGTGGTATACATTTTGCCAATGAACATTTACCAGTTGTGAAGATGTTTGCATTATGGCATGAAACAAACGTAAACCCACAATTGTGAAACAAAGGTTCAACCATTCGATTGTGAACAAGAAAGGAATTGTGGGCAATTGGTTTGCATTACAAGCGGTTGGTCTTGAAGAACAACAGAGAATCAGCAACTAATCCAAGAAAAGGATTAGCCTCACCTGTCTTAACCTGAACCAACACAAGGTTTACATAAACAACCACAGTATAGATTAAATTATACTGGGCTTAGCAGAGGCACACGGAATAAGGCAAGCACTGGTAAACAATAAAATAAGATTAAGGGAGACGCAAATGGCTACATTCAATATTTAGAAAATTGTCTTCCCAAAGCATTGTGCCTCACACCCCCTGCCTTTTCTCCATTGTTCTGTAATAGCACTCTAAATCAAGCAACCGGGAAAGTAATACCGCTAAGAGTCTGTGCGGTTATTGGTGCCACAATACCATCAAAGAAACCCCAGGTGAGAGGAATACGGAGAGATGCTTGAGCCTAGTTTATAATCTGTCACACAACTGCGTCACTCACCTAAAATAATGGATTTTCAACTAAAATATGCAACAAAAAATAGATTAGGCTTAAACCATCAAAAGCTGTCTTGTGAAATGATGTATCATCATACATCACATACAACATGTCTATGCTAGCAGCTGG